>NC_069502.1:632894922-633258047 GCF_027579735.1 Bombina bombina
AGAAACCTTCGAAAAACTTAAAGAGTTATTTTCTACAGCCCCAATCTTATCACTACCCAACTTTGATCTCCAATTCCAACTTGAAGTAGATGCCTCTAATACTGGCATAGGAGCAGTACTCTCCCAACAACAAGTTGAGAATGGGGAAATTCACCCCATTGCGTTTTATTCAAGAACCTTAACTAGTGCAGAAAGTAATTATAGTGTGGGGGACAAAGAATTGTTAGCAATAAAGAGTGCCCTTGAACAATGGAGACACCTCCTAGAAGGATCTAAACTTCCATTCATTATTTTTACTGACCATAAGAATCTTGAATATTTAAAAAAGAACAAGACTTTGACAGCCAGACAAGCGAGATGGTCTCTATTTTTAGACCGTTTTAACTTTCTAATTACCTACAAACCAGGCAGTCAAAATACTAAGGCTGATGCTTTATCACGTATAAACGAAAGCTTAACTCATGAACCACCTAATTTTACTATCCCTCCTGAAAAAATCATAGGCGTCCTGACACCTATAGAACAAGAGGTTCATAAGGCTTTAAAACAAGATTCAATACCCCACCAAACTTGTGTTAAAGACTCTCAATCTGGATTGTACTATCATAACAGTCAATTGTATATACCCAAGAGCATGAGATCTTCAATACTCACACACACCCATGATGATACAATGTCTGGTCATCCTGGAATTAAAAAGACCATTGAACTAACCCGACGTAATTTCTGGTGGCCTGGCATGAACAAATATATTTATGACTATGTATCAGGATGTGAAAATTGTGCCCGAAATAAATTAGTTCATAAGAGACCAATTGGTCTACTTACACCTCTGCCTATCCCAGATAAACCATGGAGTACCATAGCCATGGATTTTATTGTTGAACTCCCACTCACTCAACAATATAATACTATCATGGTAATAATTGACCATTTAACCAGACTAGCTAATTTTATCCCACTTAAGGGATTACCCTCAGCTATGACTACGGCTAAGGTATTTATCGACCACATAGTCAGACTACATGGTTTACCTACCAACATAATTACAGATAGGGGAACGCAATTTACCTCATCCTTCTGGAGATCTCTGTGTAAATTGCTAAAGATTGACCACCTTTATACCACTGCTTTCCATCCCCAGACTAATGGACTCACAGAGAGACTTAATCAGACCATAGAACAATTCTTACGATGTTACATATCACATCTCCAAGATGATTGGACAGTTTTTCTTCCCATGGCCGAATTCACATATAACAATTCCATAAATACTTCTATCAAAACTTCCCCCTTTTTTGCAACATATGGTTACCACCCAAACACTATATCTCTTTCTAACAAATCTGTAAACTCTCCCACAGCAACTGAATTTACATCTAACCTCCACGAAAGGTTAATTGTCCTGAAAAGACATCTACATGAAGCCAAACAATATCAAAAATCATATTATGACTTAAAACATCGTAAGGGTCCTGATTATAAGGTTGGGGACTTAGTACTTCTCTCAACAAAAAATCTTAAACTCAAAGTTCCTAGCAAGAAACTTGCGAATCAATTCTTGGGTCCATTTCCAATAGAACATGTGATAAATTCCAATGTGGTTAGACTTAAACTGCCAAAAGACTACAAAATACATCCTTCTTTCCATATCTCATTGTTGAAACCATTCCCAACCAAAAACCATCCTTCTTCTATTCCGCCACCACCTGTTATGGTTGATCATCAAGAAGAATTCGAGGTTGAATCCATACTGGATTCTAGGATACACAGAAATAAACTGGAATATCTCATTAAATGGAAGGGTTACGGCCCTGAAGAAAACTCCTGGCTCATTCATTCCGAAGTCCATTCGCCCCGATTGATCAGGTTCTTCCATAAGAAATATCCACTTAAACCTCACGCAGAATCCCCAGGGGTGATTCCCTGAGGAGGGGGGCATGTGATATCCCTTTAAATCTGAACCTGCATAAGCACTTCCTTCCTATTTAAGGAAGTGCTTACCCCTCAATCAGGGCCTGAAAATTGAAGCTGTTTATCACTTCTCCTTGCTCCTCTGTGGAGCTACTACCACATTGTGCTATTGTTACTTTAACCTTCAGGTCTTTTACTTCGCCTTCGATACCCGCTGGGTATCTACAGTTACCTCTTTTCAGACCGGGATCATCTTCCGGATTCATCCGCCAATCGGAACTTCTTTCACCACGCCGAAGTCGCGCTCACACCAAACAGACGCTGAACCTAAGAGCTGCAACTTACCTCTCAGCCTTTATTTCTAAAAGGCATTACCGCTCTCCACGCTTCTTTCCACTGCTACTGTTAAGATAAGTACCGCTCTCCACGATACAATTTATTCATTCATAAAGGTTAAACCTTAAACACCATTGTTTGTTATTGGAGTTATCTATAACCTTTATTGTGATTTTCATCTGACTCAGTATATTGCGGTTTGGGATTCAAGCTAGTATGTCTGGACTGTGTATATATTTTATTGCGTGAAAGTGTGAGTGCGTGAAGAAATTACCTTTACTTTGTCAAGCAGTCTAAACCTTTGCTTTGCTTAATCTGCTTTAATCAGCATTAACTGTTGCATTATTTTGTAACACATATGACATACTCTGAACTTAAATCTCAGTTACTCAAAATCTTTCCTGAATATTTATATATTCGTATCTTAGTGAAGTTTCATATTATTCTATCAATTACAAAATTAATGACTCACCTTAAATAAGTAAGTTTAATAAATAATTTTCTCTTGCTTATTTTAAGAAAAGAGCAACAAAACCTTTATTTTTCATATTCTAATTATCACACTATTAGATAACTTTTGGTTATCACAACAGCCCTCTTCAGATCACCCCACAGATTTTCGATTGGATTCAGGTCTGGGCCATTCCAAAACTTTAATCTTTAAGCCATTCCTTTGTTGATTTGGATGTATGATTTGGGTCGTTATCATGCTGAAAGATGAAGTTCCTCTTCATGATCAGCTTTCTAGCAGAAGCCTGAAGGTTTTGTGCCAATATTGTCTGGTATTTGGAAGTGTTCATAATTCCCTCTACCTTGATTAAGGCCCCAGTTCCAGTTGAAGAAAAACAGTCCCAAAGCATGATGCTGCCACCACCATGCTTCACTGTGGTTATGGTGTTCTTTTGATGATATGCAGTGTTGTTTTTGCGCCAAACATATCTTGTGGAATTATGGCCAAAAAGTTCAACCTTGGTTTCATCAGACCAGAACACCTTTTGTGACATGCTTTTTGGAGACTTCAGATGTGTTTTTGCAAAATTTAGCTGGGCTTGGATGTTTTTTTTTCGTAAGAAAAGGTTTCTGTCTTGCTACTCTACCCCATAGCCCAGGCATATGAAGAATATGGGCGATTGTTGTCACATGTACCACACAGCCAGTACTTGCCAGATATTCCTGCAGCTCCTTTAATGGTGCTGTAGGCCTCTTGGCAACCTCCCAGAACAGTTTTCTTCTCGTATTTTCATCAATTTTGGAGGGACGTCCAGTTCTTGGTAATGTCACTGTTGCGCCATATTTTCTCCACTTGATGATGACTGTCTTCACTGTGTTCAATGGTATATCTAATGCCTTGGAAATTCTTTTATACCCTTCTCCTGACTGATACCTTTAAACAATGAGATCCCTCTGATGCTTTGGAAGCTCTCTGCGGACCATGGCTTTTGCTGTAGGATGCAACTAACAAAATGTCAGGAAAGACCTACTAGAACAGCTGAACTTTATTTGGGGTTAATCAGAGGCACTTTAAATGATGGCAGGTGTGTACTGACTCCTATTTAACATGATTTTGAATGGGATTGCTTAATTCTGAACACAGCTATATCCCAAACATGCAACCATATTATTTTAGTTTTTTATTTTTACTTCCCTCCACTTAGAAGATTTCAATATTTTTTTCAATTGAGTTGTCAGTTTATTGGTCACATTAAAGGAAGAAAAATTTCTGAAAGGATTTATGTTTGTCTCATTTTTTTACTTCACAGAAACCTGACATTTTAACAGGGGTGTGTAGACTTTTCATATCCACTCTATATACAGTATATATATATATATATATATATATATATATATATATATATATATATATATATATATATATGTGTGTGTGTGTGTGTGTGTATACAGTTAATTTGTGTAGGATGTATGTAATAACTGTTATACTATTATACACAGTGCTTAATAAACAGAAAAATACTACAAACATGAATCTGGAAGAAGAGTCAAGATCTCAAAGACAAGATATCTAATGTAAATGTAACCTTTTTTTCACTGTATATGTTCACTGGGACACCTATCTGCCTTTTTTCCCCAAATAGGTAAAGGAACAGTTTTACCTTTATCTGTTCGGGTTTTCAGCCATGGTAAGGTCTGTATATAGGATTATTTATTCTTTCCATCTCTCCCATGCCTTATACAGGTTATTTGCCTGGAGACTCAGCAAATTTGGTGGTTTTTAAATTTTCTTGGTGTATTGCTCAAAAAATGCCTGCTGTCACAATCTTTCAATGTAACTTTGCATGTACAATGTACTCAACTTTGATGCCTTTATTAAAACTTTAGCTTAAACTCTCTTAACTAATCAAATCTCAATTTCCCTCTGAACTGGAGAGTAAAATCTATTAATCTTCCCCCTGGGACCAAGCACTCTCTTTTTGCTTCCACATATATCAATACAAGTTTCATAAACTGGTTTTATGTAATTTAGGTCTTATTTAAAATGTAGATATCGCTTTTAATTTATGTTCGGTTAAATAGAAAAGAATTTTGAGATTAAATGATGTTACTTCTATATTGGAATGTTTAACATTTTATGTTTTTAATCAATGTCATTTATGTAACAGTTTTACAATTACCATAACGGAGACTATTTATAATTGTGTGATTTGCCATTTTTTAAAGGATCTCTTCATTTTTTTTATGAATTTCTTCTGCACTTTTAATTTTATATCTGTCCTAAACTGTGCCACAAATATTTGGGTCTGATCTAGCTCATGTTATGATAAATAGATTAAAAACAAACCACTTTTATTTTAAAATTGTAACCATTTTAAATACCTCATGGGCAAAATTACCTTTGGTTTTTGGAATTAACAAATATAGAAAGTAAGACTGGTTAATTAAGATTTAGTAATATCAATTTGCTCATGAAGGGCCAGATTATAAGTGGAGTGCTAAATATCGCTTTTGTGAAAGCGATATTTGCCCTCCACTGAATAATACCAGTGCACGCTAATGTGTGCTGGTAATACAAGTTGACAGCAATGTGAATGTGAGCTTGTGAGAGCGCACTTCAATAGACAATTCCATAGACTACAATTGGAGATTCGTTCTGATGCCGTCAGAGACGGCACAGAAACTAAGTGCAGCGAAGGGGGTAAGTAGCGCAGCAATGGCAGCACATATACACATATTAACACATAAATATACAGTTCCCATGACCGCATTGTAAAGGCACTTTTCAGTGCCAGTTTTTTTCTAACAACCCACTCCCACCAACTTTAGACCCCCAAAACTGCCTAGTGCAGTTATTTTATTTAAAAAATAAAGATGCTGCTATTTTTATTTTTAATAAAATACACTGCACTGTATTTTGGGGGTATTTGGGACACATTTATCAAATTAACCATAGATCTGATCTTTGGTTAATTTCATAAGCGCTAATTTGTAATGGTTGGTTAATTATTGTGTGATAAATTAGCCCTCCACTTGTAATCTAGCTGGAAATCAGCTAAATTCATCACTCAATCTCGTGTCCAATGTAATATTGTTTTAGAGCTATATGCTGTCATCATTATCTCTGTTATTGTTATTGTTGTTGTTATTATTATTATTAGTATTATTAACGTTTTTATTAAAGCATGAAAAGTAATTACATCATTAAAATACCTGATAAGGATTCAAACAAATCAAAGAACCAGCGGCTGGAAGAAAATCAATAATGGTTTGTTTTGCATTATATTGCATTAACATAATTCCAGCTCCAAAGGGATGTAAAACATTAATTAAAGACAAGATTTTCACACAATGAAATAAATGTCAATTACTAACTAAAGTATAAGTGATTAACCATGTAAAACAAGGATACCATGTGATTGGAGAAAGGAGAAAAATAGATAGGAAGAAATGAGATATTAAAGGGACATGCTAATTAAAAAATAAACTTTCGTTATTCAGATAGGATATGTAATTTTAAACAACTTTCCAATTTACTTTTATCATCGATTTTGCTTTGTTCTTTTGGTATACTTAGTTGAAAGCTAAACCTAGGTAGGCTCATATGCTAATTTCTTAGCCCTTGAAGGCTGCCTCTTATCTTAATGCATTTTAACAGTTTTTCACAAATAGAGGGCGTTAGTTCATGTGTGCTATATAGATAACATCGTCCTCACGCAAGTGAGGACAATTGGCTAAAATGCAAGTCTGTCAAAATAACTGAAATAAGGGGGCATTCTGCAGAGGCTTAGATACAAGGTAATCACAGAGGTAACAAGTCTATTACTATAACTGGGTTGGTTATGCAAAACTGGGGAATGGGTAATAAAGGGTTTATCTATCTATTTTTAAAACAATAACAATTTTGGTATAGACTGTCCCTTTAAGTTGAAAATTAGAAACATATAGCTGCGTTATAGAGCAAAAATTGAAACGTTGGAGACATGATCGGTTAAATTAAGTAATGGTAAAGAAAAGGTAACAATCAATATATATCATTGCAAGTCTGGTGGAAAGCCCATTTGTAGGCCAACCATTATTACCCTGCCCCTGGACCTGGCTCCTTGTCAGTTATTTTTGTAAATCTGACCTAAATCACAGAGGTAAAAAGTGTATTAATATAACTGGGTTGATTACAGCTGCAATACAATGCAGCCATAGTTTAAAGGGGCATTCTAGTGTAATTAGAAAATGATCTATTATGTATGAAAATGTTTGGCCCAGATTACAAGTGGGGCGTTAATGATAGCACAGGTCGCTATACACATTATCACTGGACAGAGATATTATTTGCACGCATGGTACAGTACATCCCATTTACCAGAAAAGGGTTAGAGAGTCCGACATCGCAACCTATATTTTCAATGGCTATCACAAATGCACTAATTAGCTCTCATTTTACAAGGTGAAAGTTATAGTTTGCACTTGAGTGAAAGCCGAAACTGCGCTAAAATATTTAGTACAGCTTGAGGCAGTTAAAGTGTAAGGGTTAAAAAATTTCACAAAACACATAAAAAATAAATAAATAAACTATTACACTAATATATAATTTTTTTTTACTAAATAATATAATTTAAATATTATTTAAATGCTTTAAAGGGGTTTAAAAGGGATATGGTATATGGCAAGGTGTTTGACTGGACAGGCTTCCAATGTGTGTATCATATAGATATTAAGGTATAGATATATATTTAAAAATAAAAATATTTTTTTTCCTTTATGTAAAGTATCCCTAACTCACCTTCAGCTTTAACACAGTTGGTCTAGTGCAGTGCCAGGTTAGAAGGAGATAAATAACTGTAATGCTCCCCGTAAAAGTCTGTTGGCAGAAGAAGATAGCATGGTCACGATATCCAAAGTCCTAAAGTTAGCATGCCTGAGCCTTTTGCTTGCGTGCTAACTTTTTACTTTCAACTAGAAATATGCGCACTAATGCGGCCACGCTAATTTTTTACTTTGAGTTCAGTTTATGTGAGGGAGAAAAACTATTTGAGCAACACTTTTAATCAAGCCCTTTATTTTTAATCAACTCTTTAATAAGAGTTTAACCTCTGCAAAGGAGCTAATTACATAGTAAAATGAATGTTCCTGTACCAGTACAGATAAGGATATTGCTGGTAAGCCAACGAGGAGCAGCTATACATGTGCTCCAATCACTGGCTGTATCCTCATCTGGGGCAGAAGGGGGTCTTCCTAGATTGCAACTTTTCCTTTGAGCTCCATTTATCAAGCTTTGGATGCAGCTGTGGCGCTCTTGCGTTGTAGACTCTCATGAGCAAACCTGCAGCCAATCGTTGAGAAGCAGCGGCTTCAAGACTGCTACTGTTTAACCTATCACCACCTGTGAGCTAGCTGTTTAAAATCGGCCTGGACTAATCAAACTAGGGTGAATGACAGCCCCTGCTCTCACTCGATAACAGTACAGTGGAGAAACAATACGATAAGACACAAAATTTTACAGACAAATACAGGGGGAATTGAGGGCCCTGTTCCCGTGGGAACTTACAATCTAGGGTAGGAGAATTGGAAACAGGAGGTGGGGATTGCAGAGGTGAGAATCATATTAGTGAGGAGATAAAGGGCAACTGTTAGTTAAGTTTAAAGGAGGAGAGGTTAGGGGCAAGTCTGACATCTCAAGGAAGTGCGTTCCAGAGGGTTGGTGCCGCACGAGAGAAGTCCTGTAGTCTAGAATGAGAGGAGGTGATGGTAGAGGACGCAAGAAGCAGGTCGTTGTTGGATCTTAGGGGACGGGCAGGAGTATATCTGTTGATGAGTGAGGACAGGTAGGGTGGGGCAGCATTGGTGAGGGCTTTGTAGGTCAGGGTGAGAATTTTGAATTTAACTCTGTTGTGAATGGGGACGGGAGCCAGTGAAGGGACTCACAGAGAGGCGCAGCAGAAACAGAGCGTCGAGAGAGGTGGATTAGCCTGGCAGATGCATTTAGGACAGATTGGAGGGGAGAGAGGCGAGAGAGAGGGAGGCCAGTTAGTAAGTTGTTACAGTAGTCAAGTCGGGAAATTACCAGGGAGTGGATGAGCTGTTTGGTAGTTTCAGCACTCAGAAACGGGCGAATTTTGGAGATATTGCGTAGGTGGTTGCGGCAGGATGAAGAGAGCAGTTGGATGTGGGGAATGAAGGACAGATTTGAGTCAAGCGTGACTCCGAGGCAGCGGACTTGGGGTGATGGGGAGATAGTGGTGCAGCCAACAGTGATAGAAAAATTAGAGACTGGAGTGGAGCTAGAGGGGGGAATTCGAAGTAGTTCGGTCTTGGACATATTTATTTTGTCATGCATCGGATCCGCTCATTGCCGTGTTGCCGCGGCTCACGGATCTCCTCTGTCTCACGTCACGTTGCCTAGCAACGTGACGCGGTATCTGGCACTCCTCCTGACGTCAGAGTCTCCCTGCCTTCAAATCTCGGCGGGAGATCTCTCTCTTCATGCCGGACCGGACCTGTGTGAGTAGTTCTGATGTCTCTTCCTCCCCTGCTAGACTTTCCTTGCCTGAATACCTCTCTGTATGTTTGCTAACTTACTAAAAGGAATTCCACTCTGTTTGTTTACTAACCTGCTTAAGGGGACATCTGCTTTAACAAACCTGCTAAAAGGAATACCTCACTGTTTGTTTGCTAACCTGCTTAAAGGGACATTTGCTTTATTCAAATCTGCTAAGAGGAATACCTATCTGTTTGTCTGCTAACCTGCTTAAAGGGACATTTGCTTTATTCAAATCTGCTAAAAGGAATACCTCACTGTCTGTTTGATAACCTGCTTAAAGGGACATTTGCTTTATTCAAATATGCTAAGAGGAATAACTATCTGTTTGTCTGCTAACCTCCTTAAAGGGACATTTGCTTTATCCAAACCTGCTAAAGAAAAACCTCTCTGTTTGTTTGCTAACCTGCTTAAAGGGACATTTGCTTATTACAAACCTGCTAAAGGAATATCTCTTTGTTTGTTTGCTAACCTGCTTAAAGGGACATTTGCTTTATCCAGACCTGCTAAAAGGAATATCTGTTTGTTTGCTAACCTGCTTAAAGGGACATTTACTTATCACCTGCTAAAAGGAATTTCACTTAGTTTGTTAATTAATCTTCTTAAAGGGACATTTGCTTTCATCAATCCTGAGTGGGTCACGTCCTGGATATTTCTCAGTGTGCTAGCGTGTGTTTTACTTTTCACACTAGCAGTTGGGTTGAATCCTGGGCTGATCCTTTACGGCTGACATATTTTTAGGTGGTGAGAGGCCATCCAGGAGGAAATGCCAGATAAGCAGTCGTTGATGTGAGAGTTGACAGAAGGAGAGAGTGCAGGGGTGGAAAGGTAGATCTGGGTATCATCAGCATAGAGGTGATAGCTGAAGCCATAGCTGTTGATAAGTTTACTCAGTGAAGAAGTGTAAATAGAGAAGAGTAGAGGACCCAGGACAGAGCCTTGAGGTACTCCAACAGACAGGGACAATAGAGAGGAGGAGTCACCAGCAAAAGAGACTGAGAAGGATCTGTTAGAGAGATAAGAGTGAATCCAGGAGAGGGCAGTGCCACAGAGACCAAGAGAACTGAGAGACCGTAGGAGAAGGGGATGGTCATCATTTTAATTTTAAAATAAAATGTCTCGATAAGTTAAAATGATGAGTCTCTATTTTGAGAATGTTTTTTGTTTTGTTTTTTCAAATTATTAGTAGCATGCACTAGAAAAGATAATAGCTTCTGTATTTTGGGAAGTTATATTATGTGAAAAGGTGCAAATCTTTAAAAATTATATTCTATAACAAATAAGTAGATGAGGCAACCAATGAAAGACTTTGGTGCATTATTTCTTTTTTTATTATTATTACTATTAGAGAAAACAGATTACTGTATTTCTTGTCAAATGCAATGTTCATATGCATGTTAATTTCAGATTTGTTATATTTATGTTACACATACAGGATCAACATTTTATATAAAGATAGTCCATTTGGGGATTAATCTGTGAAATATATGTACTTTTATTTTTGTTATTTAGCTCAGTGTTTCTCAACTCCAGTCCTCAAGTACACCTAACAGGCCAGATTGTTATGATATCTTAAATAGAATACAGGTGACATAATCAGCTGATCAGTAACTATGACTATAAACCAAAGCACCCCCCCCCCCCATGCTCTAGTTAGGATATCATGAAAATCTGGCCTGTTAGGAGTTCTCCCTCTGAGAGGCGCACCGGTGCACTCATATTTATCATAAAACTGATTTATTTATATTTGCTTTTTTGAAGGCAAACTGGGAAGAACAATGATAAATGTCTCGACACTAAATAAGAAATTCTCAGTATTTATCATTTAAAAGTGCCTTGTTTTTAATTCATCTTGTGCCTTCAAATATATATTAACATAGGAACCTGAAATTTTTACTTTCCTCTTGGGCACATTGTTTGATCTTCTGGAACTGCAAAAAAAGAAAAATGGTTAAATACTCATTAAATATATATTTATGCTTTTACAGGTATCTCGAAAAGACAAAATTCCATCAAAGAAACAACAATAATCAAAACATCCACAATCTTTTTTTCATAAATGACCATAACAAATATACCACTCACCCCAATCATAATATCCTCCTCTTGCTTTACAACTGATGCTAGTGCTAAAAATACATCCATGCTAAAGCTAGATGCGCACCCAACCAGAGCAGAAAGATAATTGATTTCAAGGTTGTTCTCCACAGTACCTATAGAGAGATATTTGTGTGAGAAGTTTACGTTCTCGTGAGGTGCATTTACATGATAAATTTGTGACTGGTCATATTATACAGCGTTCTGTTAAAAATGGGCCATCTGCGACCAGAATTAACCCCTTTTTTGGCGCATGGTTGTGCCTTGTTGAACGCACATTTTGATGGAGAATTTAGCCTTCAATTTAGACGCATTTTGCAATGGTAAATATAGGGAATCATTTTTTGGAGTAAAATAAGGTGAAAATTGAAGAGAATTGAGGAGAATTTCAATGATCAATCTAACCCTATGTATGATTTGTGAAATATTTTATTTTATCAGATTTTATGTTAAGCAAATAAAAAGAAAAATGTTACACTCTGACAAGGGACCTAAAATAAAAAGAAAAATCATAGACCTGTAAAATATAACTGACAAGATACCCCATGCATCAGTGTGTTTTTTTATTGTCTAGCAAATGGCTTGTAAGATGCAGATGAAATCAGGATTTCCATGCTTGCTGATAATGCTAACTTAAAAGCACAGCAAACATAAGAGAACAATGCAGTCAGCTACAGCAGGTCATAGATCATATGAGTACACAGCAAACAGATTACACTTACAGGTCACTGCACATAAAAGTAGGATAATATGACTTCTAGCATAGGATCAAAACAAATAATATCTGGTATAGAGACATATGCTTTAGACAAGCATATCTTGCTATTGAAAAGTGACAAGCCAAGAAAAAGATCTGTTGAATCTCCAAAGGTTTTTCTTTCCTTACATAAATCTGCCAAAGTCTGTTTTTGATAGATATTATTGTTAAAAGGCAGATATTAAACAAAACAGGAACTAAAATTGAATGTTTACATAATTGCACTATTCACACGTCTCATTCAGATGCCTGTCAACTCGATTCATGCTAAGTAAAATAAGCCACTCGCTGAGCAATTCACAGAATTGAACATATAACACATACTTCACTAGAAATGAAGTCAAATTAAACTGGCAGGCATTAAATTAAATAATGCATATTGATATTCTTTTATGTGGCACAAAATGCTATTCACATTCAAAGATGGGGTAATTAAAAAAACAATAACTTATCTGTTTTAAATCTGAGCTATTTTTAGTTATTTCGATTCATAGCATTTTAAACAAGTGTTCTTTATGTCAATCAGGCACACAAATTATACATGGATTTTTTGTTAGGTGGCCAGCAACAAAGTTGCAGGACAAACTATTGTTATTGTTCGGATTATTATTATTAGGTGGCCAGCAACAAAGTTGCAGGACAACCTATTGTTATTGTTCGGATTATTATTATTATTATTATTATTATTATTATTATTATTATTATTCTTTTTATTCCGCCAAGCTTTGTATTCAATTGCCCATAACTGCTTAACTGTTTTTGCAAAGCTCTTAAAATCAGGTATGCTGGTACAGCCTATTGCTGTGCTACATCTCATGCAAAATTTAACTCATAGGTCACATGCTCTGGCAGCCATATTGCTTTTTGCGACAAATTTCGACAAACGCTTAAAAATCTTTAGCTCTGGAACTGCTTATGGTACAACTTTGAAACTCGCTGTGCTTAGTGCTACTATGACCTGAAATTGCTATTGCTCAAGAGAAGTGCCTTGGTCACATGATGTGGCAGCCATCTTGCATTTTGCGAAAATATTCAAACATCTTCTTCTCTTAAACCGCTTAGTGCAATGACGCGCAATTTTGCACATATGCTCCTTGCAAGGTCCTCTACCAAGTTTGTTCAAACTGCGATTTTTCCATAATCAACATGGCTGCTGTGAGACATTAACCTTTTTATCGCCATTTAATTGCGTAATTTTGCCCTTTATACATTAGTTTTACAATATTTAACAATATTACAGTGTAATAGACACATGATTACACATAGTCATAACCCTTAAAGACAATATTGCAGTTAAAATTCCCATTGCGCAGTCGCCTTCGTGAAATAAAACATTTGCAAATTTTTATGAAACTTCTGCAAATTGTAGAGGTCTATAGTGAGCATTAGTATGTGCAATTTGAAAGCCATACATTGCATAGCTTGGCAGCCATTTTGTTTCGTATGCGCCATTTTTAAAAACTATAAAAATCTTCTTCTCCGAAACCGCTTATGGGACAGACTTGAAATTTTGTTTATAGAGTTATCTTATGACTAACATTCAGATTTGTTCAAGAGAAGTTGATACGTCATGTGGTTTGGCAGCCATTTTGAATTGTTCAAAATTGCTTAACGATATATTTAAATTAATAATAAAACAAAAACCGTTTTACAAAAATGCTTTATTTTTGCCATGTTTATTGACATCTATAGTGAGCACTATTGTGAGTAATATGGAGGCTGTATATCTTACGATCAGGCAGCCATCTTGGTTTACGCGAAAATTTCGAAAGTCTATTTTCTCTGCAACCGCTTATGTAAGAACTGTGAAATTTGCTGTACAGTCTTATATTGTTACCTAGATTCATAATTGCTCATTAGGAGAGAATCAGTCACATGATGCGGCAGTAATATCGGTTT
Organism: Bombina bombina; assembly: GCF_027579735.1. Classification (NCBI taxonomy): domain Eukaryota; kingdom Metazoa; phylum Chordata; class Amphibia; order Anura; family Bombinatoridae; genus Bombina; species Bombina bombina. The sequence goes on from NC_069502.1 coordinate 632,908,911, forward strand.
TATGTTTATCGTAATTATTTGTAATTCAATACTGCCTCTTTTGAGTCAATTGCTCACAAAACACAAATTACTTATGCTAAACTCTTGAAATCAGGTATGCTGGTACAGCCTATTGCAATGCTACATCTCATGCAATATTGAACTCATAGGTCATAAGGTTACGCAGCCATATTGTTTTTTGCGACAAATTTCGAGAACTGCTTAATAATCTTTAGCTCTGGAACGGCTTATGTTGCAACTTTGAAACTTGCTGTGCTTAGTGATGCTATGACCTAGATTTTCCCTTGCTCAACAGAAGTGACTTGGTCACATGATGTAGCAACCATCTTGCATTTTGCGAAAATATTCAAACATCTTCTTCTCTTAAACCGCTTAGTGCAATAGAGCGCAATTTTGCACGTATGCTCCTTGCAAGGTCCTCTACCAAGATTGTTAAAATTGCGATTTTTCCATAATCAACATGGCTGCTGTGAGACATTAACCTTTTTATCGCCATTTAATTGCGTAATTTTGCACTTTATACATTGGTTTTACAATATTTAACAATATTACAGTGTAATAGACACATGATTACACATAGTCATAACCCTTAAAGACAATATTGCAGTTAAAATTCGCATTGCGCAGTCGCCTTCGTGAAATAAAACATTTGCAAATTTTCATGAAACTTCTGCAAATTGTAGAGGTCTATAGTGAGCATTAGTATGTGCAATTTGAAAGCCATACATTGTATTGCTTGGCGGCCATTTTGTTTCAAATGCGCCATTTTTAAAAACTATAAAAATCTTCTTCTCCGAAACCGCTTATGGGACAGACTTGAAATTTTGTTTATAGAGTTATCTTATGACTAGCATTCAGATTTGTTCAAGAGAAGTTGATACATCATGTGGTTTGGCAGCCATTTTGAATGGTTCAAAATTGCTTAACTTTATATTTAAATTCATAATAAAACAAAAACCGTTTTACAAAAATGCTTTATTTTTGCAATGTTTATTGACATCTATAGTGAGCACTATTGTGCATAATATAGAGGCTGTATATCTTACGATCGGGCAGCCATCTTGGTTTACGCAAAAATTTTGAAAGTCTATTTTCTCTGCAACTGCTTATGTAAGAACTGTGAAATTTGCTGTACAGTCTTATATTGTGACCTAGAGTCACAGTTGTTCATGTTGAAGGAATTAGTCACAAGCTGTGGCAGCCATATTGGTTTACGCAAAAATTTTGAAACTGTGTTTTCTTTCCAACCGCTTATGTTAAAACTGTGAAATTTGCTGTATAACCATATATTGTCGCCTAGAGTTAAATTTGTTCATATTAAAAGTATAGGTCATATGGTGTGGCAGACATTTTAAAAAAACGCAAACATTTCGAAAATGTGTTTTTTTCCAAATGCTTATGTTAGAACTGTAAACAGTTGTTATATAGCTTTATTTTGTGACATAACTACTTATATGGCATTGCAAAAATAATGCGCTGGCCACCTCTATTGCTGCTTGCAGCTATATTTAGGTGGCCAGCAACAAAGTTGCAGGACAACCTATTGTTATTGTTCGGATTATTATTATTATTATTATTATTATTATTATTATTATTCTTTTTATTCCGCCAAGCTTTGTATTCAATTGCCCATAACTGCTTAACTGTTTTTGCAAAGCTCTTAAAATCAGGTATTCTGGTACAGCCTATTGCTGTGCTACATCTCATGCAAAATTTAACTCATAGGTCACATGCTCTGGCAGCCATATTGCTTTTTGCGACAAATTTCGACAAACGCTTAAAAATCTTTAGCTCTGGAACTGCTTATGTTACAACTTTGAAACTCGCTGTGCTTAGTGCTACTATGATCTAAAATTGCTATTGCTCAAGAGAAGTGCCTTAGTCACATGATGTGGCAGCCATCTTGCATTTTGCGAAAATATTCAAACATCTTCTTCTCCTAAACCGCTTAGTGCAATGACGCGCAATTTTGCACATATGCTCCTTGCAAGGTCCTCTACCAAGTTTGTTCAAACTGCGATTTTTCCATAATCAACATGGCTGCTCTGAGACATTAACCTTTTTATCGCCATTTAATTGCGTAATTTTGCACTTTATACATTAGTTTTACAATATTTAACAATATTACAGTGTAATAGACACATGATTACACATAGTCATAACCCTTAAAGACAATATTGCAGTTAAAATTCGCATTGCGCAGTCGCCTTCGTGAAATAAAACATTTGCAAATTTTCATGAAACTTCTGCAAATTGTAGAGGTCTATAGTGAGCATTAGTATGTGCAATTTGAAAGCCATACATTGCATAGCTTGGTGGCCATTTTGTTTCGTATGCGCCATTTTTAAAAACTATAAAAATCTTCTTCTCCGAAACCGCTTATGGGACAGACTTGAAATTTTGTTTATAGAGTTATCTTATGACTAACATTCAGATTTGTTCAAGAGAAGCTGATACTTCATGTGGTTTGGCAGCCATTTTGAATTGTTCAAAATTGCTTAACGATATATTTAGATTAATAATAAAACAAAAAACGTTTTTCAAAAATGCTTTATTTTTGCCATGTTTATTGACATCTATAGTGAGCACTATTATGCGTAATATGGAGGCTGTATATCTTATGATCGGGCAGCCATCTTGGTTTACGCAAAAATTTCAAAAGTCTATTTTCTCTGCAACCGCTTATGTAAGAACTGTGAAATTTGATGTACAGTCTTATATTGTGACCTAGATTCATAATTGCTCATTAGGAGAGAATCAGTCACATGATGCGGCAGCAATATCGGTTTTATGTTTATCGTAATTATTTGTAATTCAATACTTCCTCTTTTGAGTCAATTGCTCACAAAACACAAATTACTTATGCTAAACTCTTGAAATCAGGTATGCGGGTACAGCCTATTGCAATGCTACATCCCATGCAATATTGAACTCATAGGTCATAAGGTTACGCAGCCATATTGTTTTTTGCGACAAATTTCGAGAACTGCTTAATAATCTTTAGCTCTGGAACTGCTTATGTTGCAACTTTGAAACTTGCTGTGCTTAGTGATGCTATGACCTAGATTTTCCATTGCTCAACAGAAGTGACTTGGTCACATGATGTAGCAAGTCCCCAGAGACAGAATTTTTTTTCACTTTCTGCGATGAGATTTTTTTAGTGAAACATTTTCTGCAGGTCATTTTTAAATAAAATAAAATTGTAAATTTGTCAGTTACACTAAAGCACCAGATCAATTGCAATGTGTTGGTTAACTGGAGAATAAAGAAATATTTAAAGTTGTATAATCTAGTGCAGTAGTTGAAAATTGCATTGCAAATTAGCTGCAGACAAAAAAAGTAATTGTAAAATGTCTCTTGAATTAATTTGTTTCCTTTTCTCTTAATCTAACATAGAAATGTAGTAATAAAAAGGTGCATTGCTCATATGGATATCTTACATTCAGAGAAAAACAGCTTTGCAGACTGTGAAAAGCTAGGGAACTAGCTTGCAAAAATCTCAGAGTCAGACAACACTGCTGCTTTGCAGCACTACTGCATATTTGATTGTTGTCTTCAAACAGCACTTTGCTCTGGATGCACTGTTAAGGAAAACTCATACAATGCAGCCAGAGAACAGCTCTGTTTAAAAAGAACAGCCTAATGTGGAGCAGCACTGAAAAGTTAAAGTGCTAACAGTTCCTGATCTTTCTGCAGACATGCTGCATTTTCTGCAATGACATCTCAGATCACTCTATGTTCTGCCTTGGGGCCTTGCATTTCGTGAAAATCTTTAAACATCTTCTTCTCTTAAACCGCTTAGTGCAAAAAAGCGCAATTTTGCACGTATGCTCCTTGCAAGATCCTCTACCAAGATTGTTAAAATTGCGATTTTTCCATAATCAACATGGCTGCTGTGAGACATTAACCTTTTTTTATCGCCATTTAATTGCGTAATTTTGCACTTTATACATTAGTTTTACAATATTTAACAATATTACAGTGTAATAGACACATGATTACACATAGTCATAACCCTTAAAGACAATATTGCAGTTAAAATTCGCATTGCGCACTCGCCTTCGTGAAATAAAACATTTGCAAATTTTCATGAAACTTCTGCAAATTGTAGAGGTCTATAGTGAGCATTAGTATGTGCAATTTGAAAGCCATACATTGCATAGCTTGGTGGCCATTTTGTTTCGTATGCGCCATTTTTAAAAACTATAAAAATCTTCTTCTCCGAAACCGCTTATGGGACAGACTTGAAATTTTGTTTATAGAGTTATCTTATGACTAACATTCAGATTTGTTCAAGAGAAGCTGATACTTCATGTGGTTTGGCAGCCATTTTGAATTGTTCAAAATTGCTTAACGATATATTTAGATTAATAATAAAACAAAAACCGTTTTTCAAAAATGCTTTATTTTTGCCATGTTTATTGACATCTATAGTGAGCACTATTATGCGTAATATGGAGGCTGTATATCTTATGATCGGGCAGCCATCTTGGTTTACGCAAAAATTTCAAAAGTCTATTTTCTCTGCAACCGCTTATGTAAGAACTGTGAAATTTGATGTACAGTCTTATATTGTGACCTAGATTCATAATTGCTCATTAGGAGAGAATCAGTCACATGATGCGGCAGCAATATCGGTTTTATGTTTATCGTAATTATTTGTAATTCAATACTTCCTCTTTTGAGTCAATTGCTCACAAAACACAAATTACTTATGCTAAACTCTTGAAATCAGGTATGCGGGTACAGCCTATTGCAATGCTACATCCCATGCAATATTGAACTCATAGGTCATAAGGTTACGCAGCCATATTGTTTTTTGCGACAAATTTCGAGAACTGCTTAATAATCTTTAGCTCTGGAACTGCTTATGTTGCAACTTTGAAACTTGCTGTGCTTAGTGATGCTATGACCTAGATTTTCCATTGCTCAACAGAAGTGACTTGGTCACATGATGTAGCAAGTCCCCAGAGACAGAATTTTTTTTCACTTTCTGCAATGAGATTTTTTTAGTGAAACATTTTCTGCAGGTCATTTTTAAATAAAATAAAATTGTAAATTTGTCAGTTACACTAAAGCACCAGATCAATTGCAATGTGTTGGTTAACTGGAGAATAAAGAAATATTTAAAGTTGTATAATCTAGTGCAGTAGTTGAAAATTGCATTGCAAATTAGCTGCAGACAAAAAAAGTAATTGTAAAATGTCTCTTGAATTAATTTGTTTCCTTTTCTCTTAATCTAACATAGAAATGTAGTAATAAAAAGGTGCATTGCTCATATGGATATCTTACATTCAGAGAAAAACAGCTTTGCAGACTGTGAAAAGCTAGGGAACTAGCTTGCAAAAATCTCAGAGTCAGACAACACTGCTGCTTTGCAGCACTACTGCATATTTGATTGTTGTCTTCAAACAGCACTTTGCTCTGGATGCACTGTTAAGGAAAACTCATACAATGCAGCCAGAGAACAGCTCTGTTTAAAAAGAACAGCCTAATGTGGAGCAGCACTGAAAAGTTAAAGTGCTAACAGTTCCTGATCTTTCTGCAGACATGCTGCATTTTCTGCAATGACATCTCAGATCACTCTATGTTCTGCCTTGGGGCCTTGCATTTCGTGAAAATCTTTAAACATCTTCTCTTAAACCGCTTAGTGCAAAAAAGCGCAATTTTGCACGTATGCTCCTTGCAAGATCCTCTACCAAGATTGTTAAAATTGCGATTTTTCCATAATCAACATGGCTGCTGTGAGACATTAACCTTTTTTTATCGCCATTTAATTGCGTAATTTTGCACTTTATACATTAGTTTTACAATATTTAACAATATTACAGTGTAATAGACACATGATTACACATAGTCATAACCCTTAAAGACAATATTGCAGTTAAAATTCGCATTGCGCACTCGCCTTCGTGAAATAAAACATTTGCAAATTTTCATGAAACTTCTGCAAATTGTAGAGGTCTATAGTGAGCATTAGTATGCGCAATTTGAAAGCCATACATTGCATAGCTTGGCGGCCATTTTGTTTTGTATGTGCCATTTTTAAAAACTATAAAAGTCTTCTTCTCCGAAACCGCTTATGGGACAGACTTGAAATTTTGTTTATAGAGTTATCTTATGACTAACATTCAGATTTGTTCAAGAGAAGTTGATACGTCATGTGGTTTGGCAGCCATTTTGAATTGTTCAAAATTGCTTAACTATATATTTAAATTCATAATAAAACAAAAACCGTTTCACAAAAATGCTTTATTTTTGCCATGTTTATTGACATCTATAGTGAGCACTATTGTGCATAATATAGAGGATGTATATCTTACGATCGGACAGCCATCTTGGTTTACGTGAAAATTTCGAAAGTCTATTTTCTCTGCAACCGCTTATGTAAGAACTGTGAAATTTGCTGTACATTCTTATATTGTGACCTTGAGTCACAGTTGTTCATGTTGAAGGAATTAGTCACAAGCTGTGGCAGCCATATTGGTTTACGCAAAAATGTTGAAACTGTGTTTTCTTTCCAACCGCTTATGTTAAAACTGTGAAATTTGCTGCATAACCATATATTGTCACCTAGAGTTACATCTGATCGTGATGAAAGTATTGGTCATATGGTGGGGCAGCCATTTTAAAAAATGCAAACATTTCGAAAATGTGTTTTTTTTCCAAATGCTTATGTTAGAACTGTAAACAGTTGTTATATAGCTTTATTTTGTGACATAACTACTTATATGGCATTGCAAAAATAATGCGCTGGCCACCTCTATTGCTGCTTGCAGCTATATTTATTATTATTATTCTTTTTATTCCGCCAAGCTTTGTATTCAATTGCCCATAACTGCTTAACTGTTTTTGCAAAGCTCTTAAAATCAGGTATGCTGGTACAGCCTATTGCTGTGCTACATCTCATGCAAAATCGAACTCATAGGTCACAGGCTCTGGCAGCCATATTGCTTTTTGCGCCAAATTTCGACATACGCTTAAAAATCTTTAGTTCTGGAACTGCTTATGTTACAACTTTGAAACTTGCTGTGCTTAGTGCTACTATGACCTAAAATTGCTCTTGCTCAAGAGAAGTGCCTTGGTCACATGATGTGGCAGCCATCTTGCATTTTGCAAAAATATTCAAACATCTTTTTCTCTTAAACCGCTTAGTGCAATGACGCGCAATTTTGCACATATGCTCCTTGCAAGGTTCTCTACCAAGTTTGTTTAAACTGTGATTTTTCCATAATCAACATGGCTGCTGTGAGACATTAACCTTTTTATCGCCATTTAATTGCGTAATTTTGCACTTTATACATTAGTTTTACAATATTTAACAATATTACAGTGTAATAGACACATGATTACACATAGGCATAACCCTTAAAGACAATATTGCAGCTAAAATTCGCATTGCTCAATCGCCTTTGTGAAATAAAACATTTGCAAATTTTCATGAAACTTCTGCAAATTGTAGAGGTCTATAGTGAGCATTAGTATGTGCAATTTGAAAGTCATACATTGCATAGCTTGGCGGCCATTTTGTTTCGTATGCGCCATTTTTAAAAACTATAAAAATCTTCTTCTCCGAAACCGCTTATGGGACAGACTTGAAATTTTGTTTATAGAGTTATCTTATGACTAACATTCAGATTTGTTCAAGAGAAGTTGATACGTCATGTGGTTTGGCAGCCATTTTGAATTGTTCAAAATTGCTTAACGATATATTTAAATTAATAATAAAACAAAAACCGTTTTCAAAAATGCTTTATTTTTGCCATGTTTATTGACATCTATAGTGAGCACTATTGTGCGTAATATGGAGGCTGTATATCTTACGATCGGGCAGCCATCTTGGTTTACGTGAAAATTTCGAAAGTCTATTTTCTCTGCAACCGCTTATGTAAGAACTGTGAAATTTGCTGTACAGTCTTATATTGTTACCTAGATTCATAATTGCTCATTAGGAGAGAATCAGTCACATGATGCGGCAGTAATATCGGTTTTATGTTTATCGTAATTATTTGTAATTCAATACTGCCTCTTTTGAGTCAATTGCTCACAAAACACAAATTACTTATGCTAAACTCTTGAAATCAGGTATGCTGGTACAGCCTATTGCAATGCTACATCTCATGCAATAATGAACTCATAGGTCATAAGGTTACGCAGCCATATTGTTTTTTGCGACAAATTTCGAGAACTGCTTAATAATCTTTAGCTCTGGAACTGCTTATGTTGCAACTTTGAAACTTGCTGTGCTTAGTGCTGCTATGACCTAGATTTGCCATTGCTCAACAGAAGTGACTTGGTCACATGATGTAGCAACCATCTTGCATTTTACGAAAATCTTTAAACATCTTCTCTTAAACCGCTTAGTGCAATAAAGCGCAATTTTGCACCTATGCTCCTTGCAAGGTCCTCTACCAAGTTTGTTAAAATTGTGATTTTTCCATAATCAACATGGCTGCTGTGAGACATTAACCTTTTTATCGCCATTTAATTGCGTAATTTTTCACTTTATACATTAGTTTTACAATATTTAACAATATTACAGTGTAATAGACACATGATTACACATAGTCATAACCCTTAAAGATAATATTGCAGTTACAATTCGCATTGCGCAGTCGCCTTCGTGAAATAAAACATTTGCAAATTTTCATGAAACTTCTGCAAATTGTAGAGGTCTATAGTGAGCATTAGTATGTGCAATTTGAAAGCCATACATTGCATAGCTTGGCGGCCATTTTGTTTCAAATGCGCCATTTTTAAAAACTATAAAAATCTTCTTCTCCGAAACCGCTTATGGGACAGACTTGAAATTTTGTTTATAGAGTTATTTTATGACTAATATTCAGATTTGTTCAAGAGAAGTTGATACGTCATGTGGTTTGGCAGCCATTTTGAATTGTTCAAAATTGCTTAACGATATATTTAAATTCATAATAAAACAAAAACCGTTTTACAAAAATGCTTTATTTTTGCAATGTTTATTGACATCTATAGTGAGTACTATTGTGCATAATATAGAGGCTGTATATCTTACGATCGGGCAGCCATCTTGGTTTACGCAAAAATTCTGAAAGTCTATTTTCTCTGCACCTGCTTATGTAAGAACTGTGAAATGTGCTGTACAGTCTTATATTGTGACCTAGAGTCACAGTTGTTCATGTTAAAGGACTTAGTAACAAGCTGTGGCAGCCATATTGGTTTATGCAAAAATTTTGAAACTGTGTTTTTTTTTCTTACGGCTTATGTTAAAGCTGTGAAATTTGCTGTATAACCATATATTGTCGCCTACAGTTACATTTGTTCATGTTGAAAGTATAGGTCATATGGTGTGGCAGCCATTTTAAAAAACGCAAACATTTCGAAAATGTGTTTTTTTTTCCAAATGCTTATGTTAGAACTGTAAACAGTTGTTGTATAGCTTTATTTTGTGACATAACTACTTATATGGCATTGCAAAAATGATGTGCTGGCCACCTCTATTGCTGCTTGCAGCTATATTTATTATTATTATTCTTTTTATTCCGCCAAGCTTTGTATTCAATTGCCCATAACTGCTTAACTGTTTTTGCAAAGCTCTTAAAATCAGGTATGCTGGTACAGCCTATTGCTGTGCTACATCTCATGCAAAATTTAACTCATAGGTCACATGCTCTGGCAGCCATATTGCTTTTTGCGACAAATTTCGACAAACGCTTAAAAATCTTTAGCTCTGGAACTGCTTATGGTACAACTTTGAAACTCGCTGTGCTTAGTGCTACTATGACCTGAAATTGCTATTGCTCAAGAGAAGTGCCTTGGTCACATGATGTGGCAGCCATCTTGCATTTTGCGAAAATATTCAAACATCTTCTTCTCTTAAACCGCTTAGTGCAATGACGCGCAATTTTGCACATATGCTCCTTGCAAGGTCCTCTACCAAGTTTGTTCAAACTGCGATTTTTCCATAATCAACATGGCTGCTGTGAGACATTAACCTTTTTATCGCCATTTAATTGCGTAATTTTGCCCTTTATACATTAGTTTTACAATATTTAACAATATTACAGTGTAATAGACACATGATTACACATAGTCATAACCCTTAAAGACAATATTGCAGTTAAAATTCCCATTGCGCAGTCGCCTTCGTGAAATAAAACATTTGCAAATTTTCATGAAACTTCTGCAAATTGTAGAGGTCTATAGTGAGCATTAGTATGTGCAATTTGAAAGCCATACATTGCATAGCTTGGCAGCCATTTTGTTTCGTATGCGCCATTTTTAAAAACTATAAAAATCTTCTTCTCCGAAACCGCTTATGGGACAGACTTGAAATTTTGTTTATAGAGTTATCTTATGACTAACATTCAGATTTGTTCAAGAGAAGTTGATACGTCATGTGGTTTGGCAGCCATTTTGAATTGTTCAAAATTGCTTAACGATATATTTAAATTAATAATAAAACAAAAACCGTTTTACAAAAATGCTTTATTTTTGCCATGTTTATTGACATCTATAGTGAGCACTATTGTGCGTAATATGGAGGCTGTATATCTTACGATCGGGCAGCCATCTTGGTTTACGCAAAAATTCTGAAAGTCTATTTTCTCTGCACCTGCTTATGTAAGAACTGTGAAATGTGCTGTACAGTCTTATATTGTGACCTAGAGTCACAGTTGTTCATGTTAAAGGACTTAGTAACAAGCTGTGGCAGCCATATTGGTTTATGCAAACATTTTGAAACTGTGTTTTTTTTTCTTACGGCTTATGTTAAAGCTGTGAAATTTGCTGTATAACCATATATTGTCGCCTACAGTTACATTTGTTCATGTTGAAAGTATAGGTCATATGGTGTGGCAGCCATTTTAAAAAACGCAAACATTTCGAAAATGTGTTTTTTTTTCCAAATGCTTATGTTAGAACTGTAAACAGTTGTTGTATAGCTTTATTTTGTGACATAACTACTTATATGGCATTGCAAAAATGATGTGCTGGCCACCTCTATTGCTGCTTGCAGCTATATTTAGGTGGCCAGCAACAAAGTTGCAGGACAACCTATTGTTATTGTTCGGATTATTATTATTATTATTATTATTATTATTATTATTATTATTATTCTTTTTATTCCGCCAAGCTTTGTATTCAATTGCCCATAACTGCTTAACTGTTTTTGCAAAGCTCTTAAAATCAGGTATGCTAGTACAGCCTATTGCTGTGCTACATCTCATGCAAAATTGAACTCATAGGTCACATGCTCTGGCAGCCATATTGCTTTTTGCGCCAAATTTCGACAACCGCTTAAAAACCTTTAGCTCTGGAACTGCTTATGTTACAACTTTGAAACTTGCTGTGCTTAGTGCTAATATGATCTAAAATTGCTATTGCTCAAGAGAAGTGCCTTGGTCACATGATGTGGCAGCCATCTTGCATTTTGCGAAAATATTCAAACATCTTCTTCTCTTAAACCGCTTAGTGCAATGACACGCAATTTTGCACATATGCTCCTTGCAAGGTCCTCTACCAAGTTTGTTCAAACTGTGATTTTTCCATAATCAACATGGCTGCTGTGAGACATTAACCTTTTTATCGCCATTTAATTGCGTAATTTTGCACTTTATACATTAGTTTTACAATATTTAACAATATTACAGTGTAATAGACACATGATTACACATAGTCGTAACCCTTAAAGACAATATTGCAGTTAAAATTCGCATTGCGCAGTCGCCTTCGTGAAATAAAACATTTGCAAATTTTCATGAAACTTCTGCAAATTGTAGATGTCTATAGTGAGCATTAGTATGTGCAATTTGAAAGCCATACATTGCATAGCTTGGCGGCCATTTTGATTCGTATGCGCCATTTTTAAAAACTATAAAAATCTTCTTCTCCGAAACCGCTTATGGGACAGACTTGAAATTTTGTTTATAGAGTTATCTTAGGACTAACATTCAGATTTGTTCAAGAGAAGTTGATACGTCATGTGGTTTGGCAGCCATTTTGAATTGTTCAAAATTGCTTAACGATATATTTAAAATAATAATAAAACAAAAACCGTTTTACAAAAATGCTTTATTTTTGCCATGTTTATTGACATCTACAGTGAGCACTATTGTGCATAATATGGAGGCTGTATATCTTACGATCGGGCAGCCATCTTGGTTTACGCGAAAATTTCGAAAGTCTATTTTCTCTGCAACCGCTTATGTAAGAACTGTGAAATTTGCAGCACAGTCTTATATTGTGACCTAGATTCATAATTGCTCATTAGGAGAGAATCAGTCACATGATGCGGCAGCAATATCGGTTTTATGATTATCGTAATTATTTGTAATTCAATACTTCCTCTTTTGAGTCAATTGCTCACAAAACACAAATTACTTATGCTAAACTCTTGAAATCAGGTATGCTGGTACAGACTATTGCATTGCTACATCTCATGCAATATTGAACTCATAGGTCATAAGGTTACGCAGCCATATTGTTTTTTGCGACAAATTTCGAGAACTGCTTAATAATCTTTAGCTCTGGAACTGCTTATGTTGCAACTTTGAAACTTGCTGTGCTTAGTGCTGCTATGACCTAGATTTGCCATTGCTCAAAAGAAGTGACTTGGTCACATGATGTAGCAACCATCTTGCATTTTGCGAAAATCTTTAAACATCTTCTTCTCTTAAACCGCTTAGTGCAATAAAGCGCAATTTTGCACATATGCTCCTTGCAACGTCCTCTACCAAGTTTGTTAAAATTGCGATTTTTCCATAATCAACATGGCTGCTGTGAGACATTAACCTTTTTATCGCCATTTAATTGCGTAATTTTGCACTTTATACATTAGTTTTACAATATTTAACAATATTACAGTGTAATAGACCCATGATTACACATAGTCATAACCCTTAAAGACAATATTGCAGTTAAAATTCGCATTGCGCAGTCGCCTTCGTGAAATAAAACATTTGCAAATTTTCATGAAACTTCTGCAAATTGTAGAGGTCTATAGTGAGCATTAGTATGTGCAATTTGAAAGCCATACAGTGCATAGCTTGGCGGCCATTTTGTTTCGTATGCGCCATTTTTAAAAACTATAAAAAATCTTCTTCTCCGAAACCGCTTATGGGACAGACTTGAAATTTTGTTTATAGAGTTATCTTATGACTAACATTCAGATTTGTTCAAGAAAAGTTGATACGTCATGTTGTTTGGCAGCCATTTTGAATTGTTCAAAATTGCTTAACGATATATTTAAATTAATAATAAAACAAAAACTGTTTTACAAAAATGCTTTATTTTTGCCATGTTTATGGACATCTATAGTGAGCACTATTGTGCATAATATAGAGGCTCTATATCTTACGATAGGGCAGCCATCTTGGTTTACGCAAACATTTTGAAAGTCTATTTTCTCTGCAACTGCTTATGTAAGAACTGTGAAATTTGCTGTACAGTCTTATATTGTGACCTAGAGTCACAGTTGTCCATGTTGAAGGAATTAGTCACAAGCTGTGGCAGCCATATTGGTTTACGCAAGAAATTTGAAACTGTGTTTTCTTTCCAACCGCTTATGTTAAAGCTGTGAAATTTGCTGTATAACCATATATTGTCACCTAGAGTAACATTCATTCATTTTGAAAGTATAGGTCATATGGTGTGGTAGCCATTTTAAAAAATGCAAACATTTCGAAAATGCGTTTTTTTTCCAAATACTTATGTTAGAACTGTAAACAGTTGTTGTATAGCTTTATTTTGTGACATAACTACTTATATGGCTTTGCAAAAATTATGCGCTGGCCACCTCTATTGCTGCTTGCAGCTATATTTATTATTATTATTCTTTTTATTCCGCCAAGCTTTGTATTCAATTGCCCATAACTGCTTAACTGTTTTTGCAAAGCTCTTAAAATCAGGTATGCTGGTACAGCCTATTGCTGTGCTACATCTCATGCAAAATTTAACTCATAGGTCACATGCTCTGGCAGCCATATTGCTTTTTGCGACAAATTTCGACAAACGCTTAAAAATCTTTAGCTCTGGAACTGCTTATGGTACAACTTTGAAACTCGCTGTGCTTAGTGCTACTATGACCTGAAATTGCTATTGCTCAAGAGAAGTGCCTTGGTCACATGATGTGGCAGCCATCTTGCATTTTGCGAAAATATTCAAACATCTTCTTCTCTTAAACCGCTTAGTGCAATGACGCGCAATTTTGCACATATGCTCCTTGCAAGGTCCTCTACCAAGTTTGTTCAAACTGCGATTTTTCCATAATCAACATGGCTGCTGTGAGACATTAACCTTTTTATCGCCATTTAATTGCGTAATTTTGCCCTTTATACATTAGTTTTACAATATTTAACAATATTACAGTGTAATAGACACATGATTACACATAGTCATAACCCTTAAAGACAATATTGCAGTTAAAATTCGCATTGCGCAGTCGCCTTCGTGAAATAAAACATTTGCAAATTTTCATGAAACTTCTGCAAATTGTAGAGGTCTATAGTGAACATTAGTATGTGCAATTTGAAAGTCATACATTGCATAGCTTGGCAGCCATTTTGTTTCGTATGCGCCATTTTTAAAAACTATAAAAATCTTCTTCTCCGAAACCGCTTATGGGACAGACTTGAAATTTTGTTTATAGAGTTATCTTATGACTAACATTCAGATTTGTTCAAGAGAAGTTGATACGTCATGTGGTTTGGCAGCCATTTTGAATTGTTCAAAATTGCTTAACGATATATTTAAATTAATAATAAAACAAAAACCGTTTTACAAAAATGCTTTATTTTTGCCATGTTTATTGACATCTATAGTGAGCACTATTGTGAGTAATATGGAGGCTGTATATCTTACGATCAGGCAGCCATCTTGGTTTACGCGAAAATTTCGAAAGTCTATTTTCTCTGCAACCGCTTATGTAAGAACTGTGAAATTTGCTGTACAGTCTTATATTGTTACCTAGATTCATAATTGCTCATTAGGAGAGAATCAGTCACATGATGCGGCAGTAATATCGGTTTTATGTTTATCGTAATTATTTGTAATTCAATACTGCCTCTTTTGAGTCAATTGCTCACAAAACACAAATTACTTATGCTAAACTCTTGAAATCAGGTATGCTGGTACAGCCTATTGCAATGCTACATCTCATGCAATATTGAACTCATAGGTCATAAGGTTACGCAGCCATATTGTTTTTTGCAACAAATTTCGAGAACTGCTTAATAATCTTTAGCTCTGGAACTGCTTATGTTGCAACTTTGAAACTTGCTGTGCTTAGTGATGCTATGACCTAGATTTTCCATTGCTCAACAGAAGTGACTTGGTCACATGATGTAGCAACCATCTTGCATTTTGCGAAAATATTCAAACATCTTCTTCTCTTAAACCGCTTAGTGCAATAGAGCGCAATTTTGCACGTATGCTCCTTGCAAGGTCCTCTACCAAGATTGTTAAAATTGCGATTTTTCCATATTCAACATGGCTGCTGTGAGACATTAACCTTTTTATCGCCATTTAATTGCGTAATTTTGCACTTTATACATTGGTTTTACAATATTTAACAATATTACAGTGTAATAGACACATGATTACACATAGTCATAACCCTTAAAGACAATATTGCAGTTAAAATTCGCATTGTGCAGTCGCCTTCGTGAAATAAAACATTTGCAAATTTTCATGAAACTTCTGCAAATTGTAGAGGTCTATAGTGAGCATTAGTATGTGCAATTTGAAAGCCATACATTGCATTGCTTGGCGGCCATTTTGTTTCGTATGCGCCATTTTTAAAAACTATAAAAATCTTCTTCTCCGAAACCGCTTATGGGACAGACTTGAAATTTTGTTTACAGAGTTATCTTATGACTAACATTCAGATTTGTTCAAGAGAAGTTGATACATCATGTGGTTTGGCAGCCATTTTGAATGGTTCAAAATTGCTTAACTTTATATTTAAATTCATAATAAAACAAAAACCGTTTTACAAAAATGCTTTATTTTTGCAATGTTTATTGACATCTATAGTGAGCACTATTGTGCATAATATAGAGGCTGTATATCTTACGATTGGGCAGCCATCTTGGTTTACGCAAAAATTTTGAAAGTCTATTTTCTCTGCAACCGCTTATGTAAGAACTGTGAAATTTGCTGTACAGTCTTATATTGTGACCTAGAGTCACAGTTGTTCATGTTGAAGGAATTAGTCACAAGCTGTGGCAGCCATATTGGTTTACGCAAAAATTTTGAAACTGTGTTTTCTTTCCAACCGCTTATGTTAAAACTGTGAAATTTGCTGTATAACCATATATTGTCGCCTAGAGTTAAATTTGTTCATATTAAAAGTATAGGTCATATGGTGTGGCAGCCATTTTAAAAAAACGCAAACATTTCGAAAATGTGTTTTTTTCCAAATGCTTATGTTAGAACTGTAAACAGTTGTTATATAGCTTTATTTTGTGACATAACTACTTATATGGCATTGCAAAAATAATGCGCTGGCCACCTCTATTGCTGCTTGCAGCTATATTTTATTTATTTTTTTTTTACTCAGGCTACCAAATTTTAGAAAACAACTAAAGTTTGCAGAAATGATAAAAAAAAGAGCAAAATAAGGAATGCAATATAGATTACATACATATAAGTAAAAAAAGAAGATAAATATTCATTTCTTTATGTATTTGTTTTATTATTCCACTATTGGTAAAATATACGTATGTCAACTCCAGACCGGTACTGCACTACTGGGACCATGCTGAGGACATCTGGTGAGTCAATGACAAGAGACAAATGTGTGAAGTCACCAATCACCAACTAGCACCCAGTAGTGCATTCAACAAAGCATACATAGAGAACAAAGCCAATTTAATAATATAAGTGAATTTAAAAGTTGTTTTAAAATGACATGCGCTATTTGATTGATAAAAATGTAATTTTGATTTTCATGTACCTTTTAAACATCAAGGGGCATATTTAGCAATGTGCGAGCGGACATGATACGAAGTAGCGTATCATGTCCGCTGCACATCGATAAATGCCCACAGCATACGCTGTCTGCATTTATCATTGCACCAGCAGTTCTTGTGAACTGCTGGTGCAATGCCGCCCCCTACAGATTGGCGGCCAATCAGCCGCTAGCAGGGGGTGTCAATGAACCCGATCGTATTCGATCGGTTTGATTTCTGTCTGTGGCCTCAGAGCAGGTGGACAAGTTATGGAGCAAAGGTCTTTAGAAACAATGGGCCTCAATCTCCATACGGAGCTTGATAAATATGCCCCTTGAAGTGGATTTTAAAAGTCCACACCCTTATGAACTTGCAGATTTTTTAAATATTAATACAGAAATGACAAGAATGTGAATGTTAGACTTTTTCCATCTGTAATATGATTTTACAACAAGCAAAAATCCAGGGGAATAAAAAAAAAGTTAATTATTTAGAACATTTAAAAAAAAAAAAAAAAAAAAAAACAACAAACACACAGATTGCATAAGTCTGCACATCTAATACTTAGGCCCCCATGTACTAAGCAGTCAACTTGCTGTTTGTGTCTAATTTTGCATCAAAATCTGCGTGCAGATCAAAATCCATATGTACAAAGCAGTGAACAGGTCAAAAAGTAAAATCTGCATTTTAAAATATGCAAGTTTACTAAACTGCCATTATTTGTTTTGACCCTTTTTTCTGTTGAACATGTCAGATATCTCTCCATATCTGCTTGTTACAATTTGCGTGTCAATTTCGTGGATTGTCCCTCACCACCATTAAGGTGTGGAAACACTTTTTGCGTTCATTAAAGTCACACGTATTTGTGAATAAGTCTCTATTAACTTTGCATATCTAAACTTTGGAATTTTATCAAACTCTTCTTTGCAAAATTGCAAGGGGCTCTCCTGTGTACATCTCTCTTTAGGTCATTCCACAGGTTTTCGATGGGATTGAGGTCTGGGCTCTGACTAGGCCATTCCACAACTTTGATTTTCATTTTCTGAAGCCATGCCTTGGTTGCTTGGATGTGTGATTTGGGTCATTGTCATATTGGAATGTGAAATTCCTCTTCATCTTCAGCTTTCTGACAGGCCAGCAAGTTGTTTTCAAAATATCTTAATACTTTGAGCTATTAATTTTCCCATCTATCTTGACAAGAGCCCCTTACCCAGCTGAAGAGAAGCAGCACCAATAAATGATGCTACCATCACCATGCTTTAAAGTTGATGGAGATTCCTTGAACGGTGAGCTTTCTTGGCTTTTTACTTAAACATACCTTTTGCAATTTAGGCCAAAAAGATCCACATTTGTCTTGTCAGACCAAAGCACATTTTCCACATGGTTTGGGGTAACTAATTTTTTTGGCATAATTAAGATGGGCCTGGGTATTGTAAGAGAGTTTTAATCTTGCCATCCTAACACATGGCTCATATATATGGAGAATACAAGAGGTGGTGGTCACATGCAAGGAGTGACTGTTACCTGCCAGAAATTCCTGTAGCTACTTTAGTGTTGCTCTTGACCTTTTGGTAGCCTCCTAATAAGTTTGCAATGTCTTTTTGGTGTCACATTTTCTACATTTATTGACTATATATCCACTGTAAGTCGATTGTTAACAACAGCATGTAAGCAAGGGTGCATTTTGTAGTTGTTTGTCTACTTGCTGTGCCCTGCAAATTTTATGGATACTGCAATAAAGTGGATGTTTTAAGCGTAACTTTTCTCTCCTAATGTCTTTGATTCTGGATCTGCTACTTTATCGCTATTCTTGGATTGCTTATTTTTCAGGGGCAGAGTGGAGAGCCCCAGCAGCTCCAGTATCAGGGCAATTGCCGACATCACAAGATTCGGTACGGAGCAAGGCTATAGGCCGTGAGTGTAAGTGCTGTACAGCAGCCAGGACGTACTACCACGGGTGTTTAAGCGGTGAGTAGTTTCAGAACACGGCTCTTCTGAACTTCAGTGCCGAGACTACACGGGTAAGCCTTGCATCTTCTAACATTGACTTTGGGATTCATTGTACTCTTAACACACTACCCCACACTAGCCGCAACTTGTGGGACTCAGAGTGAGTTGTTAGTGTGGAAGTTACCACTATTATTTGAAAAGTCTGTTTGACTATTTGCCTGGGGACTGTGAATTTCTGAAGTGTTTGCGTGATAAATAACCAGCCATTACTGCTTGAAGCAGTTTGTAGGGCTTATGGTTGGCGGATGTGTAGTGTTAGATAACAAAACAGCACTGAAAAGTGCCTTTACATTGCGGTCTATGGAGACTGCGTGTTCTCTATAAATATATATGTATATGTTTAGATACATGTATATTTATGTGTTATGTGCAGTATGTGTATATTCAAATATTAACACAAATATATATGTATATATTCGTATACATATATATTTAAATTTGCTGGCCATCGCTGCACGACTTACCCCCTTCACTGCACTATAATTATTTCTCAGTGTTGTGACAATTTGTTTTGTAATGTGTTCATGATCCTACCTATGTCTAAATTCACTTTAGACCAGTAGAAAAAGAAGCCAGACAACAGCATGCACTTAAAAATCATTCCATATAGATTTTTTTTAGATATAATTTTATCTTTAATCTCAAACTGTTCTTCATTTTCTTTTTGAAAAGGTGCAAATTTGCTCAGAGTAACAAGGATTTAGTAACAGAGTCAAAAACAACAAAACAAAATTAGGTTAGCAGGTACAGACAGGTGATTTCCTTTTAATATGACAATCACCTGACACTACTATGGACACAAATCCCTTCATTGAATTTTGGATCATCCCTCTTTCAAATGAGGGGATCTATTATATATATTTCTATGGTTTGCTGTAACAGATTCTTTAGAGTCTATAGATTCTCCAAAAATAGGACAATTGTCTTGAGGTGTGTGTCACTGTAATGATAATCACATGGTAACTGTACAAAGGACAACTCTTTTGAATGTGAGGATTGAACCAATCAAATAAAGGTTATCCCTTCCCTATATGTATTTTTGAGGGACAATACAAAATCTTGGCCACCACTAAATAATGTATCCCAAATGAGTGATCCCTGTTCCTATGGTCATCAACTGTTGACCACTGGACATGTGATACTTTCTATGAAATAGGGGACTCAATCAGTAGGTAAATTTAATGCTGTCACTAGAGTCCCTCTAAATGTTTCCAAGCAAGCAGCTGGTTGACATTCCTAAAGCAATCATTTACTATCAAAAGGGAAATGTGGGGATCATTTGAAAAAGGTTAGTCCACATTTTTATTTGAGGGGGATTATGTGTTAATTCTGACATATATAAGGTGTGTAAGGTTAGTGACTGACATTTCTATGGCTCCTACCTGCAAATAAGAGGGGCATGACATAACACTCTGAAAAGAAAGAACTCATGTGTATCCAAGTGGGGTCTTATGTCCCATAATGCAGAAAAAACTTCTTTAATGCTCAATGGGGTAGATGTTCACCATTCATGTTGACTTCTGTAAATTAAAAGGGGGAATAGTTTCTAAATAGTATTAAAAGTACATTTGAAATGCCATGATTAAATTATTGCCATCTAAAATTTCAAAGGTTAGAATTACTTTTGCTGCTAGAAAGGACTGGGGTGTAATGTAATAGGTGCTACTAACATTAATATATAAAATAAATATATATATATATATATATGGTGACAGGCATCGCCGGGGCATCACATTTGGCGTGGTGACATCACGCGCAATGACGTGATGACGTTACCGTGCAACTTTATTAAAAATGTACAATACAAAGTATAGGAAAAGGGGGCATGCTGCTTAGAAGTCTGTATCTCAGGCATCTAAGCAGCTACAGACCCCCAAGAACCACTGTTAGAAAGGTACTCGCCTAACCTTTCCAACTGTGTAAGTCTTGGGGATCTGAAAAAAAGAATACAAAAGTTAAAAAAAAATAAAAAAAATAAAAAAAAATTAAATCACCTTAGCACCCAGGTGGGAAAGTGCTTAGCACTCAAAGGGTTAATGGTTATTGACATCAAGGTAAACTATGCCTTATTTCTTAATACTTTAGAGGGGTTACAATTAACAAAACAGAATATGTAACTATACACACTGACAGTGAAAAATGAAATGCCATATTCTTAAGACAGTTTACAGGCTAACTGATAATTGGTAGTGCCATTATGTTAAGATTGCTTGATGGATGTCAGTAAGATTCCAGGAGCAGGAGAGAATTCACCGGAAGAGATATTGGAATAGGCATTGTAAAGATATGTAGATTATTACAGACATACAGTATATCTGATATAATCTCTGTATAAATCCATCATTTAAATAATATTATTCTTACTGCTAAAAGTCTTACAATAGTTGTTCAAGGAGCAGAAAATAATGAGTCATTTAAAGGCAAAGGGGCCAAATTATCAAGCTCTGAATGAAGTTTAATGCCCGTTTCCGTGTGAGCCTTCAGGAACGCCGGACACAGTAGTTATGAGGCAGCGGTCTAAAGACTTTGAATAAATGAATGCAGAGGGTGACATCTTACTCTCTTGGGCCAGTAGTTGTCTATCCCTGTTTTATACCATAGAGTTGGTCTTGTTTGTGTTATTAACTTGTATTATCTATTAATATTTTTAAAAGCTAATATTTAAAGGGACAGTTAAGTCCAAAAAAAAACTTTCATGATTTAAATAGGGAATGTAATTTTAAACAACTTTCCAATTTACTTTTATCACCAATTTTGTTTTGTTCTATTTAGTTAAAAGCAAATTCTAGGAGGTTCATATGCTAATTTCTTAGACCTTGAAGACGGCCTCTAATCTGAATGCATTTTGACCACTAGAGGGCATTATTTCATGTGTTTCATATAGATAACATTGAGCTCATGCACGTGAAGTTACCCTGGAGTGAGCATCGATTGGCTAAAATTCAAGTCTGTCAAAAGAACTGAAATAAGGCAGTTTGCAGAGGCTTAGATACAAGGTAATCACAGAGGTAAAAAGTGTATTTCTATAACAGTGCTGGTTATGCAAAACTGGGGAATGGGTAATAAAGGGATTATTATTTTTAAATTACTTTTAAAGTACAAAATATGTGCTAGCATATGTGAAGGAGACAGAAAAAGGGTGAATCTTTATGAATGTCTGATTCATTTCACCATGTGGTCAGACAGTGTTAAAAGGACAGTCTACTACAGATTTTTTATTGCTTAAAAAGATAGATAATTCCTTTATTACCCATTCCACGGTTTTTCAAAACCAAGATGGTTATAATAATTAATACATGTTTTACCTCTGTGATTACCTTGTATCTAAGCCTATGCAGAATGCCCCCTTATTTCAGTTCTTTTGACAGACTTGTATTTTAGCCAATCAGTGCCCTCTCATAAGTATAACAGCATGAGCGTAAGCACAATGTTATGTATATGGTACACGTAATCTAATACCTCTAGCTGTGAAAAACTGTCAAATGCATTCAGATAGAGGTGGCCTTCAAGGGCTTAGAAATTAGCATATGAGCCTACCTAGGTTTAGCTTTTAACTAAGAATACCAAGAGAACAAAGCAAATTTGATGATAGAAGTAAATTGGAAAGTTATTTAAAATTACATGCCCTATCCGAATCATGAAAGTTTAATTTTGGCTAGACTGTCCCTTTAAATGAGCAGTACTTCTAACATCTAATCATTGAACCTGCAAGTTAAAAAAAAAAACTCTCTCTCTTTGCGTTGTTTAATTTGCGGATTAGGGGTTAATTACTTTATTATTTTGTGATGTGAGGGGTACGTTATCCTTATGTACCCCTAATCTGCTGTCCCTAACACCGCCGACCCCTATATTATATTTATTAACCCCTAATCTGCCCCCCACAACGTCGCCGCCAGCTACCTACACTTATTAACCCCTAATCTGCTGTCCGCACGCCGCCACCAGCTACATTATAGCTATGTACCCCTAATCTGCTGCCCTAACATCGCCGACCCCTATATTATATTTATTAACCCCTAACCTGCCCCCCACAACGTCACCGCCACCTACCTACAATAATTAACCCCTAATCTGCCGACCGCAAAGAGCCGCCAGCTACATTATAGCTATGTACCCCTAATCTGCTGCCCCTAACACCGCCGACCCCTATATTATATTTATTAACCCCTAACCTGCCCTCCCTAACATCGCCGACACCTAACTTCAATTATTAACCCCTAATCTGCCGACCGAATCTCGCCGCTATTCTAATAAATGTATTAACCCCTAAAGCTAAGTCTAACCCTAACACTAGCACCCCCCTAAATTAAATATAATTTTAATCTAACGATATTAATTAACTCTTATTAAATAAATTATTCCTATTTAAAGCTAAATACTTACCTGTAAAATAAATCCTAATATAGCTACAACATAAATTATAATTATATTATAGCTATTTTAGGATTAATATTTATTTTACAGGTAACTTTGTATTTATTTTAACCAGGTACAATAGCTATTAAATAGTTAAGAACTATTTAATAGCTAAAATAGTTAAAATAATTACAAATTTACCTGTAAAATAAATCCTAACCTAAGTTACAATTAAACCTAACACTACACTATCAATAAATTAATTAAATACAATACCTACAAATAACTACAATGAAATAAACTAACTAAAGTACAAAAAATAAAAAAGTACTAAGTTACAAAAAATAAAAAAATATTTACAAACATAAGAAAAATATTACAATTTTAAACTAATTACACCTACTCTAAGCCCCCTAATAAAATAACAAAGCCCCCCAAAATAAAAAAATGCCCTACCCTATTCTAAATTACTAAAGTTCAAAGCTCTTTTACCTTACCAGCCCTGAACAGGGCCCTTTGCGGGGCATGCCCCAAGAAGTTCAGCTCTTTTGCCTGTAAAAAAAACATACAATACCCCCCCCAACATAACAACCCACCACCCACATACCCCTAATCTAACCCAAACCCCCCTTAAATAAACCTAACACTAAGCCCCTGAAGATCTTCCTACCTTGTCTTCACCTCACCGGGTATCACACCGATCCGTCCTGGCTCCGATATCTTCATCCAACCCAATAGGGGGCTAGACATCCATCATCCGATGGCTGAAGAAGTCCAGAAGAGGGTCCAAAGTCTTCATCCTATCCGGGAAGAAGAGTAGATCCAGACCGGCAACCATATTCTTCCAAGCGGCATCTTCTATCTTCATCCGATGAGGACCGGCTCCATCCTGAAGACCTCCACCGCGGACCCATCTTCATCCGGCGATGTCCAACTGAAGAATGACGGTTCCTTTAAGGGACGTCATCCAAGATGGCGTCCCTCGAATTCCGATTGGCTGATAGGATTCTATCAGCCAATCGGAATTAAGGTAGGAATATTCTGATTGGCTGATGGAATCAGCCAATCAGAATCAAGATCAATCCGATTGGCTGATCCAATCAGCCAATCAGATTGAGCTTGCATTCTATTGGCTGATCGGAACAGCCAATAGAATGCAAGCTCAATCTGATTGGCTGATTGGATCAGCCAATCGGATTGAACTTGATTCTGATTGGCTGATTAGAATCCTATCAGTCAATCGGAATTCGAGGGACTCCATCTTGGATGACGTCCCTTAAAGGAACTGTCATTCTTCAGTTTGACGTCGCCGGATGAAGATGGGTCCCCGGTGGAGGTCTTCAGGATGGAGCCGGTCCTCATCGGATAAAGATACAAGATGCCGCTTGGAAGAAGATGGTTGCCGGTCCGGATCTACTCTTCTTCCCGGATAGGATGAAGACTTTGGACCCTCTTCTGGACTTCTTCAACCATCGGATGATGGATGTCTAGCCCCCTCTTGGGTTGGATGAAGATATCGGAGCCAGGACGGATCGGTGTGATACCCGGTGAGGTGAAGACAAGGTAAGAAGATCTTCAGGGGCTTAGTGTTAGGTTTATTTAAGGGGGGGTTGGGTTAGATTAGGGGTATGTGGGTGGTGGGTTGTAATGTTGGGGGGGTATTGTATGTTTTTTTTTACAGGCAAAATAGCTGAACTTCTTGGGGCATGCCCCGCAAAGGGCCCTGTTCAGGGCTGGTAAGGTAAAAGAGCTTTGAACTTTAGTAATTTAGAATAGGGTAGGGCATTTTTTTTTATTTTGGGGGGCTTTGTTATTTTATTAGGGGGCTTAGAGTAGGTGTAATTAGTTTAAAATTGTTGTAATATTTTTCTTATGTTTGTAAATATTTTTTTATTTTTTGTAACTTAGTTCTTTTTTATTTTTTGTACTTTAGTTAGTTTATTTCATTGTATTTATTTGTAGGAATTGTATTTAATTAATTTATTGATAGTGTAGTGTTAGGTTTAATTGTAACTTAGGTTAGGATTTATTTTACAGGTAAATTTGTAATTATTTTAACTATTTTAGCTATTAAATAGTTCTTAACTATTTAATAGCTATTGTACCTGGTTAAAATAAATACAAAGTTACCTGTAAAATAAATATTAATCCTAAAATAGCTATAATATAATTATAATTTATGTTGTAGCTATATTAGGATTTATTTTACAGGTAAGTATTTAGCTTTAAATAGGAATAATTTATTTAATAAGAGTTAATTAATTTCGTTAGATTAAAATTATATTTAATTTAGGGGGGTGTTAGTGTTAGGGTTAGACTTAGCTTTAGGGGTTAATACATTTATTAGAATAGCGGCGAGATTCGGTCGGCAGATTAGGGGTTAATAATTGAAGTTAGGTGTCGGCGATGTTAGGGAGGGCAGATTAAGGGTTAATACTATTTATTATAGGGTTAGTGAGGCAGATTAGGGGTTAATAACTTTATTATAATAGCGGTGCGGTCCGGTCGGAAGATTAGGGGTTAATAAGTGTAGGCAGGTGGAGGCAACGTTGTGGGGGGCAGATTAGGGGTTAATAAATATAATATAGGGGTCGGCGGTGTTAGGGGCAGCAGATTAGGGGTACATAGGGATAATATAAGTAGCGACGGTTTACGGAGCGGCAGATTAGGGGTTAAAAATAATATGCAGGGGTCAGCGATAGCGGGGGCGGCAGATTAGGGGTTAATAAGTGTAAGGTTAGGGGTGTTTAGACTCGGGTACATGTTAGGGTGTTAGGTGCAGACGTAGGAAGTGTTTCCCCATAGCAAACAATGGGGCTGCGTTAGGAGCTGAACGCGGCTTTTTTGCAGGTGTTAGGTTTTTTTTCAGCTCAAACAGCCCCATTGTTTCCTATGGGGGAATCGTGCACGAGCACGTTTTTGAGGCTGGCCGCTTGCGTAAGCAACTCTGGTATCGAGAGTTGAAGCTGCGTTAAATATGCTCTACGCTCCTTTTTTGGAGCCTAACGCTGACATTATATGGACTCTCGATACCAGAGTTATTTTTATGGTGCGGCCAGAAAAAAGCCGGCGTTAGCTTTTCGGGTCCTTACCGACAAAACTCTAAATCTAGCCGTTTGAAAAGATGAGAAAAAAGAAGTGAAACTGTCTAAGTGATATTTTAATCAAATAAGAAGTGTCTCTGTGACTGGAGAGAAGTGCCTAGTCGAAATGTATACACTGAAGTTACCAATAACAGCCGGTTTATTCCAACAAATGCTTTCTCTTCCCATTATTGAAATTGACAACTTGGAATATGCACCTTCTAATGTGCTACACCAGCAATCATCAGCTTCTCAGGATTGGAGGGGCTGATTTAAAAAGACAGTTAAGTTATAATTAAATATTCAAGATTCAGAGAGAGACGTCATTTTAAACAACTTTCTAATTTTCTTTTGTTACTTTGGTATCTTCTTTCATTTATCATTTGTTAAAGAATAAACCTAGAGGCTGATATGAACTTAGGAGTGTACACATGACTTTAGCACTTTCATGGTAGCAGCATTTGCAACTATATATAACATTGTTATAAACATTGGAGCAAACACTGCTGCCAGATGGCTTAAAGGGACAGTCTACTTGAAAATGTTTATTGTTTAAAAAGATAGGCAATCCCTTTATTACATATTCCCCAGTTTTTCATAATCAACACAGTTAAATTAATATACTTTTTACCTCTGTAATTACCTTGTATCTAAGCCTCCTAGGATTAGCATTCAACAACAAATAATACCAAGAAACAAAGCAAATTTGATAATAAAAGTAAAGTAGAAAGTTGTTTAAAATTGCATGCCCTACCTGAATCATAAAAGTTTAATTTTGACTAGACTGTCCCTTTAAGACATGCATGCTCCTGAGCTCATCTAGGATTACTCTTTAACAAAGGATACCAAAACAACTACGCAAAATTGATAAAACTAGAAAGTTGTTAAAATGTTTATGCTCTATCCAATCTATTGTCATTTAAAGTAACTGCCCCATGTAACATTGATTCATTACATTTTTAATTAGGACTAAAGTACTGATTATCTAAAGGTCTCTGGGCTTTGAGAGATTCTTTAAAAATCTCACCAGACTATGAAGCCCCAGATGGAATTCTCTAAAGACAGTTCTTACCTTTAGAATTGTGTGCCTCGCACAGGGGCGTTCACTGAATTTTAGTTTGTGTATGAGATGGATACACAATAGGGCTTACTGAAAATCTTATGAGACAAATAAATATTAGATAAAAACATAAATTAAAAATTGTTTTGTTTTATCTAACTAAATTCAATAATATAACCATAGAAGAGAAATAGCAATTGCACAATACTCCTGGTAGCTTAAAGGGATATGAAACAAACATTATTTCTTTCATGATTCAGCTAGAGCATGCAATTTTAATCAACTTTTTAATTTAATAAGATTATACATTTTTCCTTGTTCTCTTTGTATCTTTATTTGAAAATCAGGAATGTAAGCTTAGGAGCTGGCACATTTTTGGTTTAGCACCTGGATAGCTCTGTAGCTGCCAATCAGCAAGCACTAGCCAGGGTTCTGGACCAAAAATTGGCCGACTTCTAAGCTTACATTCCTGATTTTCAAATAAAGATACCAAGAGAATGAAGAAAAATTGATAAAAGGAGTAAATTAGAAAGTTGCATGCTCTATCTGAATTGTGAAAGAAAAAAATGAGTGTTTAATATCCCTTTAATATACATAGGGGTCTATTTATATAAGTGCAGACAGACATGATCCGCTATAGCGAACCATGTCCGCCACACATCGATAAATGCCGACAGCATACGCTGTCGGCATTTATAATTGCACCAGCAGTTCTTGTGAACTGCTGGTACAATACCACCGCCTGCAGATTCAGCCGCTAGCAGGGGGTGTCAATCAGCCCGATCGTACATGATTGGGCAGATTGCTATACGCCGCCTCAGAGGCAGCATATGAGTTTAGTAGCAGCGGTCTTAATTTCCCTTCTATGGTTTCGTTATAGGATTGAGGTTGGCTCTAAATCTTTATGCATTCTGCAATTATCATATTGTGGTGTTGCTTCAGGTTTATTTTTCAGTGAGATATTAGGTTCAGGAAAGAGTTTTCTTTAATCTAGACCAATGTCTGTAATGAAACAATAGAAGCCCTGGTGTATTTCTAATGGTTATCAGCTAAATTAAAAGATGGTACACAAGTATGATTAGCTACTGCTTAGTATATACTGTATATAGGGCTAGATAACAAGTGGAGTGGTACTTTTCGTTTTTGCTATAGCAAAAACTCCGCTAGGATTTTTATTTTTGCGCTAGTTGGATTGCGCTCATATTACAAGTTGAAAGTAAATGTTTTTTCTCCAGCAGTAACCCAAATTGTACTTAAAGTCAAAATTAAAAAAAAAAACGTGTTTTCGCATTTCCCCAAAGAAGTCAATGGAGAAAACACCATGACATATTCTCATTAGCACTAACTCGCCATGAAAATATGAATATTCCGAATTCCAGTGTTCTTTACCTAACAGAATATTCTATTTATTTATAATGAAATATTTCTACATAAATCCCTCAACTGCACTGCTCCCCCCTACATTTCAGACCTTGTCTCCAGATACTCTCCCTCCCGTCCCCTTCGCTCCTACTCTCCTCCTCTCTTGTTACTTCCTCACATTACCATTTACAGGACTTCTCCAGACTGGCCGCCATCTTGTGGAACTCCCTGCCTCACTCCACAAGACTCTCCCCTAATTTATTTTAAAAAAAAAATTTCAATCAGCTTTATTAAGATAACAAAAAAATGTACAATGCACATTATTATACAAGCTGATCACAATTTTATTGTATCTACAAGAACAAGGAATATAAATGTTATGAACATAAGAGAAAAAACAAACAAAAAGAAAACAAAAGGAGAAAAGCATCAATAAGCAAAGAAATAAATACGAAAAATGAAAGAACAAAAATACAAGAACAGTCAAGAGAGGCACGAACATGCCAGAAATATTGCAAGTTGTATATCTTAATAGCATTTACATTACAATGTAGATTGTCCACCACACCTGAACACAATATAACATAATGATTTGTTGGTTATCTCTATGTCTTAAGTTCCCATCATTTACCTTCTTTACCTTATCAATTATGATTATTATTTATCAATAGTCACCGATATATATTTATCCCATAAGTCTTTCATCATAACATATATTGGGAGTTTCTGTGCATTGAGGTACCCATATTCTTTTAAATTATAATAGTATGATAAAATTGCTGTGTCTCCACTGTGTAATTGTGGGAGTTGTTGTGTTTTTCCAATTACAAGTATTTTGCACTATTGCTGGCCATGAAAATAATATCTTTTTTTTAAAACTAGTGAGTTTTGTAGGGACCTTATGGAATATCCAAATTAAGGGATCTACTGGTAGTATAACATCTATGAGTTTTGATGTTTCTCCTACCACTAAGGACCAGAATAGCTTATTTTGCGGACAAACCCACCAGATATGAGACATATGACACCTTTCTATTTTACATTGCCAACATCTGTCATTGCATGTCTTGTAAAAGTTTTTGATTCTACATAGTGTGAGATACCATCTGTGAAATATTTTGATATTTAACTCTATATATTTACCAGAGATCGACACATTTGATATGTTGGAGCAGATGTGATTTTTGTTCTTATGTTCTTTAATGTTTAGGATAAAAGATTTGTGTAACTTGCGCTTTAGTTTCCTTGCAAATAAGGAGCTGCATTTATTGTCCCCCTCATAGTAATCTTGTTGGAGATTTAATGCCATTTCTTCATTATCTTTATCTAATAGAGAGGCAACAATTTGCCTGTAATTTTCAATTTCTGCAGCTATGGTCTCATTTGAGGTGTCTAATTTGTGTATGTCCTCCATTTCATTTAATTTATTAAGGAAGTTATTAAAATATGTTCTTTGTTGTTTCATCTGGAAGGCTTTAAAGGCTTATGAGTTTGTCACTAATAACACTTTTGTGGGCATCCCACAGTATTCTGTGATCAGTCACAGAGTGTACATTGTGGGCAAAGTATTCATGGATTTATTTTTCAACCCTTTGGGACAGGAGAACATCATCTAGTAGGCTATTGTCTAGTCACCAATTATATAAAGGAATTACTGTATTATTCCACTTTAGTTTGTGGGTGAATATCGATATCTAGTACTCTAGTCAAGTTGGTCACATCTAACATAACATAGTCAATGCAGGAGTATCTAGCATGTGGGTAGGAGTAGAATGTTGTTCAACAGGATGCTGAATTCTCTAAACATCATGAACTGCTAGGTCTCTAAGTTGTTTCCGTTGAGTTATCTAATTGGGGATTTAGGGTTAAATTGAAGTCTCCTCCGGGGGGCGGAGCTTGGGCACCTAGAGAGATGGCCGCACATTAACACAGCTCCTAAGCCCCAGTCCACTAGCCCTGACAAATACGTCCCAAACAAGACACCTTACTAGGCAGATGAAGGAGCGGTAACACTCCAGGCGCCACAGCAGACCCCAAGGAGGCTCTTAGATGCCCTGCTGATCACTACAGCACCAGAAAACCGTCCGGTGTGTTTTTCGCGCCAGATTCACGCAATGCCACCACAAACCAAGAAACGGCCCCATCCACGAGCAAGTAACCAGCAGTCTGCAGAGGACCTCAGGGGACGTTGGCACCTGCAGTTGAGCAACACGCTCCAGACATCACAGCTGATCCTGCAGCAAGAGTGGATTCCACAGATAGCTGCTGGGAGCGGAGACAGGGAGCGCACAACAGACACACTGCTGGTAAGATCTGACAGGGGCAATACAGGGACGCAGCGTGTCTATCTCCCCCTCTAAACAAGTTTGTTGGGACACATAGAGGACACCATCTGCAGGGGCGTAAACACCACACCCAGCCGCAGAGTACAGCTCACAACAAATGACAGCCCTAGCTGGCGACAAGTGGGGGGACACCCTAGCAGCCACGGTGCAAAACTCCCCTGAAGTGAAAGCTGGGGGGCCTGTGAACTGGGAGCTGACAGGTCTGCAGAACAATTTGCCCTTAACAATAAGTACCCCCTCCCCTCTCATAAAACTGCTATAAAAGGGCCAGCTTAGTCCACACCCCTATACCAGCACCAACATTCATGACTCACCCCTATCTACACCGTTGTACAAATTCCTATTAGCACATAACAAGCTGCAGCTGCACGTGCACAAGCAACCACTGCAGGGAAAGCAGATATAGGAAGAAGTGGGTATTCCCCCATACTACCCCTCATCCCCCTCTCCAAGGCTAAGTGGCCTATACTACAGTCTCACTTCAAAGTCTGCTATATAAATATGTCAGGCCATAGATCCAACAAACCAGAGGGACCCACCAACTCTAAGACAATGCAGCAATACTTGAAGCCCGCAGAGGCGCTTGTCTCATCACAGCCCTCAACTTCACCCGCACAGACCACACAGGGAGAGAATCTACAGGACCAACTATGTGCACAGTCACAGTATACCTTAGACAAAACAAAGGTCAATCCACCAGTTTTATTTTGAATTGGTAATTAAACGCACATTTCTCTAGAATAATTGCTGAACAATTTGCAACATCTCAGTGAACTTTATTAACTTTGCATCTGTTTATACATATACTCAGAGACAAGGGTATACTCAGAGACAAAGGTGCATTCACGTAAAATATAGAACAGTGCAAAATACTGACAATCAAAAATAGCAAACGCTTTTTTCTCATAACATTTGACAATGAGAACCACTGCAAGATAATACTATAATATTATAATATC
This sequence comes from Bombina bombina, assembly GCF_027579735.1. Lineage (NCBI taxonomy): Eukaryota > Metazoa > Chordata > Amphibia > Anura > Bombinatoridae > Bombina > Bombina bombina. The sequence goes on from NC_069502.1 coordinate 632,941,014, forward strand.
CTAATTAAAAACACAATATCTTGTATTCAATCTTTCTCACAATTCACCCTCCAGTCTCTTAGCTGTATAGCGCTATCCCAATCATCTCCATTTCTATTCTGAAAAATCTGGGTGATTTTTTGAGGTTATATCACCTACACTGGGATTAGCTGAAAAGAGATTGAGTGTAGCATCTTTGAATTAACTCTAGATATTCCTATGTGCACAGCCTGACCCAGCAAATCTCACTAAAGATGACTTAAAGCTACTGTGCACCAAAGAAGATATTAAAGAAATGATGACCGAAGTTAAAAGTTGGTATGGCGAAATGAAAAAAGATATCACAAAAATCACTAGAATGGTCTCCACTCTGGAAGAAAGTCACAACACTACTAGCAATGACATACAACATTTATCACAGCTGGTGTATGACCAAGATGAGAGAATTCATCATCTCCTAGAGAAGGTGGAGGACTTAGACAATAGGGGGAGGCGCAATAATTTGCGCATCAGGGGGATTCCTGAGTCTATCCTGCCGACGGCCCTGGAGGGGTGCCTCCAAGAGCTCTTCAGGACAGTGAAGGGGGACAGCAATGCTCCTGAAATACAGATTGAAAGGGCCCACAGGGCGCTGAGGGCAAAACCACCTCCTAAGGCCCCACCGAGAGATGTTGTCATCAAGCTGCACAGGTTCAAAGATAAAGAAGAAATCTTGAGATGCTCAACACAAAAGCAAAATCTAACTCATGTGGGCAATAGAATTCAGATCTTTGCAGATTTAAGCCCAACAACATTACAAAAAAGAAGAGACCTACAGCACATTACCTCTACCCTGCGAGAACACAACATTGCTTACCGCTGGGGCTTCCTAGTGAGCATAATCGTGACTAGAGGGGACACCACGGCTGTTTACAAATCAACAGAAGACCTCACACACTTCTGCAGGGCATTAAGAATTTCTGTCCACCCATCAGACTCAACTGCAACACACCGGAGAGAACGCCCCTCAATGTTGGGGAGGATGGAACTGGGCACTACAGACACTGATGCAGAGAGTCTACCAAAGCACCAAGGAACCAATGGAGTCACACAGGCCTCCTAGGGCCATATTTAATGGATTGTATCCTCCCCTCTGCCGTGACATTTGCTGTCACTTTGTGGACACAGGTCGTATGTTACCTTTATTTGCACTTATATCTTAGGGCTAGATGGATGGGATACTTCCCTCACAGTTATTGTACTTTTCTATTTTATCTACTGGATTGGCTGTAATTAACCAATCTAAAACTGAATAGCTAGGATAGGGCATATAGTTAACTCTGTTAGTGATTAAGCTCTGTATTCACAGTAAGTGTACTTCTCTATTTTAGCTGTCGGATTGGCTATAACTAACCAATCTAAAATTGAATAGCTAGGATAGGACATATTGTTAACTCTGTTAGTGATTAAACACTGTATTTAGCTTTTGTAAACTTGTATAAACCATTAGCAAACAATAATTGCTTATCTGTTTTGACTTTATGTTAGCACATTATTATCTTGTAGCAAGTGTATTCTGTTTGAGACACTTGGACCACATCTGACTGCCACTAAGGGGACACACAACACCCTGACCCTACACCTACCCCGCTTGAGACAATGGACAGGCCCCAATCACAGTCACCATGTCCATTAACAATTATCACAGTCAATGCCAAGGGCTTTAACAGCCCTGAGAAGAGGTCGGTAGCCTTTAACCGGCTTCATAAAACCGAGGGGGACATTGTTTATGTGCAGGAAACACATTTTAAAAAAGAGAAGGAACCCAGCTTTATTAGCCACAGGTACCGGACCTTTTATCTGGCGTCAGGAGACGCCAAGAAAGTGGGAGTAAGCATCTTTTTAGCTAACACAATGTAACAAGCTACTGACATTGGCAAGTATATATCTCCCCAACCAAGACCAACACATAGCCTTAAAACTGATATGTAGCAAACTACTAGAACGTAGCAGGGGCATCATACTCATAGGAGGAGACCTGAACTTGTCCTTAGACCCTTAGATGGACACATACACAGGGAGGTCTAGCACACCAACAAGGGTAATTAAGGCAGCTAATAGCCAGCTGACCCAGCTCAAGCTACATGACACATGGAGATCTCTGAACCCCAGGTCCCAAGACTATACATTCTACTCCTTTCCGCACCACACATACTCTAGAATTGACTATCTCTTGACGGACCAAATTGGCCTGTCATTGATCAGAGACTCTATCATACTACCGACCACTTGGTCAGATCATGCCCCAGTGAAATGCACAATAGACTGGCCAGACACCCCCATACTGCCATTTCTATGGAAATTAGATGACTTTTTGCTAGATAACCCTCTGATCAAACAGGACATTGACAAAACACTAATCCATTATTTTAGGGAAAACACCTCGGAAGACATATCCCCCGCAACTCTGTGGGAGGCGCATAAATGCGTGGTCAGGGGGAATTTCTTAAACATAAAGCCAGGGAACGGAAGAACAATAGACAATACCTAAATTCTACTCTCGCCCAAATTAAATTCTGGGAAACAGAACATAAAAAAAACAATATCTTCAGACGCATTGGGACCCTTAACACAAGCCAGGAACAACCTTCACACACACCTCACAAAGGAATATCAGAGCAAAACTGCACTTCTGAACCAGAAATACTTCAACCTAAATGAAAAGGCAGGCTCTTCACTGGCAAGGTCCCAGCGATGCAGGCAGTTAAGCTCACATATACATGTTATCTCTGACATAAAGGGACATGCACATAAAGACAGCAAAAACATAGCAGAGACCCTTAGGCAATTCTATGAGAAACTATACAATCTACAGAATGACGGTAAATGGGAAGACATTCATGACTTTCTCTATGGCCTACACCTCCCCACACTTGACACAAGGAGCCTAGAAGACATGGAATCTCCATTCACAGCGGAGGAGATTAAAACAGCTATCAGTAGCATGCCCAGTGGCAAGAGCCCTGGACCTGATGGTCTGTGTATAAAATACTATAAGATTTACACACATCACATAATACACCCCCCTGTTATCTTTATTTAACTCACTCTCACAAAAGGGAGGCTTGCCGGGAACAAATGCTTGAGGCGCACATTACAGTGCTCCCCAAGCAAGGGAAGACCCCTGACAGACCAGAGGATCTGTGCCCTATCTCACTGTTAAACACAGATATCAAGATATTCGCCAAGATATTGGCAACCAGAATTAATAGATCTCTCCCAAAACTGATCCACCCAAATCAGGTAGGCTTCGTACCTGGGAGGGAGGCAAAAGATAACACCTTGAAAGCCTTACAGCTAATCACTTACACACAGCAGAATAAAATTCCCATGACTCTCATCTCCATAGACGCAGAAAAAGCTTTTGATAGGGTCAGCTGGCAGTTTCTAAGAGCGATTCTGGGTCGTGTGGGATTCGGCAATACAACCATAAAACACATATTCTCCCTTTACCAAAAACCATCAGCTAGGGTCAAAGTGAACGGCCTCCTATCCGTCAAATTTTACATTCAGAACGGGACGCGTCAGGGCTGCCCACTCTTGCCAATTCTTTTTGCCCTCTCCATAGAAGCACTCGCACAAATGATACGCGCTGATAGTCAGATCACGGGAGGAATGGAACAAAAGGTGGCCCTATAAAAGGATGACATACTGTTCACACTCACAAACATTGAGATTTCAATACCTAAGTCACTCGCCACACTCGGGGAATACGGAGCGGTCTCTAACTTTCATTTAAATATATCAAAGTTGGAACTGCTTAATATTTTATACAACCTTGCCACCTGGAAAAACAACAAATTAAGATGAAATACTTGGGGATTTTCCTATCCACTGACCCAAAGATAGTATTTCAAGACAATTACAAAACTTTAGAAGGGAGAATAGTGGCAGACCTCTCCAGCTGGAGGAATAAATCAATCTCCTGGCTGGGACAGATTAATGTCATAAAAATGTCATATCTATTACAACCAACCCTGATACCTCTCCCATTAAACTACTTGAGCAGAATACAGGCACTCATAGATCAGTACATATGGAGGGAAATCAAACCCAGGGATGCCAGACACACACTTTATCTGCCAAGGGATAGAGGGGGGACTAGGAGTACCAAACATTAAGTCATACAAACAGTCAATAATCCTGCAGAAACTCCTGGACTGGTGTCATAATGACCCAAACAAGGAGTGGGTTCAAATTGATAGTGCTTAATGGGAACAAATAATGCCGGAACAGTTGCGTGGCTTAACACTAAACACCGACCCAAAACCACTACACAATACCCCTTGCTGGTGGACTTCTTTTCCCACTGGGATAAGATTCTAAACACCTCATCAAACATCTTGACCAGACATTCTCCCTTGACACCGGTATACCAAAACCCCAACATACCTTGGAACTCTAGAGACACAGGATGGACCCACCCGACACAGATGACAGAATGTACGTTACTTGCCTTCCTCACAGATGGCAAACTGAAGCCCCTAAGAGCACCATAGACTGGTTTCAGTACAATCAGTTACACCATTTCCTGCGCTCTCACAAGCCCAGTCTCACAAGCCCTGACTAGACAGACAACACCTTTTGAAAAATTGTGCATACGGGATGTTGGTATGAAACATACTATCTCGTTACTATACAAATTATTACTAGTGGAACACTCACAATAGCTTCCCTCCTACACAAAGGCGTGGGATAGAGAACTTCACACAGACGTAACACCCCAAGACTGGCAGGAGGCTTTTGCGATTACTAAAAAGGCTTCCATTTCCGCAAGAATACAGTTATAAATTTCTGTCCAGGTGGTATCTAACAACTAGTAGACTACAACACATGTACAAAACAACATCACATCAGGGAAGTGTTGGAGAGATTGCGGGGGACGGGCACCCTCACACACATATGGTGGGATTGCCCCAAACTAGACACTTTCTGGGTGGAAGTCTTCACACAGATTAAGAGAGTAACAGGGGTGATTTTTCCCAATGATCCTAAGACTCTCCTTTTCTTATCCCTCCCCAAGTTTGAGAACCAGGTGAGCAAAGCATTAACATTGATTATGTTAAATAGCGCCAAACTTACAATCCCAAAGCACTGGAAAACACAGACGGTCCCAACTCTGACAGAGTGGAGAACTCAGGTAGATACATTGTTGCACCTGGAAAGATACCACCACATGCGGGCAGGGACTTTAGAAATTCACAAGCTTATGTTGGGTATCTGGACACAGGGCAAAATTAAAAACACCTAGGCTAGGGTGGCATCGTTTTGGGCCAAGCAAGGCTGAAATGATCAGCCTGGCACACGGCCGAGCCAACCACCGGCATATTGCTGCGACATGGGATAGTTCCCACCACCACATACACCCGACGCACCCACATTACCAGTAAGAAAAACAACACAGCAACGGACAGAACACACACCTCTTCTAGAGGAAGGGGAATTTAGTTAAATTTGCCAGAGGGCGACATCTTGTTTGGACAACCCCTCTACACCCTCAAACACAGTTGCTTGGGATATTCATTGTAACCCTGTTATGTCCTCCATTGTTTTATTGTATTATTGTATTATTGCATTATAGCGATCTGTTGGAACATCCTTCGCTTGCACTTCATTGGACAGCAGACTTTTCACTGGCTTTGCAAACGAGTGAAATTGGACTACATTCTTATTCCTTGCTTTATTTGTTACTATTTGTACAACCAGTGGTAGTGTGCGCACTATTTATCAGAGCGCTCATGGTCCTTTAACATTGTTACACATGGAATTGTTCTTTACATTTATTTGAACTCAATAAAGCTTTTTGGGGGAAAAAATTGAAGTCTCCTCCTACTAATAGAGAACCTTTGGAAACCTCAAGGATTTTATCGGTTACATTTTTGAAAAAAATATCTTGTTTTTATGTTGGGGCATATATATTTACCATTGTCCCCATAGTATTGTATAATTTTCCTACTAGAATTAAGAATCTGACTGCTTTGTCGGCTATTTTAATAATTAGTTGGAAAGGAGTATTTCTCTTAATCAGTATACTCACACCATTTGTTTTTGCGCTGTTGGAAGCATAAAAATCAGTCCCATATTTATATTGAAAGGTCTTAGGCTCCCTTCCTTGTAAAAAGTGGGTTTATTGTAGAAATATTAATTCAGCCTTTTATCTGCAAAGTCCCTCAATGCTGTTGACATTTTATTGGGGTTGTTCAGACCTTTGACATTAATTGATAAAACATTTATATTGCCCTGTGTCATCTCAGTATGTGTGATAAAAGGTGAATATGCATATCGTGTGTAGTTATAGTGTATTTGTGACAAAAAAAGCTTTGCAAATATCTTGGGGCCTATTAATCAAGGTCTTGCCGACCTGATCCGACAGTGCGGATCAGGTCCGCAAGACCTCGCTGAATGCGGAGAGCAATACGCTCTCCGCATTTAACATTGCACCAGTAGCTCACAAAAGCTGCTGGTGCAACGCCGCCCCCTGCAGACTCGCGGCCAATCGGCCACCAGCAGGGAGGTGTCAATCAACCCGATCGTACTTGATCGGGTTGAATTCCCGGAAATTCCTGTCCGCCTGAAGACTCGCCAGAAACACAGGCCCACAAGCTCCGTTTGGAGCTTGATAAATGAGCCCCCTTGTCTCTCAATAATAACTTTTCTCACCTGCTGAACTGTTCTAAACTAATTAACTACATTGAACTTAACACACTAAAACAAGTAAACATGCTTCCGAATGAAGGAGAAGGTTTGCTAGCCAGACTACTTCTTCCCAATATAACAATATCAATATAACTAGGAACATACACAAATCATACCTTCTATAGCCATTGTAGATATTTCTTACTAAATGGAATCATCTCTATAAGGTTTAAGCTGGAAGCTACAATAAAAGATTCAACATTTTAGTCTCTATTGAATAAGTAGCAACAGTCATCTTATGATCAGAAATGGTAATAGAGTGTCTCTGCTTATTTTTAAAATTCTCACCCAATTCTGGAACCATATAGCTGTTCATGTCATCATTCGAGATGACGAGGTAGTCACCTGGATTGTCATTTTATTTTTCGTTTTCCACTGTGGAACCTTTTGTCACCTTTGGCATTGGTTGCTGAGTGAGGCAGAGGCTGCCCAGTCTGTGCTGTTTTGCCCTGTATCTTCTGGATCTGCCTGTGTTTTAAGGTGATATTTAGTCCTTTAGCGAGTTGATCTATGTCCTGCAAGTTCTTATAGGTGTAGCTAACTACTTCATGTGAGACATGCAGGCTAAAGGGAAAGCCCCATCTTTATCTGATGTTTTTCTCTTGTAGAACTGAGGTGATGAATCTCACTTCTTTCCTTTTCTGTACTGTGGTAGGGCTTAGGTCTTGAAATATTTGAATCTGATTATCTAAGATGGAAACTTTTTTAAGACTCCTGACTGATTGCCATATTTTCTCTTTGTCTGTAAAATGAATACATTTCAGTATGACACCCCTAGGTGGTGCCGAAGGAGGAGGAGGGGGTCTTAATGCTCTGTGAGCTCTATCTAATGTAAACTCAGTCATATTGGGATCAGATTGTATATGTTTGAATAAACCTTGAAAATATTCATGAAGTTCTGCAACTTGTATGGATTTTGGTATCCCTCTGATCCTCAAGTTAATACGGCATCCCCTATTATCCAGATCCTCCAGTCTATCCTGTATTGCCTCAAGTTTAGAGTCCTGTATGTTAGCTTGCGTAGAGATATTTTCTAACATGGTGATGACTGTATCTTGTGTTTCCTCCATATATTCAATTCTGTAACCAATATCTGCAATCTCTTTTCTCATTTTTGCCATCTCTGTAGAAATCAGAGTTTTAAGGGAGTCAAAATCATCCTTAGTGGGTAACTTGGCTATATCCTCTTTTAACTGTAGGGCATAGTCCATAGAGATGGATACAGCAGGGACAGGTTTGATTCTTGCTCATCACCCTTTACTGGTTCTACATTGTTATGTGCATGGCTGTCTTGGGTGGTAAAAACTGCTAACAAAAGTAGGGAGTGCGGTTTGTAATTTAGAAAGTTTTTCTGCCTTAGAGGGTTTTTTGGCTGCCATCTTGAGACACCACAGTGTATAATATAGCAAGAATAGAGCTTATTTAAGCCAGCAAAAACATTTTTTTATATAGATGTTATGTCCATAGGCAGCCTTTAAAGTATAACAATATAATTGCCAGAGAAATAGAGCCTGATATAAATGTTTGCTTTAAGGCTGTAGCCTGTGCTGTCTGTCTGTTAGCAAAACCAACACATTAGCTGTCTATAATTATATTTTAGCAGAAATTTTATGCAGAGTGTTTATAAGGCTATATACCCTGGTCTTTAAAACAGTATTAGGTTTTTATTCCCTGTATTTGGTATATATTTAATTAAATCTTGTGGCCTTCCAGGGAGCCTGTCATTTGCAGGGATTAGTAAGCATCCATTAAGTTAGGGATGAGTAATACATTCCGTGTATTGTCCTTTAAATTCAGGCTTATCCATTTTTTTGTAAACCTTGGTTGTGCAGCATGTTTCACTCTGCCCGCGTGGTCTCCTCCATTGCGGCCGTTATATGCAATTCAGTGGATGCGGTCGTGTAAGCAGGTGATCGCAGCGGTCCGAGGTTTTGAAAGTGGGTTACAGGTGGTGACCGTCAACTCCGGATCACATATCCCCAGACTCCTTTGTCCCGAGTGCACTTGTTGTGGGAAAAAATAGCTATGCTCACACGGAGCTCTACACAAATGCGGTCATCTCGCTCTGGGCCAAGCTCCGCCTGCAGACTTTCCTCTAGTTTTAACAGCTTCAAGCGCTCCCTAAAGACTCTACTATTCAGGGATGCATACATCCTACACTAAACTTTCCTACCTCCATTTCTTTCCCCTTGAACCCCTTAGAATGTAAGCCTATGAGCCCAGCTGTTTGCAGATCGCTTCATAAGAGCTGACTACAACAGTGCAACTCTCGGCAGGGCCCTCTATCCATTTGATCCCTATAAATGTTATCCTGTATACCGACTATATTTATAGCGCTGCAGAATCTGTTGGCGCTCTAAAATACTTGATAATAATATATCTGATGGTTTTTTTAAACAAATATATATTTATACCTATATATAGATTATGATATATAGGTATAGATATATACAGATATATATAGGAATATCTATTTATAAATACTTAGAACATATTCTGCTATGTGCAGAACATTAGAATTTGAAATATTTACAGTAAATACATATTTAAAACCTTTATTAAATATAAATATTACATAAATATTATTTTACATTTTTATCTACTTAAATGCAAAAGGCTCCAATGCACTTATATATATATATATATATATATATATATATGTGTGTGTGTATATATATGTGTACATATAGATTCATGTTTTTATATGTGTATATATGTCTGTAAATACATATATACACATATAAATGCATTAATATATGTACACATATATAGACAGATATTTATACATAAACATCATTAGACATGTATATGTATGTATCTCAATGTTAAATCCTTTTGACTGCTTTTTTTCCCTTAACACACGAGATCTCATATCTTTGAGCCCTTATAACGTTTGTGAGCAATGTTTTTTTTAAATAATTTTTATTAGACAGTGTTATTATAAATGTAAGTGTACTTTGTAATGTATTTTTTATGTGTTTTGTGCAACTTTTTTGTTTCCAAAAACAGTTAACCACAGCTCTGAGATCGTGGTAAGGATTGTAGCGTAAATCGCAATTGCGCTAGAATAATAGTGATTTTGCTCAACTTGTAATATGAGCGCAATTAAAATGGAGAGCAAACGATCACAAAAACCCTCACAAAATCGTTTGCAGCTCACTTGTCACCTAGCCCATAATGTGTAGATCTGTATGTATATATGAAACTTTCCCATTAAAAGTAAAGGGAATAATAAATATATAAATATAGGAAAATAACTCTATAGTATAGTTGATTAATAACATGCCTTCTCTTAAACACTACATTTTCACTGCCAAGAAGATTTTTTCTTCCACTTAAATATTAAATATTCAAAACAAACATTTATGCAGCACATTCCTATAGATATTGGCCTTCAAACAAATATATATAAATGTTGGTACCTAGTAATAGAGAAGAATTTAATTAAATGTAAACATTTCAGGGATGTTATAGCTTTCTTTAATTTGATAGCAGACTTGAAACGTTCACATGAAAATGTACAGCTCAGTAGTATCTAAGATATTCTGAAAGTTTCATTAAGGTCATATATTTGTATTCCATGCAAGAATTCTGTTGCTGCATAATTTGGAATAGTACAATAATGAAACAGTAAACCCAGAATATTGAGGTTGATAAACAGTATATAAGAAAAAGCTGTTACAAATATGGTTGTCCGTATATGGCACTGAATCTTTGCATTATTTATTTACTATTCTAATTACTAGTCTAAATAATACAACACATATTAATATATATTATATTAATATCTCTAAATGTAGAATAAGGGAAAATAAAATCAATGTTACAACATGCCGAATTGCCTTAAATTTTAAAAGTTCACAACCACATGTTAAACTTACGTTAGGGTATTTTCTAATGCTACAGTAAAGCCATGCAGGGTTTTTATACTGTAAGCCTTTTATCTTGGTTTTAATTTTACTTTCTTATGAAAACAGCTAAAAAGAAGACTATAATAAAATTATTTTCAAAAAGATTTTTGTGAGATTTTAGTTTTCTATTTAAATTTTTCTATTTCAATGGCTTTGACTTCTTTGGAAAAAATTTACTTTTTCAGACACTAAGGAGCCGACTTACTAATGTGCGGGCTGACATGATCCGCTATAGCGAATCATGTCCGCCGCACATCAATAAATGCCGACAGCATACGCTGTCGGCATTTATCATTGAACAAGCATTTCCTGTGAAATGCTTGTGCAATACCGCCCCCTGCACATTTGCGGCCAATCGGCCGCTAGCAGGGGGTGTCAATCAACCTGATCGTATCCTATCAGGTTAATTTCTGTCCGCTGCCTCAGAGGTGGCAAACAATTTAAGGAGCAGCAATATTATGACCGCTGCTTCTTAACTTCCACTTTAGGTGGACCTGAAGCGGAGTGGGTCAGAAGCAGCATCTGCTACTTCATAAATCTACCCCATACCTGTCATGAAATAAACCTATAAGCTTGTAGATTTATACAACTGCAGTCCATAAGTAACTAGCAAGACTTTAGTGGAAGAATATTGGTTTTGTAACACTAATAGCATTTGATAACACTAGGTTCTAAGTGTGATCAGTTAGCTTAGTCTCTTAGTTTGATTAACTGAATATTGCATTCAATTGCCACGTTGTAAACTTTAACAGATTATGTCACCATATGACCCATAATATCTGATCATGGGACTAGTACATGAGAGCAAGATATGTACAAAAATATTCACAAGCTGATAGTGCGGTACTTGAGAAAAATATGGCTTGCTTAGAGAATCAAGTTATTCTGAAATCCTTCTTAGGTAATATAAGGTACATATATACAAGAATCCTTCGGCAAGTATATTTAATGTTCTCTTACACAGTCTGTTTGTTCTGTAATGGTAATAACACTTTAGGAAGTAACTTCATGTAAAGAAAGTTTGTAAGCAAATAATAAGTGTTACTCACGATTGAGCTTTGAAGCAGAGGAGTAGCCGTATGTTTGTCTTTGGTTGTAGGATCACTGAGAGGGGTGGATTTTTCCTATAGAGTGTGTACGCTTCAGATTGATTGGAGTGTGACGTCAGTGGTTCGGTTGTGAAGAAAATGTGATTGGAAAGACAACAGTGGTGGATTCAAAAGGTACAATTGCATACAAATAGAAACTTTGAAATCGTAACTTAGTTGTCACAATCTTGAATGCAGTAGTAAATGGTAGTGCCAGATTTGGTGAGGCATGCAGAGGATGTTGAAGAAAAGTTGTGTAATCCACTGAGGTATAACTATAGTGCAAATACATATAGTTACAAGGTGAATGCTGTAGAATTCGGGTAATTAGAGAGTCCCCAAGTAGCACACACAAAGGACTTGCAGGAGTAGAGGTAGCAATACAATTATTAAAGCAAAAGCTAGTGAGAGCAATTTGGCCCAGTGTTACTCTAAGCTGAATAACAAAATACTAAGCAAAGATTGCTTAATGAGCAGGTGTTTTAAAGGAAGTGCATGAATGCTGTTGGTGCAACATTAATTAAAGGCACAGACTGAACCATTTTCCCTGACATGACTCCCCCCCCAAGCAAGCTGATCCTCAGCTTGTGGTCTGGGATGATCCGGAAATCTCCTGTGAAATTTCGAAACCAATTTAGGTGCATAGATGTTGGAAGCTGGTTCCCAAGTATCTTCCTCGTCTGAATAGTTTTTCCACCTGACCAGATATTGCAACACACCCCTAGAATATCATGAATCAATTAACTCCTGTACATCATACACATCAGAATCCTGTATAGTGAGAGATGGAGGTAGTAGAGAAGTACTTGTTCTAGTAGGAGTGTATAGTTTAAGAAGAGACACATGGAAAGTGGCATGGATTTTCATGGTTACTGGTAAGTTTAGTGTAACTACATTCTGGTTGATTACTTTGGATATGGTAAAAGGTCCACAGAACTTTAGAGTCAACTTCCTACTGGGTAACTGTATCTTTAAGTTCTTGGTTGATAACCACACTTGGTCTCCAATTTGATAGTGAGGTGGTTCTCTTCGTCTTAAATAATAATAGTGCTTCTGAGTATTTTGAGCCTTTATAATGTTTTCCTTAATACATTTAAAGTTGTCCAGAAGAGTGTTATTTAGTTCACCCACCAAGGGGGAATCAGAAGGATCTGAAGGAATGGGAGTGATGGCTGGATGGTATCCATAATTTGCATAAAATGGTGAAAGTTTCGTGGATGAATTGGTTAAATTATTATAAGCAAATTCTGCAAATAGAAGAAATGTAACCCAATCATTTTGTTGGTAGGAACAAAAGCAATGTAAGTACTCATCCAACCATTGATTTATTCTCTCTACTTGTCCGTTAGCTTGAGGGTGAAATGATGTTGTATATTGATGTTTAATGCTGAGAGAATGACATAAACTTTTCCAGAACCTGGATGTGAACTGGGACCCCCTGTCTGATATTACCACAGATGGTACTCCATGTAACCTTACAACTTGTTCTATGAATAGTGTGGCAGTTTCAGCTGAAGTCGGAATTTTATGGAATGGTAGCAAATTAGCCATTTTCGAGAAGCTGTCGACAACTACCATTATGGTAGTTTGATTTTTAGATGGCGGTAATTCAACAATGAAATCTATACCGACTTGTTTCCGTGGTCTATCAGAAACAGGTATGGGCATCAGAAGACCGTATGGAGAATTCCTTTCAGTTTTACATGTTTGACAGTTAACACACCCCTTTATGTATTCGGATACAGATCTTTTCATATCTGGCCACCAATACATTCTTGTTATGAGCTCCAAAGTACGTCTTTCTCCAGGGTGACCAACTAAAGGTGAATTGTGATGTTGTTTGAATATTTCCGTTCTGAGTTCTTTAGGTATGTAGATTCTATTTTTGTAGTAGTATAATCCATCCTTATTAGTTAATTCCATCTTAGAGTCGAGGGGTGGAGTATTTGATAACTTCTTGATGTCAGATAAAAAATCTGAAGTAATACCAATGAATCATTCTGTAGGAATGATGGATGAAGGAATTTCAGTTAGTGGTGGATTAGGTGATTGGCGAGATAAAGCATCAGCTTTTCCGTTCTTAATTGCGGGACGATAAATTATCTGAAAATCAAATCTTGCGAAATACAAACTCCACCTAACCTGTCTAGCGGATAAAGTTTTATTGTTTTGAAGATACTGTAAGTTTTTATGATCTGTGTAAATTATGAAGGGTTTCTTTGCGCCTTCCAGAAGATGTCTCCAAAATTCTAAGGATCTCCTGATGGCTAAATCAAATCTTACGAAATACAAACTCCACCTAACCTGTCTAGCGGATAAAGTTTTATTGTTTTGAAGATACTGTAAGTTTTTATGATCTGTGTAAATTATGAAGGGTTTCTTTGCGCCTTCCAGAAGTTGTCTCCAAAATTCTAAGGATCTCCTGATGGCTAACTGTTCCTTGTCACCAATTGCATAGTTCCTTTCTGCAGACGACATGGTTTTATAAAAGAATGATATGGGATGTAGGGGTTCTTTTGGACCATTCTGTTGAGATAATATAGCTCCAATAGCATAATCTGAGGAGTCAACCTCTAAAATAAACTGTAAATCAACATTTGGGAAACTTACTATTGGAGCCTCAGTGAACGATCGTTTAAGATATTCAAAAACTCTTGAATGCTTTGTATTCCAGACGAAGGGCTGTGTTGATCCAGTAAGTTGAGTGAGTGGTTTAACAATTGAAGAAGTTCTTTATAAATTTCCGGTAATAATTTGCGAACCCAAGAAACCTTTGTAATGACTTCTTGTCTGTTGGCTCAGGCCAATTCTTGACTGAATCAACTTTTTCAGACTGCATCTGAATTCCTTCTGATGAGATGGTGTAACCTAAGAATGAGATAGAGGTATTATGGAAGGAGCATTTTTCTAGCTTGGCGTATAATTTATGTATTTTTAATCGAGCTAACACCCATCGTACATGTATTATGTGATCTGATAAATTGTTGGAATAAATTAGTATATTGTCTAAATATACGACCTGGCAGACATCTAGTAAATCTCGGAATATATCATTTATGAAATGTTGGAATATTGTGGGGGCATTACAAAGGCCGAATGGCATCACAAGGTATTCAAAAAGTCTGTACCTAGTTCTAAAAGCAGTGAGCCATTCATCGCCTTCCCTTATACATATAAGATTGTAAGCCCCTCTAAAATCTAGCTTTGTAAAGATGGATGCGTTGGTTAATCGTTCGATCAGTTCTGAAATTAATGGAAGGGGGTAGCGATTTTTTATCGTCCGTTTATTGAGCTCACGGTAGTCAATTATCGGCCTCAGAGAGGAATCTTTATTGGTAACGAATAACATCTCAGCTGCTGCGGGTGAAGATGGTCATATGAAACCCTTTCTGAGGTTATCCTGTAAGTATTGCTTCAGATGATCTAGTTCTGGTTGGCTTAACGGATACAAGTGTCCGACTGGTAAAGTAGCTCCTGGAATTAACTCTATCGGGCAATCATATACCAGATGAGGGGATAAAGATTCAGATTCCGTCTTGCTAAAAACTTCTAAGAAATCTTGATACGGTTCTGGTATGTTTATATCTTCGGATTCGGTATGAAGCAGAACTGGTTGTGGAAAACACGTATTTTTACAATATGGTGATTGGAATTGTACTGTGAAAGTGCACCATTCAATATCAGGATTATGCAACTGTAACCAATACAGACCCAAGACTACTGGAAAATGTGGTGACGGTATGATGTCGAAAGTTAAATATTCAGTATGACCCCCATCAATTGTAACTAAAATAGGAATAGTATTATGTGTAATTGGACCATTTGAAATTACAGAGCCATCAATAACCTTTAGAGAGACAGGAGTTTTTTTTTTAGTACAATAGGTATTTTATTTTGCTGTACAACGGAGATATCTATGAAGTTGCCAAAAGCTCCTGAGTCGACAATTGCATTGGTATTCAATCTTCTAAGGTCCCACTCTAGTAGAAGAGATAAATTACAGTAAGAAACTGGTTTCTCTACAGATCTAGAATTGTTTATATATTTGGTCTTACTCTTTTTGTTCTTGCGTAAAATTGGACAGTCAGTGACCATATGACTAGGGTTTGGGCAGTACATACACAAGTGATTGGTCCTTCTTCTCAATCTTTCTTCTGGAGTAAGGGGTCCTCTGATGACTCCGATTTCCATGGGGGTAGCTTGATCTGTAGGAGTGGGTTTTGAATGTGTATAAGCTGAAGCAGAGGCTTTAGATGTTCCTTTGGTGTTGGTTTGCTCTGCCTTCCTTTCTCTAAGTCTTCGATCAATTTGTGTGGCTAATTTCATTAGTGCTTCAAGGGTATTTGGTAATTCAATATGTGCAAGTTCGTCTTTAACTGAGTCGGACAACCCAAGTCTGAACTGATTTCTAAGAGAAACCAAACTCCATGCAGAATCTGATGCATATAATTTAAATTCAGTGATATATTCCTCCACTGATTTTTTACCTTGTTTTAGGCTCCTCATTTTCTGCTCAGCTGTGAGTTGTATGTCTGCATCTCTGTATAACTCATCCATAGCTGAGAAAAATTCAGATAGTGAGTTGAGAAGGGGGTCATTCATTTCACATAAGTGATCAGCCCAGATCCTGGGCTCAGACCTAAGAAAAGAAATTGTAGATAGAACCCTGACCCTATCCGTAGGGTAAGTTTTAGGTTTTAGGTTATATAATAGATGGCATGCATTCTTAAATTGTCTATATAACCTTCTATCACCAAAAAATAGTTCAGGTAGACTTACTTGAGGCTTTGGACTTGGAGTGTGTTGTTCTTTCACATCCTTAATCAGTTCTCTCAAAACCTGATTTTCAACCTGTAAATCAAGAA
Organism: Bombina bombina; assembly: GCF_027579735.1. Lineage (NCBI taxonomy): Eukaryota > Metazoa > Chordata > Amphibia > Anura > Bombinatoridae > Bombina > Bombina bombina. The sequence goes on from NC_069502.1 coordinate 632,957,592, forward strand.
TAGCTTGCCCCATTTGATCAACTTTTTGACTTAAATTATAAACTATTTGGGGTAATTCTGCGGGATCCATGCTAGTTATATATTTTCTTTTTAAGGCTTAGTATTATGTCATGAAATAAACCTATAAGCTTGTAGATTTATACAACTGCAGTCCATAAGTAACTAGCAAGACTTTAGTGGAATAATATTGGTTTTGTAACACTAATAGCATTTGATAACACTAGGTTCTAAGTGTGATCAGTTAGATTAGTGTCTTAGTTTGATTAACTAAATATTGCATTCAATTGCCACGTTATAAACTTTGACAGATTATGTCACCATATGACCCATAATATCTGATCATGGGACTAGTACATGAGAGCAAGATATGTACAAAAATATTCACAAGCTGATAGTGCGGTACTTGAGAAAAATATGGCTTGCTTAGAGAGTGAAGTTATTCTGAAATCCTTCTTAGGTAATATAAGGTACATATATAAAAGAATCCTTCGGCAAGTATATTTAATGTTCTCTTACACAGTCTGTTTGTTCTGTAACGGTAATAACACTTTAGGAAGTAACTTCATGTAAAGAAAGTTCGTAAGCAAATAATAAGTGTTACTCACGATTGAGCTTTGAAGCAGAGGAGTAGCCGTATGTTTGTCTCTGGTTGTAGGATCACTGAGAGGGGTGGAGTTTTCCTCTAGAGTGTGCACGCTTCAGATTGACTGGCGTGTGAAGTCAGCGGTTCGGTTGTGAAGCCACAATGTGATTGGAAAGACAACAGTGGTGGATTCAAAAGGTACAATTGCATACAAATAGAAACGTTGAAATCATACCTTAGTTGTCACAATCTTGAATGCAGTAGTAAATGGCAGTGCCAGATTTGGTGAGGCATGGAGGGGATGTTGAAGAAAAGTTGTGTAATCCACTGAGGTATAACTATAGTGCAAATACATATAGTTACAAGGTGAATGCTGTAGAATTCTGGTAATTAGAGAGTCCCCAAGTAGCACACACAAATGACCTGCAGGAGTAGAGGTAGAGATACAATTATTAAAGCAAAAGCTAGTGAGAGCAATTTGGCCCAGTGTTACTCTAAGCTGAATAACAAAATACTAAGCAAAGATTGCTTAATGAGCAGGTGTTTTAAAGGAAGTGCATGAATGCTATTGATGCAACATTAATTAAAGGCACAGACTGAACCATTTTCCCTGACAATATCTTCACCATACATTGTTTTTTAATGTACCTACTTGTGCATGTTCAGTTTCAAAAATAAAAAGCCTAATAGCTGCTATTCACTTTTTTTTTTATTCCAGCAATGTCTTCAGGCATGCAACACTACATAAAAGAAATACAACTATTTTCTTCAAGTGCTTTTCTTGTTCTTGGGAGTCCATATTCAGTAAACACTTCAACTATGAAGTGCTTATGGTTGTTAATCATTTAAACAAAAAACAAAACAAAAAAAAAATATATATATATAAAAACACTGATCATATAAACACAACACAGCAGGTGTTGTGGCAGCAAAGGAAAGTAATGAGGAGTGGCGATGAGTAGGCTCAGCAGGGTGAGGAGCGAAGTTATTGGAACTAGCAGTGCTAGATTTCCTACAAACAAAGATATCATTTCTCTGTGGTTTGGGTGACAGTGGTAAAGGAGGAATAAAACTTGAGAAGGCCTAAATACAGAAGGTTTGGAGGATTGGGGTAGTAGCGGTTGTACTGGCTGTGCTCTCATGAATTCTGTTTCTTGCAGATGGGGCTGTGTGCAGCAACTCTCACACAAGGGTGGTTACACCGGTGATGGTAGCATATCGGTCACTTTTGTGCCCGCAAACAAGCTCCCGGTAGCAATTAGCTCTCAGAAAATGATTATATACAGTACATATATATTAATGTGTTAATATGTGTATATCACATATTAAGGAGAAAATGAAATTCTTGAGCAAAATGACAGCATATGTCCCAAATAAGTATGAAAGTCTTCGGTTACACCAAACCCCAAAACAAGAATATTCTGTACCTGTATAGCCGTGTTATCTACAGTCAACGTGCTCATCCATGAGCGGAGTCCGAGGAGTTGCAGCAGTATTCGCAATGTATGCGGGGCTCTTCTGTGCTCCACACGGGCCAAGAGATTACACTCCGCCTCCAGAGCTGTGTCCCAATCCTCGCCTTCCCTGCACTTCCGGAAACTCCAGCGGCAAAGGCAGATATCGTCACTTGTGACGTTAGACAGGGGTGTAGGTGAATGAACTAGCCCGTAGCCTGGGGATACACTGGCAAGTAGCAGTCTCCGAGACTGGTGTATCCAAAATGAAAAAAAACGGGTGCGGAGCTGCAGTCATTGAATTAAACTCAATTTTATTAATACAAAAAGTAAAATATGAACGCATCCATGAAAGTACAAGGCGTACCACCTAGATTGACATGTTTCGGCGGGTTACGCCGTAATCATAGTCTGTATTGGGAAACAAAATGCTGATTTAAAAAGTGTACCTAAGCCGCTCATTGGATAATTAATAAAAGCATTGACGCCTACTTTACTAACAGCCTAAACAGGAAAGATATACACTATGCAAGTTTGAGGGACATGAAATAAATTTGGATATAGTAATCTCTATAAGAGTATATATAGTGTCTTGATACAAAGGACTCATAGAGGATATTGTTGTAAACCAGCATAAATATACCAGACATTACACAGATAACAATCCCAAAATATTAATTAGTAATAAGCAGCAAAATATCAAATCAAATCAATCGAATTATCAAGAGATTAATATAGTCAAAAAAGACTCAAAAGCAAAAAAGTATATATGTGTATATATATATTTATCTGCATGCTGTGATATTGGCATTTTTGAATTTTTTTGTCTTTTGTGTCTTTTTTGACTATATTAATCTCTTGATATTTCGATTGATTTGATTTGATATTTTGCTGCTTATTACAAATTGACATTTTGGTATTGTTATCTGTGTAATGTCTGGTATATTTATGCTGTTTTACAACAATATCCTCTACGAGTCCTTTGTATCAAGACACTATAGGGCATATTTATCAAGCTCCGTATGGAGCTTGATGCCCCGTGTTTCTGGCGAGCCTGCAGGCTCGCCATGAACAGCAGTTATGAAGCAGCGGTCACAAAGACCGCTGCTTCATAACCTGTCCACCTGCTCTGAGCAGGTGGACAGACATCGCCGGAAATCAACCCGATCGAGCATTGCACCAGCAGCTCTTGTGAGCTTCTGGTGCAATGCTGAATATGGCGAGCATATTGCTCGCCGTATTCAGCGAGGTCTGTCGGACCTGATCCGCACTGTCGGATCAGGTCCGACAGACCTTGATAAATAGGGGCCTATATATAATCTTATAGAGATAACTATATCCGAATTTATTTCATGTCCCTCAAACTTGCATAGTGTATATCTTTCCTGTTTAGGCTGTTAGTAAATTAGGCATCAATGCTTTTATTAATTATCCAATGAGCGGCTTAGGTACGCTTTTTAAAACAGCATTTTGTTTCCCAATACTATGATTACGGCGTAACCCGCAGAAACATGTCAGTCTAGGTGGTAAGCCTTGTACTTTCATGGATGCGTTCATATTTTACTTTTTGTATACACATATTAACACATAAATATATATGTATATAGTCATATACATATATATTTACAAACTGATGCCCATCGCTGCGCTACTTGTGTTACAGCATCAGAATGAGGCATCCCATTGGAGCCTATGGAAGCGCACTCTTGTAAGTGCAATGCTTCCTAGCAATACAAACTCGAGTTTGTTTTCACATTGCGTTGCATTAGAGTATACTGGTATTACTCAGTGGAGCACAAATATCACTTGCATGCAAGCGATATTTAGCGCTCCACTTGTAATCTAGCCCTAAACATCTGTTAAATATGTATAAAATATTATTAACCATCACATCTTTAAAATGATATATTATGATATTTAAAAAAATAATAAACATAATAAATATAATAATATATGGCTGGAAGGCAATTAACACACATATATATTTATATATATATATATATATATATATATATAGTATAATTTTCAATTTTTTTATATCTCAGCATGCCATGAAATGACATTTTAATTAATGATGTTGTTATTTGTTTTGCATTAAATGAATGTTATAATCATGATGACTCATGACAAAATGCCTATTTACAAACACTAATGTGTATACAATGCTGTAACACTTTGTTATGTTTAGAAATCACATAAATGTTACTTACTAAGCTGCGCAGATTGTCTTTTTTCACCCAAATAAAAGCCACCGGGTAATCCAGTGCACAGTGCTAGTGATTGCATTCTTTGTATGAGAAATCCTTCAACCTAATATATTCAATATTGATTACCATTGTGGTATAAGCATGATGGGCATCCATGCACATATTTTCCTTGACCATATCCTTGCATTTGCAGTACTTATGCATCAAACTTGTTAATACCTTTTCCAACCAAAACTCTATGTTGTATCTCTTCCCACAGACATGATCTTGCACTAGGGTTTATATTGGTTTTCTCAAGTTGCTGCACCCTCTAAGTATAGGTATTTAGTATCTTTCTCTTCTACTGTATAGCTCATCATCTTGTCCTTTTTTTTTTAGGAGATTTCTAACATCCCCTCTATAAGCTGGGAGCAGGCCTTTATGCTTTTCTGGCCATGAGGTGTGAAGCCTTTTAGACCTATCCACAGTCACTACAAACGCAGACCTCCCCTCTGTTTCTAATCAATAATTGCCTTACTGAAGATGGGTCACTTTATCTCCTCCGAGTGACCTTCTAGTCCTCTCTCCTTAGGCATCATAAATGCATCCCACCTATTATTACCATTCTTCTCCCTCTAATTATTCTCCAGCTCCCTCTCCACCTTCTTCACTACTCTTGTTCTACATTCCTCCTAACATCTAGTTTATAAAAAATCTGTTGAAACTACAAACTAAAAATTATACTAATAAAAAAAACTGACACTGTGGGGGCGTGTCTGGGCAAAGATGGCGTTCAGCAGCATTTTTCAGAAGCTCCAAACTAATCTCAACTGAACTGCCATTTTTCAGAAGTGTCTGTACATTCATCTCAGATCAACTATTCTACCAACATACTCAAGAGTCAATGGGTCTGTCAGATGCTCTAACATCTACACAAATGTAATATTTTAAGCCCTGATCCAGACTGTCGAGGCCTCGAGCAGTGTTTTACTTTAGAAACCTCGCCCCCCACCCATGATTGGGGTCCCACAGCCTAGCAAAGTCTGCTATATTTACCTATCTCTAAGCATAAAGGAGTTCCAAACAATCCTACACGCTCAGCTGGAAGCCTTTGAGCACCAGATGAGTTATAGATTCTATGACTTGCTGGGAGTATGCAGGGAAATAACTATGCCATTAGCCTTGCTGCCAGGTACGGAGGCGAATTTAAAGACTGCAGCAGCTAACTAAATGATGCTACAACATATTGAGCAGGAGCCTATGATGTTCCCTAATATACAAGACAGACAGTGTAAACTAATGGAGACGGAGCCAATATGGAAGACTTGGAGGCCTACACAAGACTCACCAGACACATGTGTAGTGGGGTCACCCTCGGCTGCTTTGGGTGAGGATGCGGCCAGCCCACCCGGAGGTGCCGGGGGAATCACATAACTACACACCGAAGCAGAAGACCACTCACAGCATACTGAGAGCCTCAGCTACAAAGAAGCTACATGTGCTCTGCTCCATGGTACAGGGAAGCTCACGTTAAAGGAGAGACATCCACACTTGCTGACTGATCCCTTACACCTAAAATTGGTTTCTGACATGAGACCCCCACACCTTGCCCCTATTATCGGAGGTAGTGAGGCTGCTTAGACCCCAGCAGATAAGCATATCTTGTGATCCAGGAGATCTCACAAGGGGCGTTTAAGAAAAGATCAGGCCACTCTGGAAAGTCGGAGTGGGCTGAATTAGTTGTCATGTCATAACCCTTGGATGGTCCCTGTTCAGAGCAACAAGGCTCAAACTTACTTTTACAATCCTCACACACCAGTCGATTATGAGGAAATTTATGTTTGAAACTAGATTGGGTAAGGACATACTAGAACAGTTCCTGGTATCATACATTAAACTTACTCAAATATCTATTACCTTATATGAAAGCTTTATATATACCATTTGAACACACTCTTGCTTATGGGGTCCATCTACTCTAAATAAGAGAACATAACAATTACACAGTTTATATGTTTAACCATGGTTAAAATGTTAAATGTTTTTCATGAAATCTGAAGGTCACCAGATCCCTCAATTGTCTAGACTAATCAACCCCTAACATTTTAAGTATACCTTTTTTAACACTTGTACCTTGTTTAAAAACTTCTTTCATGTATGTATACAAAGGAGTTATAACATAGGTGTGCCCTCTTACTTCTCAGATTCTGAACCCCTCAAAGTTAAGCTATATTTTAGAATCTATTTTAATAAGAACAATCGCCAGATTAGCCTCTAATATATCTTGTGTATCCCCCTAAGCTAGAACACAGAGGGGTAACTTAACCTACTTTAGGTATTTATTGTGTTTTCAAGTCTTGTAACCAACTGATCCTTATGTGAAGGAGCTCCCCCTCTCTTCAAAACACTCAATATACAGTTGATAGGTAAGACAAAACTATAATTCCCTTTCTTCAAGCCTCCTATATACAAGAATTTATGTTTGTTTTACAACAGCTCCCTAACATTACATAGCTTTATCAGGTATGTTGTCAAATTCATTACAAACATAGCTGTGATTCTTTATATGTGTTTACACAATCTTTTTGTGTTACCACAGCTTACTAGTACAATATAACTTGCCATAACTTTACTATGCAGTTATAGCTATTAAGAACACTGCTGTAATTTTTTATATGCTTTTGAACAAATCCCCTGACATATCACAATGTATTAGTACCATAAAACCTCACTGACACCTAGATTACTGTTAATGTTTTAAAGCTGAAAAAATCGTAATTTCAGCACTAAAACAGCACCGCAGCCATTACAAGTCTTGTTGGTATAGGTGTAGCGCAAGCCTTTTGGCCTGTAATGCAATGTCAGTCCAGCACACGTACAAATTACATTTTTTCATGGGATTCCCATAGCGCTGCCATTATGAGTTTTGTGGTGAGGCTAAAAAACCTGCGTTACACCCTAAAATGACAAGATCCGTAAAGCCATCTAAAAGCAGTAGTTATGAGTTTTACGCTACAAATCTGTTACATAAAACTCAGAACTATACTGATATAATGTGCACTAAACACCCATAAACTACCTATTAAACCCTAATCCGCATTGCAAATACTATAATACATTTATTAACCCCTAATCTGCCACTCCCGACATCGCTACCACTAAAAATAATTATTAACCCCTATTTCGCTGCTCCCTGACATCATCACCACTATCATAAAGTTATTAACCCCTAAACTGCCGCCCTCCCGCATCGCAAACACTATTTAAATATTATTAACCCCTAATCTGCCGTCCACCCCCACATTACTTAAGTTATTAAACCCTACACCGCCGCCACTATAATAAACCTATTAACCCCTAAACCGCAAGCCCCCCACAACAAAATATACTAAAGTAAACTATTAACCCCTAAACCAAAAGCCCCCACATCTCAATAAACTAAATTAAACTAGTAACCCCTATACCTAACGCCCCCTAAATTTATATTAAAATTGCAATTTCCCTAACTTAAATTAAATTAAAATTTACCTGTCAAGTTAAAAAAACTAAGTTTAAACTAACAATTAAACTAACATAACTATTAAACTAAAATTAAACTAACTACCAATTAAATTAAACTAAACTACACATTAAAAAAATCCTAACACTAAAAATTACAAAGTATCTGATTACAAAATATAAAAAAGACTAAATTGTAAAAAATAACAAACACTAAATTATGAAAAATAACAAACGAAATTATCCAAAATAAAAAAGAAATACACCTAATCGATTAGCCCTATCAAAATTAAAAAAGCCCACCCAAAATAAAAAAAAACCCTAGCCTAAAATAAACTACCAATAGACCTTATAAAAGGGCCTTTTGTAGGGCATTGCCCTAAGTTAAACAGCTCTTTTACCTGTAAAAACAATTACAAAGACCCCCCAACAGTAAAACACACCACCCAACCAACTGTCATGATCTGTATCTGTACCTTTAAGGAAACCTGATTCCATTCCACAACCTGTATAAAAGCCCTCCCACGGTTCATTACATGCTTAGTAATTTTTGACTACTTCAGTCATTATCTTGGAACTTTCCTGGACTTCTAAATTACAAGCCTCCAAGTTACCTACTATAACTTTGTAACTAAGTTTTACCAGCTTAGTTATCCTTGTCTGTTATTGTGCAGCTTCATTACAGACCTTTACGCTGTCCTTCAGCGTCTTGCATCGCCTGTCGGATTTAGCGGTGACGTCACCCGCAACACTGCTTCCTTCCAGATACCGACCGGACGCCTCGCTCTACCCTAGCTCCACACGCCTCCTCAGCGTGCTCCGAAATTACACCTGTGCACTCCAGCTCTGCCTCAAGGCCTCAGCTCCTCACGGATACTGTGCTCTAAGGACTCCGCGGTAAGGTTTACTCTGCAGTTTTCATAACTTGTCTCCGGTCTCCTCTGTAAACCGCAACCTTATCCTGATAATACCTTTGTAATATTACTCCTTACGTTTAAGACTCTTTTTGGCTTAATATCTCATGCCTTATTCCAATCTGTTACATGATTATATCAGAGACCCATACTCTGGTATATTTTTACCTCTTATATTCACCAGGTGTTATAGTATTAAGTAACCTGCCATACATGTTGCCACCTTTTTGGCTACAGGTTATATTCATACTATACTTACCGTATATTATCTGGAGACTTGTTGTACTATAAATGATTGCTCTTATCATTTAATATCGAATACCTCCTTAGACAACAAATCTTCAACAAACATAATTTATAAAGGTGAAACTGGTCCTAAACATATTACACCATATCTACAGTTGTATTTATAATCTACCTTTACCTCTCTTCACAGGGGATTATAAGGACCTTGACTGACTAGTGACATAAATTACTAAGCCTATCATGAATCCAGTAGATATAGTGACCCATGTACAGACATTAACCGACAAAGTGGAGTCAATAACACAGGCATTAAACACCTTACAACATGAAAATACTGCACTTAAGTCATACATAAAGGAAATTGCTGAAAAACAAAAAAATGTAAACACGTTTGAACCTAATATCAGCCCACCTGAACATTTCCAGGGAGATAGAAAACACTTCAGAGAATTCAAGAACGCTTGTTATTTGTTATTTTCACTCAAACCTCTAACTTATCCCACAGATCAGATTAAGGTTCTTACAACTATCTCTTATCTCAGGGGGGAACCTCGTATTTGGGCTAACACATTTTTTGAAACAAATGATCCCATACTACTGTCCTTGGAATCTTTCTTTACTGCAATGTCGCAATTGTATGACGATCCCTACAAGCAGCTCACTGCTGAAAATGGTATGAGAGCATTAAAACAACTAAAAAAGCCTGTAGAGGATTATACAACTGAGTTTAAAAGATTCTCAAAGGACAGTGGTTGGAATGATCTATCTCTAAAAAATCAGTTCAGGTTGGGTTTAAGTGATGCACTTAAAGACGAATTGGCAAGAGTAGATATGCCACAGACATTGGAAGGGTTAATTAACCTCTCTATCAGTTTAGACAGACGTCTCAGAGAACGCAGATCTGAACATAGTCCCAGTGATAACGTTTTCAGACGTTCACTTCTTCCTACAAACCCCCCACAAATCACACGTAGTCACTCACAAAACACACCTGAAGCCATGGATATTGGATTCGCAAAAGGTCCACTTAACCCACAAGAAAAGCTCAGAAGAAGACAAAATAACCTTTGTATGTACTGCGGTTATGCACAACACACAGTTAAAGATTGTCCTATACTGGGACGCCAGAAAAAGGGTAAGAAAACATGTTTAAATACCTGTTATAATGTCCAAACCCCTAATGCTACAAACTGCTCACTCAGCCTTATTTTGCAGTGGGAGAATCAACGAGTAACCTCCAGGGCGATTATTGATTCAGGAGCCAGCACCAATTATATGGATTTGAATTTCACAACCTTAAATAAAATACCACTTATCAAAAAGACAAATCCAGTGTTGCTTAGAGTTATTGATGGTAGTCAAATATCATCTGGCCCCATATCGCATCACACAATTCCACTAAAAATATCTATAGGGGGAACTCATGTTGAATATGTGTCTTTTGACGTTATCTCATCCCCCATTTACCCTCTGGTTTTAGGTTATTCTTGGTTAACTTTACATGATCCCACTATATCATGGAAAACTTCTGATGTTATATTTTCTTCTGACTATTGTAAAAACACTTGTATTTCTACTCATCACATTTTACAAACTGAGTCCAACATACCTCCTGAATATTCAGATTTCTCCGATGTATTTTGTAAAAGGGAATCAGAAAATCTTCCTCCTCACAGGAAGTATGATTGCCCAATAGACCTAGTCCCTGGGGCTGATATACCATGTGGGCACATTTTCCCTCTCTCACAAATTGAATTGGATTATTTGAAAGATTATCTAGAAGAAAATCTTCGTAAAGGTTTTATAAGACCATCCACCTCTCCCGCTGGAGCAGGTATGTTCTTCGTCAAGAATAAAGATGGCACCATTAGAGCCATAGTTGACTATAGAGAGCTAAATCGCAGAACCATAAAAAACAGATACCCATTACCTCTGATTCCAGAGTTAATAGAAAGACTTGAAGGGGCTTCATACTTTACGAAATTAGATCTAAGAGGTGCATATAACCTTATTCGTGTAAGACAAGGAGACGAATGGCTCACTGCATTCCGTACGCGCTATGGACTGTATGAATATACGGTGATGCCACCTTTCAATATCTAATAAACGATGTATTTAAAGATCTTCTAGACATCTATGTTGTAATCTATCTAGACGACATACTCATATACTCACAAAACAAATCAGACCACATCAAACATGTTCGCACTGTACTTTCCAGGCTACGCCAACACCATCTATACGCCAAACCAGAAAAGTGTATCTTTAACACCAATAATATCACATTTCTGGGTTATGTCATAACTCCCGAAGGAATAGACATGGAAAAAAATAAAGTAAAAGCTATCCTGGACTGGCCTACTCCAAAGTCCAAAAAACATATTCAGAGGTTTATGGGGTTTGCGAACTTCTACAGAAAATTTATAAAAAAAATTGCCCATTTATCCAAACCCCTTACTAACCTCACAAAGAATAATGTTAAATTTCAATGGTCTGAAGAAGCTCAAAAAACATTTGATATACTAAAACACCGTTTCACAACAGCCCCCATACTATCATATCCTAATCCTTCTTTGCAATATGTCATAGAAGTAGACGCATCAGACTATGCAATTGGTGCAGTGTTGTCACAAAGACAAAGTCTTAAACATCCCTTACATCCTGTTGCATTCTTTTCTCGTGTTATGTCTGAATCAGAAATAAATTATGCTATAGGAGAGAAGGAGCTTTTGTCGATTAAGGCATCTTTTGAACATTGGAGACACCTGCTAGAGGGAACCTCCATACCCATTCTGATATACACTGACCACAGGAATTTGCAGTACTTAAAAACAAATAGAACCCTAACAGCACGCCAGGTCCCCTGGAATTTATTTTTTAACAGATTCAATTATCTAATAACATATAGACCTTCCAATAAAAATTTGAAAGCAGACGCTCTCTCTAGAATGTCAGATAAACCTGCCACTCACCACTCTCAACTTTCAATAATTCCTCCCGATCACATCATAGGACTCACAGAAGATATAACTAGTTTGATAAAAACACATTTGACTTCAGATTCAGATTTACCTAAATCATCAGTAACCTTACATACCAATGGTCTGTATTATCATGATAAACTGGTATACGTACCTAAGTCCTTAAGAGGAAAAATCTTGTTTAGTTATCATGACACTGCTTTAGCTGGTCATCCAGGAATAACAAAGTCCACAGAGCTTATAACCAGACATTTTTGGTGGCCGACGGTAAAAACAGACATTACTACTTACATCAATTCCTGTAAAATTTGTACTACCTCAAAGACACAACAACGACCTCCTTATGGGCATTTACTGCCTCTTCCTATACCCTCTCGACCTTGGACTGATATCGCACTAGATTATATAGTTGAATTACCTAAATCTTCTAACTTTACCACCATACTGGTTGTCGTGGACATCTTTAGTAAGATGGCACATTTCATTCCTGCCACTAAGTTACCAACTGCTGCAGAAACTGCCCAACTACTGATACAACATGTAATAAAACATCATGGGTAACCTCTCAGTATAACATCAGACCGTGGATCCCAGTTCACGAGTAAATTTTGGTATGAACTATGTAAAACCCTGAAAATTTGCCGCCGGTTGAGTACCTCTTACCATCCTCAGACCAATGGTCAGACAGAGAGGACCAACCAGTGGTTAGAACAGTTTCTACGTTGTTTTATAAACAGTCAACAAAACAATTGGTCATCTCTATTGATGTATGCAGAGTTCGCTTACAACAACTCTGTAAACAGTACTACCAAATTCTCACCCTTCTACATTAACTACGGATTTCATCCAGTTTTCCATCAGGAAGATTTACAAGACAGTTCTTACCCTTTAGTCAATGACTTGGTTAACACAATATCAGATACTTTCACTACTGTCAAAGATAATATTGCTCACTCCAAGAATACGCATAAACTCTATTATGACAGGAAACATCGGATATCTCCTGATTACAAAATTGGTGACAAGGTCTGGCTGTCCACCCGTAACCTGCGATTACCTTATCCTTCCCGAAAATTGTCCTCTCTATACATTGGTCCCTATTCCATCAGAGCAATTGTAAACCAAAACGCTGTTACCCTCTCACTTCCAGAGAATTTGCGAATTCACCCCACATTCCATGTGTCTTTATTAAAGCCTTACAAACCAACTAGGGAGACAGATCCTACCCCTCAAGTTCCACAAGTCCTTCAAGAGGCGGACCAAGAATATGAGGTGGCTTCCATCAAATATTCTCGCCGTATAGCTGGCAGGCTTCAGTATTTAGTGCACTGGAAAGGTTATCCAGATGAGGACGACTCTTGGGAGCCTGCTTCAAACCTCTCCGCACCCCGTCTTGTGTCAATTTTTCATAGGAGAAATCCTGACAGACCCAAGCCTTGATCCCCTGAGTGGATCATTGAGGGGGGCGTACTGTCATGATCTGTATCTGTACCTTTAAGGAAACCTGATTCCATTCCACAACCTGTATAAAAGCCCTCCCACGGTTCATTACATGCTTAGTAATTTTTGACTACTTCAGTCATTATCTTGGAACTTTCCTGGACTTCTAAATTACAAGCCTCCAAGTTACCTACTATAACTTGTAACTAAGTTTTACCAGCTTAGTTATCCTTGTCTGTTATTGTGCAGCTTCATTACAGACCTTTACGCTGTCCTTCAGCGTCTTGCATCGCCTGTCGGATTTAGCGGTGACGTCACCCGCAACACTGCTTCCTTCCAGATACCGACCGGACGCCTCGCTCTACCCTAGCTCCACACGCCTCCTCAGCGTGCTCCGAAATTACACCTGTGCACTCCAGCTCTGCCTCAAGGCCTCAGCTCCTCACGGATACTGTGCTCTAAGGACTCCGCGGTAAGGTTTACTCTGCAGTTTTCATAACTTGTCTCCGGTCTCCTCTGTAAACCGCAACCTTATCCTGATAATACCTTTGTAATATTACTCCTTATGTTTAAGACTCTTTTTGGCTTAATATCTCATGCCTTATTCCAATCTGTTACATGATTATATCAGAGACCCATACTCTGGTATATTTTTACCTCTTATATTCACCAGGTGTTATAGTATTAAGTAACCTGCCATACATGTTGCCACCTTTTTGGCTATTGGTTATATTCATACTATACTTACCGTATATTATCTGGAGACTTGTTGTACTATAAATGATTGCTCTTATCATTTAATATCGAATACCTCCTTAGACAACAAATCTTCAACAAACATAATTTATAAAGGTGAAACTGGTCCTAAACATATTACACCAACCATTACAGTTGGATTTATAATCTACCTTTACCTCTCTTCACAGGGGATTATAAAGACCTTGACTGACTAGTGACACCAACCCCCCAAAATAAAAAACCTAACTCTAAAAAAAAAACCTAAGCTACCCATTGTCCTTAAAAGAGCATTTGGATGGGCATTGCTCTTAAAAGGGCATTTAGCTCTTTTGCTGCCCAAACCCTAAACTAAAAAAAAAACCCCACCAAAAAAACCTTTAAAAAATCACTAACCCCTGAAGATCCACTTACAGTTTTTGGAGTCCTGCTTGAACGATCTTCATCCAGGTGGTGAGAAGTCTTCATCCAGGTGGCCTCTTCAATCTTCATCCAGAAGGCAATAAGTCTCCATCCAGACGGCCTCTTCTACCTTCATCCCGGCTGCGAAGTCCTCATCCAAGCCACGAGAAGTCTTCATCCAGGCGGCCTCTTCAATCTTCATCCAGGCAACATCTTCTATCTTGATCCCAGCGGGGCAGGTCCATGCTGAAGACATCCGACGCGGAGCATCCTCTTCATACTGTCGCCGCCATATACTAAATCTTCAATGGAAGGTACGGATTCAAGATGGCGTCCCTTGCATTCCAATTGCTGTTCAAATCAGCCAATAGGTTTTAAGCAGCTCTCATTCTATTAGCTGATTCAAAGTGATGTGAGAGGCCAGAGGTTTTGGGGTTAATAACTTTAACATTTGGCTGTTGCTGTTACTAAACATGTCTCAATTTAAGTACTTAGCTTACAAGTAATTATTCTCATATAGTTATTCCTGAAGTAAAGCATTTTTTCATTGTCCATTTAATGTATTGTCACAGCCAGATAATACCTTGTATGCTTATTTTATCTGTAAATTGTCATATTCTATACAGTGTAATGTACAAAAACCTCACTAAAAAATCTTTAAACACAAAACAAAAAAAAACTGGCATTGTGACCTAAAAGAGTTCTGAGGTATTTAAAATGAATCATGGGTACCATCAATGTGGATGAAGTAGAGTTGTAGATAATGGTAATGTTGCATGGGTGAGGTAAAGTTTATGGGGTATGTGACAATAAATACTGTACTCCAGTGTGGTACATTGAAGAGCTAGAGGTTAAAAAAATTGGGAATTAAGAGGTTAATTAAGAGTTAGGGAAGAGATGTGTGTATTTGTGTATGTGCACATATAAGTGTATGTTGGCTAAATGTTAAACAGTCAGAAATATGGATACTATTAAATCTTCCAAGACACAAGCTTATTTTATGTGTTGACAACAACAAATATTACCAATTTTTCTTAACTTTCAAAACTTTTTAGGTGGTATTAACCCTATAATGTGCTACAATGGCCACAATATCCAAGTGAAAAAGTTCAATGAGGAGCACTAAAATGCAGAG
The DNA here is from genome assembly GCF_027579735.1 of Bombina bombina. Lineage (NCBI taxonomy): Eukaryota > Metazoa > Chordata > Amphibia > Anura > Bombinatoridae > Bombina > Bombina bombina. The sequence continues at coordinate 632,973,166 of NC_069502.1, forward strand.
TTAAAACTTAACATTTCATTGAATAAGCTAAAACATTGAAACAAATTCATAAAGTGAATGCCATTTATGCTGAGTGCCTCTCCGCCCACTAATATAGCTGACAGGTTTTGGCTTGGGGCCATAATCTTAGTTATACCACCTTTACTCTCACATAGCTTTTTAAAACCAAAAAAGTTTTATGCATTGCTTGAAAAACAGTATTACATCATGGCACTCCTATCAAATGGCTATTGACAACATTTAAGGTGGTATCCTGCATTTAATAATAAGCAAATAAGCACCAAATGATACAATGTTGCGAAGCAATGAGTTGAAAATCAATCATGTCATTGATTTGTGCAGATCTATATACATCCTATGGGCTTAGGTCTAAGTCATAATGACACATACAAACAGTAGATTACAATACACAATTCCAATGTACTATAATTAGAGCACCTGAACAACTGGGTGGGGTGGGGTGCTAGTAACCATGAAGATGGTCAGTCTTCCTTTAAATACAAATACAAATGTTTCTGTACACTTTACAAAATTAATTTATTAATATTACTTCTTAGGGGTGCAAGCAACCAACCAAATAATTACATAAGAGCAGAGCATTTTTGTTTATTTTTGGAAAAAAAAGATCAAAAGGTAAAACGATTAAGACAATTTTTCACAGTCCTCTTTGCTCATATTTACCAAGAGTGCCAATATTAGTGGATGGCACATATACTGTATATAGTCTATGGATTATTTAATATTTTTTTTTACAGTATGTATAATAATTATTATTTTTTTTTAATATTTTATATTTCAAGAATGCGCTTTGAGATTTGTAATTCTTCATGTGCGCTAACCCGACACCGTGTTAAACCTAAATCGCAAAGCACAAGTCACTTTTCCCATATTTTACATTTGCATGTTCCTCACAGAGAAAATTTAACTTTTATTATAAAAAATATATTTCTATATATATCTGATAATGTTAATGTAAAATACAAATCTATAAAAATAGAGATAATAATTATGCTCTGGAAAATGTTATAAAAGACAAATAGACTTAAAAAGGAAAGGAAATATTCCCAAGGGGCAAAGGTTAACGGTGAGGAAAAATTGCACTGATCAGGAACATTATAAATCCCAATCTCTAATTGTGAAGACATTTTTTTTAGAGAGGGGTTATAAAGAAGATGCAATTGAGACAGTTAGAGAAGAAGTAAATAATCTAAACAGAAATAACCTTCTGAGAAAAAAGAAAAAGGCAACATATGGAGATAATACGATAAATAAAAAAACTTTTCATCCCTTTCATTACCCAATATAGCCATAATAAACATCTTATAGACAAGATAAAAAGAAAAGCACTGGCAAATATTACAAAAAGCTTAAAAATGGGAGACCTCCAAGACCACAGATGGTGTACAAGAATGTGAAAAACTTGAAGATGCAACTAGCTCCCTCCGAGATTAAAAAGAATAATAAGATAATAAAGGAAATTACATCTACAGGGAAAGGATTTATTAGGGTTTTATGGACTAGGATTATAGGAGAAGGATTTGCTTTCAGAGCATATACAAACTTAATGTAGAGTAGTAAATGTTATAATACAAGGCTATATATAGAAACAAAAAGATAAAAAGATCTGATATCTATGTATAATCATAAAATAGATTTATTAAAAAAAAAATAGATTGTTTATATAAAACCTTATGTTGAATCGTTTGAAGTAGTGGTTATTATAAATGAAGCAATAAAACAGTAAAACCATACAACAATATAGATCAATCGATCATATATGGCAGATTTGGATCTAAAATATTCTTATATAAATAAAAAAAAGAACAAAACAATATCAAGGTTGGCCAACTTATTATCAAAGGTACCATTAATCTCTAACAATGAGACTTGTAAAAAGGATTCACAATATGATCCCACTGGATATAAATATATATATATGTACATTAAAGAAATTGCTCATTCAAAGGTGTAATATTAGTTTATCACAGAGCATAGAAAAGAAAGTTCATTATGTTTCCATTAAAAAGTACATGAAATTGTACCAAGTGTGTATCGGTGCTAGCTCCTGTGTTACAGAGGTGGATAGGGGACGGAGCGTATGTGCTATACTATTTGCATCAGCACTGCGTGCTGCAGAGTGTGCAATCTGACCTTAGTTTGTAATGGATGTTTCCTGGATTCCTTTGAAGTCCTGGATATTTTGTGTATAGGGTTTTTTTTCAAACACTGCATGTCTCTCCTAGGTGTAGAGATTTGAAATTCATGGATAATGGAGCCGCAACAATCCTGAGTGAGAGGCGATCGCAAAGGTTCCTATGCGCTCAAGTGATTGTCCGGATGTGGCCCTATGGCAAAACTTGTCCTGGATCCCTTTGAAGTCCGGGATTTTCGATCGTGGAATTAGTATATAGGATTTTTTTTTTAAACTCTGTGTGTCTCCTGGTAACCTCTTTAGGTGTAGAAAGAGGAATTCTGCCAATTATAGAGCTGCAACAGTCCTGAGTGAGAGGCGATCGCAAAGGTTCCTCACGTGACTGTATGGATGCGGCTCTACGGCAAATCTGTATGTTCAAAACAAGAACACTGAAACTTTGTCTTTCCTGACTGGTGTATTGCAACGCGTTTCGGCTGTGATCTTAGTCTTTATCAAGCATACACCGTGTGGACGATAATAGGCCTTTTATACCATCCATTTTAATTCAATCATTGGAAATTGATTGTTGGTTAATTGGATAATTCTTGTAAAGCAATGGGATTTTTTTTATTTAGTAATTTGAGATCCATTCCTTATTACTTTGTATCATACTTGATTACAATGGATAACTAAGTTCAAGTTATCTATTTACAGGTTAAAAAAAAAAACTTTCAATTGATGGTAATTATTAGTCTTGTTTTTTCCTCAAATAATCACATAATTAGTAAAGCATAACATATTCACTGAAAGGTTATTTATACACATATATTTATCCTGACAGCAACACCTCTCTATTGATTAAACTTGTGCATGAATACATCTTTCAAAATAGATTAGAGTCAACTATTACTCTAAAACCAATATAATTGTCATTCTTGCAGGTGGGCTATTCATGCTGATAACTTTAAAAACATGATTACTTGCAATCAAAGTGTTATCTTCTATATTGAAATTTTCCTATTGTATATGGCAAAAGGAAATGTTGTTTGCACTAGCACAAATATGTTTTTGTTTTTTATTATTTACTTAAGGAAACAGTTAAGGTTAAAATCTTTATTTAACCCTTTGGGCTGTAATGTTTGTAGCTCAAATATCCATTTGGCTTCATTTATAAGTAGGATATTCAATAATTTGCCACCCCGTTTATTGGGGGTTATTTTTGCTATTGCTACAAAACTGAAGAATTTTAAGTTGCTATTGCAACATTTCCTGAAATGCTTTGGGACTGAGAGGTCTTTGTTTCGCTTTTCATCTGAATGTTCTATGGACAGAATGTGCTCTCTAATTTTGTCCCTTAAAGTTCTTTTGGTTTCCCCAGTATATTGTTTCCCACATTTCTCTATTACACTCTATTAGGTATATTATATTTTTATCCATGCACCTTATTATGTTGTTTATTTTAAAAGCCTTGCCAGTTTGATTGGATGCAAAAGTTTTAGTCTTGGTGGTGTGTCTGCAAGATTTACAGAGTCTGCAAGGGTAGAATCCTTGTAAGTCGTCACCCAGGACTCATTTCTCAATTTTTTGTGGGTTTTGTTTCAACGTGGGTGCTAGGATTCTTATTAAATTTCTTGATTTATGGTAAACAAATTTAGGGGCTGTATGTAGATTACTTTCTATGTGAGGGTCTACTTTTAACAACCCCCAATGTTTCTTAATGATTTTCTCAAGGTCCCTTCTGTTCTCACTGTATTCTGTTATAAATGGTATTAAAAATTCTTCAGTATTAGTTATGTTTCTCGTCTTTCTTTTATATTGAAGTATGTCTGATCTCCTAACTTCTTGTATGTTCTTTCTTTGTTTTTATGCATTTTGGATTGTAGCCTCATTCAATGAATTTGTCCTTTAATGCTAATGATTTGATCTCAAAATCTTCCTCTTTTTTACAGTTTCTCCTTATTCTAAGGAATCAACCCTTTGGTATGTTGTGTTTCCACCTATATAAATGAAAGCTTATCTCATGGATAAAGTTATTAGAGTCAACTTCTTTAAAATAGGTTCTTGTATTTATTTTGTCATTCTCTATTTCGATTTAAATGTCTAAGTAATGCACTTTGTACTAAATTCTGCCGTAAATTTCAAATTTATATTATTTGTATTCATTTAATCAATGCATATAGATAAGTCACTCTCACTTCCTTGCCAAATGAAGAAGATATCATCTATGTATCTTTTGTACATGATGAAGTAATTTTTGAACAAAGTTGATTCGAGAAATTCAGATTCCCACATACCCATGAACAGATTTGCGTAACTGGGCGCAAATTTTTTGCCCAAAGCAGTCTCGCAAATCTGTTCATAGAATGTGTCTTCATATATAAAAAAATGATGTGTCAATATGAAACATACCATCTAGGATAAAGTTTTTTTGATCGATTTTAATGTCATTGTTAGTACTTATAAATGTATCAAATGAGGAAAAAGGAAGCTGAGTCCTGGAGTCAAATAGTAAGAGTTTATTATGGAGCAGGCTTCAGCATGTCAGGTGAGCTCCTATCTTACGCGTTTCGCGCATGGGCACATGCGCTTCATCAGAGATGTCAGTCTCTGCCGGCCAGGATCCATTTAAAGGTGTAATAGACCAATCAGTTTGGGTGAAATAATTGGTTGTTAGGAAAACAGGTGGCTTACAAAGGTAACGAGAAAAACACCCTCAGTATGGTCACGTGGATCCTGGTCGGCATGAGACAGACAGAACAGATTATTCAAGAACAATTGTCTGTGTAAATAATACATGCTTATACATAATATTTCAGACATATAAATGTGAACATTTAGATCAAAGTAATCTTAACAGGGGTCACTATGAGAGAAACATATTGAGTATGCAAATAGGTGTTAAGCATCAGTTATAATTTCACTTTCAATATATCAACTGACAACTTTATGCTATAATAATACAACAGAGTTATTTTAGCAAACTTCAAATTGAATAGGGCCCCTTAGTCTGAAATAGTGCTATATCAATATTATACTAAACACGACAATGTGTGGGCCTCAATGAGTCCTCACAGTGTTTATAAAGCATCAGTTAGTTAAAACATTAATAACATTCTATAGCCCCTATATATACACTAATATATGTAGATGTATACATATATGTGAATACTACATTTTGGATCTGTAAGGAGGAGGGATGTGTATGCCTCTCTATGTTGGTGTGTCCTCTAAGAAACATTTGGCTGTTGAATAAACTTCACTCTATTTAGTAAGTAAGTGTATGAACCACAATGTTCTAGTCCTCTCTAAGATAATTGTGTATACAGTAGAGGGGGAGAGTGACTCAAATGATTCTTAGTCTTATGGAAAGCTGGAGTATGTTGTCTACCTAGCCAGCTATAAGATGGCTACACTAGAAAAAAGGGGGGGGAGGGGAGTTAATAACTAATAGATTGGCATAGTAAAATCATAAGTGTATAAAACTTAAGGCTAACCTTGCTTTTTTTTATATATGAATATTCTAGGAGGGACACGTCTGACTTGGTTTAGATAGCATTCGACTAGTTTTATTCCTTGGTGGGTGTGTTATTAATATTTGTTGGTCTCTTTGTCTTATAAATATATCCACAGATTTGATGCCATCGTCATGGTTGATGCACGTGTATAGAAACTGTACATCGCACGTGACTAATATGTAGTCGTGTTCCCATTTGATATTATTCAAAAGAATAAGTAAATTTGTAGAGTCTCTAAGGTATGATGGCAGTTTGGTTAAGCATTTTTGAAGATATTTATCTATGTAGGCAGATAAATTAGAAGTGAGGGAATTGATACCAGAAATTATCGGCCTTCCCGGGGAGTTTTCAATGGACTTATGTATTTTAGGAAGGGCGTATAGAGCAGGTATGAAAGGGTCTACTAGAAAAAGGAAATCATATTCTTTGTCATTTATTATCCCTAGTTCTTTTGCCTTAAAAATAATTTGTATACCTGAGTGTGGTTGCATATACATTTTTGTATGTGCTTTCATCATTGTTTAGGGCTTTTACCATCTCATCATATTTTGTTTTATCTAGAATAACAACCCTCCCTCCCTTGTCCACCTGTTTGATTATGATATCTCTATTGTTTTCAAGTTCTCTAATAAGATTCCATTGTTTTATACTGACATTATGTTTAATTTTGGAGCTTTGTTGCATTAGTTAGTTGTATTCTTTTGTAGATGTGCTATATTATTATGGTGATTCTTATGTGTTTTTACAGTATTTTGTTGTTTTTGTTCTGCATTTATATGATCTATATTTTGTAAAGTGTGCCTCTCCATCTATAACTTATAAAATGTTCTTCATTTGCGTTTTTCTGGTTCATATCATAATCTTCCCTATCTCTTTCAAATGTATTCATTTTTACCTGCACTAGTTCTTCTTTAGTGTCTTTCATGAGTTTTTTTTAGGGCTTCCTCTCTTCTTTTGTATTCCTCAAGTTCTTTAAATACTTGTAATTTGGATTCTATTTAGTTTATTTCATTACCTAGTTTGAGTAGTATTTCTTCTCTATCAGCTAGATTACGAGTTTTGCGTTAGGAGTTAAAAACCATTGTTATGCTTCATAACGCATCACTGCAATTGCATTACGGACAAGAGACAATTCATTGCCAATTTTTTTACCTACTGATACTTAGCATGTATTTCTGCTAATATATTAGCATTGTAGTTTCTACATGATATCACCGCCTCTTAGTAGACCTTCTTACTTATATTCTTAAAATACGCACTGTTTTATTCCCTAGTAGGCAGTGTTCTGTCCCTAGCATAACCACTTTATATTTTAGGACCTTATAGCGAATGTTTGAATAATGCACAATTTAAACCACCTCCACAGATAGTATATATATTCAGCTCATTTGATTATTTGATGATTTTTCACTTGATATATAGCAATATCCCAATGAGTGACATAAAATACACTTTATTCGAAACGAGTACATGGTAGATCTGTGTTTTTACCAGGGTTCTTTAATCCCTTTTATCTTTTGTCACAATAAAAGTTCATTTTTAACAAGCGTCCTTCTTGGTCCTCCTTCAGAGACCTATGCTTCTATATCTGCCTTGAAAATAATGAGTAGCTGAGTGCTATTATGTACACACTTTTTGTAATGTGAGCTTTACATTACTTATCCTGAGTGTTTTTATATGTGTTCAATAAAGATCTAATGTATACAGGTAGTCTCTTAGATAGTAAATGTATTCTTTTTCAGATACTATTTGTTAGAATCTTATCCCTAATAAAGCCTTTTTTCCAATGTTCTCTTTAAAGGCACAATGTAAATATATATGATTTTTGAAGGAATCTTTTAAGAATTCTCTATACATATAGAGTTATTGTTTTGTATGCTATAGCTATTTACATTATAATATTAACATACAATTTGGCTTGATATGATTTAAACAAACTAATGAAACATTATGTCTATCTATTAGATTTGCTAGAGATACTGATTTTATATATTATATTCGTTAGAAATATTCTAAAGAAAGTATCACTTTAAGGTTGTCCTATAAAGGTAACATTGTTACAGCAGGCTACTGAGCTTGACAAAGACTGCACGTGTTGCTCAAAAATCTGACGCTTAGGAGGATCCGTTTGTATACTATGTACTGTGACTGTACCTAGAGCTTGAACCACAAAGAGGATTTGAACAAATCCGTGGATACTGACACTGGAGTTAAAGTTCGGTATGACCAGAGATATCTAGAAGGATTGCCGTCCACATACCTATATGGATTCCCAAAGCCTCACATACAGGAACAGAGATCTTACCGGTGTAAGTAAACATATACACCTATTTCCCCAGTTCTAGCATTCCTTTAAAAAGAGCACTGTCTTTTTCCGCACTTCATTCACCAAGTTTGACTGCTTTTTTTGCATTTTCCAAAAAGCGGATTCATATGATTTTTGTTTTGGACTATTTCCATAATTATGTATTTGTTTTTTTTTAAATTGATTTTATATTTTTTTAATATTTTTTTTTTATTTTGACAAATTAACATACATATCTATACCTATAGATCTATAGGAATAGATATAAATGTATAGGTATATACAGATATATATATATATATATATATTTATATATATTTACAATAAAATGAAATATATAATATATATATATATATATATATATATATATATATATATGACACCCAAAGAACAATTAGTAGATTATGTCCGGCACACACTTATATACGGCTAATGACTCCTCATACTGTGTCACAAAAGAAAAGAGACAAACCCAGATTCCGCTCAAAAGAAAAAAGTTTATACGGGGAGTGCAGAATTATTAGGCAAATGAGTATTTTGACCACATCATCCTCTTTATGCATGTTGTCTTACTCCAAGCTGTATAGGCTCAAAAGCCTACTACCAATTAAGCATATTAGGTGATGTGCATCTCTGTAATGAGAAGGGGTGTGGTCTAATGACATCAACACCCTATATCAGGTGTGCATAATTATTAGGCAACTTCCTTTCCTTTGGCAAAATGGGTCAAAAGAAGGACTTGACAGGCTCAGAAAAGTCAAAAATAGTGAGATATCTTGCAGAGGGATGCAGCACTCTTAAAATTGCAAAGCTTCTGAAGCGTGATCATCGAACAATGAAGCGTTTCATTCAAAATAGTCAACAGGGTCGCAAGAAGCGTGTGGAAAAACCAAGGCGCAAAATAACTGCCCATGAACTGGGAAAAGTCAAGCATGCAGCTGCCAAGATGCCACTTGCCACCAGTTTGGCCATATTTCAGAGCTGCAACATCACTGGAGTGCCCAAAAGCACAAGGTGTGCAATACTCAGAGACATGGCCAAGGTAAGAAAGGCTGAAAGACGACCACCACTGAACAAGACACACAAGCTGAAACCTCAAGACTGGGCCAAGAAATATCTCAAGACTGATTTTTCTAAGGTTTTATGGACTGATGAAATGAGAGTGAGTCTTGATGGGCAAGATGGATGGGCCCGTGGCTGGATTGGAAAAGGGCAGAGAGCTCCAGTCCGACTCAGACACCAGCAAGGTAGAGGTGGAGTACTGGTTTGGGCTGGTATCATCAAAGATGAGCTTGTGGGGCCTTTTTCGGGTTGAGGATGGAGTCAAGCTCAACTCCCAGTCCTACTGCCAGTTTCTGGAAGACACCTTCTTCAAGCAGTGGTACAGGAAGAAGTCTGCATCCTTCAAGAAAAACATGATTTTCATGCAGGACAATGCTCCATCACACTCGTCCAAGTACTCCACAGCGTGGCTGGCAAGAAAGGGTATAAAAGAAGAAAATCTAATGACATGGCCTCCTTGTTCACCTGATCTGAACCCCATTGAGAACCTGTGGTCCATCATCAAATGTGAGATTTACAAGGAGGGAAAACAGTACACCTCTCTGAACAGTGTCTGGGAGGCTGTGGTTGCTGCTGCACACAATGTTGATGGTGAACAGATCAAAACACTGACAGAATCCATGGATGGCAGGCTTTTGAGTGTCCTTGCAAAGAAAGGTGGCTATATTGGTCACTGATTTGTTTTTGTTTTGTTTTTGAATGTCAGAAATGTATATTTGTGAATGTTGAGATGTTATATTGGTTTCACTGGTAAAAATAAATAATTGAAATGGGTATATATTTGTTTTTTGTTAAGTTGCCTAATAATTATGCACAGTAATAGTCACCTGCACACACAGATATCCCCCTAAAATAGCTATAACTAAAAACAAACTAAAAACTACTTCCAAAACTATTCAGCTTTGATATTAATGAGTTTTTTGGGTTCATTGAGAACATGGTTGTTGTTCAATAATAAAATTAATCCTCAAAAATACAACTTGCCTAATAATTCTGCACTCCCTGTATATCTTAAATGAGATACATCTGGCAGTCTACTTTTATTAATCACAAACGGGAACAAGAACTAAGTGCTAAATACTGGGGTACCCCGAGGGCCAATTCTTATCTGCTAATGCTTATAAATTCTGAACAATTCAAAATTGCAATTGGCATATATAGGGTATCACATAAACCACATTTTATTCTCTTGACAGGACTATAGATATCGGATCGAAATGTCCCACTCATATAGTGCAACAAATTGCCTTGAATATTACATAGTCCTGCAAACTCATTTTCCCATACGAGAGAATAGCCAAAATTAGGGAGTCTTAAGTATAGCAGTTAGTCTCACCCAATGTTAAGGTTCCTCCTTCAAACCTTAGCTCCGGTTACTTTACCAAAAATTTAACTTGCACTCTGCATCGGATCATCGTGCTGCAGTCGGCATCTTGCCGTCAACCTTGTTTGTTGGATACTGCACACAGACCCTCCTCCGGCTGTATTACCAGACTTGGTTGATGTCAATCACCGGATCCTCGTGCTACAGTCGGCTCCAGACGCCATCAACCTTGTTTGTTGTGTACTGCACACTGATCCTCCATTTGGGGTACAGAAGCGACCTTCCTCCTCTGCTATTTTTTCTCACAGGTAAGTATTGCCGGGCAGCGGTTCTTATAATCAATCTTTAGGCAAACTTATTGGCAGTGGTTTGCAACAGAGTTTCAAGTTCCAGCATCAAGGTGCTACTCCCACATCGTGTTGTTAGTGGGTGTAGCCATTACATCACGCAACGTACGTTTCACCTGTTGTTTGGTATCAGGCTTTCTCAAGCGTCATAATTCTCAAAGGCAAGGGTTCTACCTTTTATTCGCTATGCAAATTATAGTGGCCAATGGTGAAATAGGTAAATGCAGGCTGTCAGATGTAACAATACCAAACTCCCTGTGGTACCAACTTTCTACACAATACCTAAGCTGCATAAGAAAATCTCCCCTCCTCCTGGTAGGCCGATAGTGTCCGGCCAACAAGGCCTTTGTGAAAATATAGGCAAATACATTGATTGGTGTCTCAGACCCTTCCTATCTAGTCTTCCCTTGTATGTCCAAGACACACGAGATGTCCTCAGAAAACTTGATAATATAGTTATCTCCTCCACAACACTGTTAGTGTCAATCGATGTAGAATCTCTATATTCTTCCATCCCCCACGAATTGGGTCTTCAGGCAGTAAGGTATTTTCTAACACAATGTGGAGTGAAATATAATAACCATATGAATTTTGTTATGACCTTACTTAAATTCCTGTTAGACCATAACTATTTTGTATTTGATAATATATATTACAGACAAATTTTGGGAACACCGATGGGGGCATGTTGTGCCCCCACATATGCCTGTCTTTACCTTGGCAGGTGGGAAATGGAAAATATTTTAGACATCCCTCCTGATATTGAGAACAAAATTGATCTTTGGATAAGGTATATTGACGATGCCTTATTGCTTTGGAAAGGCACTGCAGATGAATTACATGATTTCATGCATAAATTAAACCAGAATGAATGGAATTTAAAGTTTACTTATTCATACAGCGAAACCGAATTAACCTTCCTTGATCTTAAAATAACTAAAAATAATAACACACTAATTACAGAATCCTATAGGAAACCTACAGCAGCTAATACATTATTACAAGCTAGTAGCCATCATCCACTATCCCAAATTAATTCAATCCCTATAGGTCAATTTTTAAGGCACAGGAGGAATTTCTCTACTAAAGATAAATTTCGTGAACATGCTCTTGATCAAAAAATAAGATTTCAAAAACGTGGATACTCTAGAAGTAGTATTAACAAAGGATATCAACGTGCTAGTAAGACATCAAGAGAAGAACTATTGTATGGTAACAGTAACCAGAAAGAGAGCATCATTAGATTTACTTCAACTTATAACAATAAGTGGCTGGAAATTAGATCTATTTTAAGAAAACATTGGAATGTATTAACTATTGATAATGAAGTTAAAAAAATTGTGGGTGATAATACATCTTTAACTGCATGTAGAGCACCCTCGTTGAAGGACAAACTAGTCCATAGTCATTTTGTTAACCCTTTAGGAAGTGCACAACAAAACTGGTTAGGCAAAAGGAAGAATAAAAGTGGGTCATTCATTTGTGGTAAATGCATCATTTGCAAATTCATGATTAGAGGAAACAAAGTCTCTAACACTGATGGAAAAACTTTCCACGTAAAGGGACATATCACATGTAAAAGTGAGGGGGTTATTTATCTTGTTGGCTGCTCATGTCCGAAATTTTACATCGGCAAAACCTACAGAGAGTTGCATGAAAGGGTTAAGGAGCACCGTAGGGACATCTTGAAAGAAAGAGTGAAAACAAGTGGGGTGGCAAGACACTTTGCAGAATGCCACAATAGCAGTGATGCTGGTTTTAGATGGATGGGTTTAGAATTAATAGATTTAAAATCTAGAGGAGGTGACATAGATAATCTCTTGTTGAAAGCTGAGTGTAAATGGATTTTCAACATGAACTCATTGCAACCAATGGGATTGAATGAGGAGATCAATTACGCACCATTCCTCACTGACTAAACGCAATTAGAACATAATCACTAGCTATCCTGTATATATATATAGCCATTATTATTTTTAATTTATGTTTTATTTGAGACCTTTGTGATCATAACCTGAAATGACTAGGAAATAGACTAGTCATAATATGTAAACCTTTTAGTACTCTAAAAGTAGTTTAAACTAGATTTGAAAAGTTAACTAGCAATAAGTAGAAATTTGTAATCAGTGATTTTTTTGTAAATATTGTGCATAAATAATATTCCCACTCTCTGTGACAATCTCTGTATATATAATATGAGAGTTTGGTATTGTTACATCTGACAGCCTGCATTTACCTATTTCACCATTGGCCACTATAATTTGCATAGCGAATAAAAGGTAGAACCCTTGCCTTTGAGAATTATGACGCTTGAGAAAGCCTGATACCAAACAACAGGTGAAACGTACGTTGCGTGATGTAATGGCTACACCCACTAACAACACGATGTGGGAGTAGCACCTTGATGCTGGAACTTGAAACTCTGTTGCAAACCACTGCCAATAAGTTTGCCTAAAGATTGATTATAAGAACCGCTGCCCGGCAATACTTACCTGTGAGATAAAATAGCAGAGGAGGAAGGTCGCTTCTGTACCCCAAACGGAGGATCAGTGTGCAGTACACAACAAACAAGGTTGACGGCATCTGGAGCCGACTGCAGCACGAGGATCCGGTGATTGACATCAACCAAGTCTGGTTATACAGCTGGAGGAGGGTCTGTGTGCAGTATCCAACAAACAAGGTTGACGGCAAGACGCCGACTGCAGCACGATGATCCGATGCAGAGTGCAAGTTAAATTTTTGGTAAAGTAACCGGAGCTAAGGTTTGAAGGAGGAAACTTAACATTGGGTGAGACTAACTGCTATACTTAAGACTCCCTAATTTTGGCTATTCTCTCGTATGGGAAAATGAGTTTGCAGGACTATGTAATAGTCAAGGCAATTTGTTGCACTATATGAGTGGGACATTTCGATCCGATATCTATAGTCCTGTCAAGAGAATAAAATATGGTTTATGTGATACCCTATATATGCCAATTGCATTTTTGAATTGTTCAGAATTTATAGGCATTAGCAGATAAGAATTGGCCCTTGGGGTACCCCAGTATTTAGCACTTAGTTCTTGTTCCCATTTGTGATTAATAAAAGTAGACTGCCAGATGTATCTCATTTAAGATATATAAACTTTTTTCTTTTGAACGCAATCTAAGTTTGTCTCTTTTCTTTTGTGACACAGTATGAGTCATTAGCCGTATATAAGTGTGTGCCGGACATAATCTACTAATTATTCTTTGGGTGTCCTATTTAAGTTTAGATTACCATGCACTGATTGGGTCACCACAGTATTCATAAAGGGACCCAATCATTACTTGTGAGCAATACACGTGACCCTCAAGCTGGCATTTCTTTCAAATATATATATATATATATTTAGCTAAAAGGAGAGGGTCGAAAATCACTTAGTAAAATTATTTTCAAAGTCTATCTTCACCTTCACTGGTAATATCAATTAAATCAAAACCCCAATTAAAGGATACCTCCTGAACAAAACTACAGAGAGAGATATCGTTATCAACCAAAATAAAATGTTTTCCTGAGTACTCCAAACTGATTCATATGAGTACTCCAGACAATTTATATAAATTCAGAATATGTAAATAAATACACAACCTTAAACTAAAAAAACAAAAAAAGAGAATATTTGATATAATTAATTAGCAAGGTGTTCATGCTGTTTAAGTGACCGGTCACTGAAATAACTCCCGGGAGTGAAAAAAAAGGGGAGGGTGAGAAAATGATTCATAAAATATTAATCTTGTAATCCAAAGTATTACAGTCCCTTTTATCCAAGGATTCATTTAGGTCAATCTTATAACCCTGAAGCTTGCAGTGTCCAAATTCGTAGCTAAATCAAAATGGCTACAGTGAGATTAACCCCCGTATTAGAATATGCATACATAAGGTCCCCATTTTAGAACTTCCAGATCTTTAAGAGTGTTCTTACTTGAGACGGAACTCCTGTGTCCATTTAGCTGGATACAATTGTTGACATAATCAGCATACCTGTGAATCAGGCTTGACCCTATTGTGATGTGTGAGCTATCAGTGGATTATGTTTTTCCTTAATTGACACTCCAAGGATGACTTTGTACTATCCTGTACCTTATTCTCAGGCATCTGGTCCACGTTGAATCAATACTCACAAACTTGGCTCGTTCCATCCAGCAAAGGTACTGTCATTGCAAGATGTCCTGCTGGGTTAATCTTGGTGTCTATATGCTCCCTTGTTTGGATTCAGCTCCTGGTACTCGATACAGCATGTAAATCACAGGTCAACTGATATCCCCCATGTTGTGAGATAAAAGACTGCTACGTGCGTTTCACCCTGCACTGCTTTGTGGGCTTCTTCTGGCATGTAATTTCCTATGGTCGTGTGCCATGTTTTTAATCATTAATCAATCACGTCCACTTATGAAAAACTTTATCCAATTTCTTGCTTGCTACACTGAACACAATTTTGCTACATTGTATTATCTTTAATATGACTTGAAACTTATTTACATTCTGTATTTTGTTAATCTATATACAATCTTTCAATGTGTTAATAAACACCTTTATTTCAAATATCAATCTTTTCTTTAAGATACCACATAACTTTCCGACAGATTGTTATCATGTTCAAATTTTAATTGTTATTACAAGAAATGTGAGAAATATGACTTCCCTTAATGTCTCTATATAGAAAGGGACATTGTCATCATTTTATGTATGTAACCAACATTATCATATGGGGCTTTGCACAATTTTCATTATAATAATAAGAAGAATGATAATAACATTTTATCAGTTTATAAAAAAGGTGCATAATTAATTTCCTCATTCAATTTATAAGGCGTTAATGACTTTAAATTGAAGATCCATCTACATTCCTTTTGCAGTAATGTTTGGTCTACATTTCCCCCTCTATCTTGGAAATTAATTTTTTCCAGTCCCATAAATTTCAATTCTTCCCCATTACTACTAGGATAAATTTGAAAATTACGTGCCACGCTACTTGTCTTAATTTAATTATTTACGGCCCTTTTATGTTCCTTTATTCTTTCTTTCAACTATCTATAAGTTTTTCCAATATAGCACATTGGGCAATTACAGAATTATACAACTTCCTCACTTCTGCAATTTATTTTTCCTATTATTTTATGTAGGTGTCCCATATGTCACAGAAAAAGCTGACTTTTGGTCAAAGATTTATTCTTTTTCTGTATATAGTAATTTCTTTCTGTTTTTTGTTTTTGCTCACTTATAAGCCTCTCTCTTCAAAACGCGTTTTTAACTTTTCTGCTTCTTCATTAAATTGAGCAGTATTTGAACAGTCTATGAGGTAATTATTGACCTTTTGGTATATTATTAATTAATGATTTTAGATTGTGGATATTAGCCAATAGCAATGAATTCCCTGCTGTAGGTTTTCTGTAAAGTACATGTTTCTATTTAATTATTGATGATCTGTATTTTTAAATCAAGAAATTATATCTCTTTTTCACTCCAAGCATAAGTACATTTTAAATTTAGCTCATTTTTATTTTAAATTAGAAATAAAGGATTTTAATTCTGAAACTGTGCCATCCCATAATACCAGGATGTCATCTATAAAATGAAGCCAAAGGTTTATGTGGTTATCTTGCATATCATCAATATTGTTTATCACATCTCTTTCCTACTTGTCCAAATACAGACAGGCGTATGTGGGGACAGAGCTGTTACCCATGGCTGTGCCTAATTTTTGATTATAGAATTTATTATCAAATACAAAATAACTATGTGTCACTATACATTCCAAAAATCTTACCACTAATTCAGTGTGTTCAACATATTTTTTTCCCCTTTGTCCAAAAAAATATTTAGCTGCTGCTATCCCCTGTTTATGGGGAATTGAAGAGTAAAGGGATTCTATGTCAATCGCTACCAATATTGTATGTTTTTTTCACTCCAATGTCATTCAATTTCCTAACTGTGTCTTGAGCATCTTTTATATAAGAGGGAAGAGTAACAAGGAATGGTCTCAGACAATAATCTACATAGATTAAATTTTTTTCTGTTAAACTTCCTTGATCTGATATAATTGGCCTACCAGGGGGTGAGACTTTATTGTGGTGTAACTTTGGAATTGTGTAAAATGTTGCAATCCTTGGATGTTTTACAGTTAGGAAATCTAGCTCTTTTTTATTTAACAAACCTTTTTCTAAGGCCTCTTTTAAGATCTGCTCCAGTTCATTTTTGTATTCCTCTGTTGTATTTTTCTTCAGCAATTCGTATTGTTTATTATCTAACAATTGTCTTTTACATTTAAATTCATAATCTTTAGTATTTAGGATAACAACATTTCCTCCCTTATCCGATGATTTTATTGTAATGGTTTTATCTTGTCTTAATTGTTTTAATGCTTTTCTTTGTTGTGCGTTTAGATTATCCATATAGCCTGTTGTTATATCTAAGTCCTCAATGTCCTGTTCTACTAATTTTACAAAATGATTTACACTTTGTACAGAGGAAAGAGCCGGCATGAACTTGGAATTGTTTTTAAGACTTGTATGTCCTATATTGCTACTTTCTGTATCCTTTTCGTTGTCATTGCTTAGGTCTTCTAAATCCTGTAGTACTAGTCTATCATTTATATCTAATACAGTATCTGAGACTTTGCCTTTTAGGGTCTTACTTAAAATTAACTTCCTTGCAAATAGGTTAAGATCTTTAACTACCGTAAATTAGTCAATATTATTTACCGGAGCAAAATTTAGCTCCTTTCATAGCAATTGTTCCTTATCTTTTCTTAAAATTCTATCAGACAAATTTACTACTTGTTGAGAAGATTTTAAGATGGGGGTTGTTGTTGCTGATTTCTCAAGGGGTAACGACTTGTTTCCCCCATAGTTTGATTTATATTTCTTCTCCATCTCCTCGTTTTCTTCTTCCTGTTCTGCGGTTCTGAAAACCCCTTCCATTATATCTACCTCTCCTAGTTGTATTAAAGCCTTCTCCTTCTGACTGCTCTGATTCTGAACTACTTGTCAATCTTAGTGAATAGTCATATAACTTGCCTTCTTGATAGTAGCACAACCTGTCTGGAACTTTCTTTTCTTTATATATTTTATTGTTTCATGTATTCTCCTTACTTCCATTTTAGTTAAATACATTAGCCTAGTGTGTTCCTCCTTTGTTTCCCATTGTTTAATGTACTTTTCTAATTCGTCTAATTCCTCCTTATTTTTTTTTATGTCTTAATTTGTTCTCTTCTAACATTAATTTAATTTATATTAGGGAGCATTTATTTGCTGACTCCTCCCATTTTGTCTTAAAATTTTCAATTAAGGGCTCATTTAGGTTTGCACCTTGTTTTTTCTTTATCCTCAGTCCCCTTGGTATCATTTCTACCTCTATATATTTTTTGATATCTCCCATTTAAATTTTTGTTCTTTTAACAATTTATTTTTATAATCCATAAAACGTCTATATCTATTATTAGTTAAAGGGGAATCAGTGTGTGCATTTGAAGCCTCTCCATTCTTTGATGGAATGGAAAAAGTATCTTTTATATCAAAATCCCATTCAGACTCATTAAATGCTGCCATTGTTTAATTTATTATCAATTTTTTGAACAAGAGGTGTCACCTAATCTGAGAAAATTGGATTGTGCTTTGTTAGTAAGAAATATCCCATTCCAATGGGATAAAAAAGAATTCATTATGAATGTAAGACTAACAGCACCAACCTCATTAGGAAAATGGAATACCAACAACACTATCACCTAGATTTAGAGTTTGGTGTTAGCCATCAAAAGCAGCGTTAAGGGGTCCTAACGCTGCTTTTGGCTGCCCGCTGGTATTTAGAGTCAGGCAGGAAAGGGTCTAACGCTCACTTCCCTACCGCGATTCCAGGCTACCGCAGATCCCCTTATACCAATTGCATATCCTATCTTTTCAATGGGATCTGCCTAACGCTGGTATTTGGAGTCTTGGGAGAAGTGAGCGGTAGACCCTCTACCGACAAGACTCCTACCGACAAAAAAAGTCAGTAGTTAAGAGCTTTATGGTCTAACACGTGAATATAAAGCTCTTAACTACTGTGCTACAAAGTACACTAACACCCATAAGCTGCCTATGTACTCCTAAACCGAGGCTCCCCCACATCACCGCCACTATAATACATTTTTTTAACCCCTAATCTGCCGACCGGACACCGCCGCAACCTAAATTATACCTATGAACCCCTAATCTGCTGCCCCTAACATCGCCAACCCTATATTATATATATTAACCCCCAATCTGCCCCCCCAACATCGCCGCTACCTTGCCTATACTTATTAACCCCTAATCTGCCGACCGGACCTCGACGCCACTATAATAAATGTATTAACCCCTAAACTGCCGCACTCCCGCCTCGCAAACACTAGAATAAATAGTATTAACCCCTAATCTGCCATCCGTAACATCGCTGCCACCTACCTACAATTATTAACCCCTAATCTCCTGCCCGCAACGTCGCCGCTACTATAATAAATTTATTAACCCCTAAACCTAAGTCTAACCCTAACCCTAACACCCCCTAACATAAATATAATTTAAATGAAACAAAGTAATATTCCTAAAAATAACTAAATTATTCCTATTTAAAAATAAATACTTACCTATAAAATAAACCCTAATATAGCTACAATATAACTAATAATTACATTGTAGCTATTTTAGGATTTATATTTATTTTACAGGCAACTTTGTATTTATTTTAACTAGGTACAATAGCTATTAAATAGTTAATAACTATTTAATAGCTACCTAGTTAAAATAAGTACAAAAGTACCTGTAAAATAAATCCTAACCTAAGTTACAAATACACCTAACACTACACTATCAATAAATTAATTAAATAAATTACCTACAATTACCTAAAATAAAATTCAATAAAATAAACTATTCTATAATACAAAAAAAAACTCCACTAAATTACAAAAAATAAAAAATAATTACAAGAAGTTTAAAGTAATTACTCCTAATCTAAGCCCCAAAGTAATCAGCTCTTTTACCAGCCCTTAAAAGGGCTTTTTGTGGGACATTGCCCCAAAGTAATCAGCTCTTTTACCTGAAAATAAAAATACAATACCCCCCCAACATTACAACCTACCACCCACATACCCCTACTCTAACCCACCCAAACCCCCTTTAAAAAACCTACCGCTAACCCCCTGAAGATCTCCCTACCTTGAGTCGTCTTCAAACAGTCGAGCCAAATTCTTCATTCAAGGTGCACAGAGGAGGTCCTTTATCCGGTAGAAGTCTTCATCCAAGCGGCAAAGAAGAGGTCATCCGGTAGAAGTGTTCATCCAGGCGGCGTCTTCCATCTTAATCCATCCGGAGCGGAGCCATCTTCAACGGAGCCGACGCGGAGCCATCCTCTTCAACCGACGACTTATAGACGAATGAAGGTTCCTTTAAGGGACGTCATCCAAGATGGGGTCCCTTCAATTCCGATTGGCTGAATTCTATCAGCCAATCGGAATTAAGGTAGAAAAAAATGTGATTGGCTGATGCAATCCGCCAATCAAATTGAAGTTAAATTTTTTCTTACCTTAATTTCCGATTGACTGATAGAATTCTATCAGCCAATCGGAATTGAAGGGACGCCATCTTGGATGACGTCCCTTAAAGGAACCTTCATTCGTCGGGAAGTCATCGGTTGAAGAGGATGGCTCCGCGTCGGCTCCGTTGAAGATGGCTCCGCTCCGCTACCAGATGGAGGACCTCTTCTTTGCCGCTTGGATGAAGACTTCTACCAGATCAAGGACCTCCTCTGTGCACCTAGGATGAAGAATTCGGCTTGGCTGGGTGAAGACGACTCAAGGTAGGGAGATCTTCAGGGGGTTAGCGATAGGTTTTTTTTAAGGGGGGTTTGGGTGGGTTAGAGTAGGGGTATGTGGGTGGTGGGTTGTAATGTTGGGGTTATTGTATTTTTATTTCCAGGTAAAAGAGCTGATTACTTTGGGGCGATGCCCCGCAAAAAGCCCTTTTAAGGGCTGGTAAAAGAGCTGATTACTTTGGTAGTTTAGAATAGGGTAGGGAATTTTTTATTTTGGGGGGCTTTTTTATTTTATTAGTGGGCTTAGATTAGGTGTAATTAGTTTCTTGTAATTCTTTTTTATTTTTTGTAATTTAGTGTTTGGGTTTTTTTTGTATTATAGAATAGCTTATATTATTGTATTTTATTTTAGGTAATTGTAGGTAATTTATTTAATTAATTTATTTTTTTTTTATTTTTTTTTATTTTGTTAGCTATTAAAGTTATTAACTATTTAATAGCTATTGTACCTAGTTAAAATAAATACAAAGTTGCCTGTAAAATAAATATAAATCCTAAAATAGCTACAATGTAATTATTAGTTATATTGTAGCTATATTAGGGTTTATTTTATAGGTAAGTATTTATTTTTAAATAGGAATAATTTAGTTATTTTTAGGAATATTATTTTGTTTCATTTAAATTATATTTATGTTAGGGGGTGTTAGGGTTAGGGTTAGACTTAGGTTTAGGGGTTAATAAATCTATTATAGTAGCGGCGACGTTGCGGGCGGGAGATTAGGGGTTAATAATTGTAGGTAGGTGCCGGCGATGTTAGGGAGGGCAGATTAGGGGTTAATACTATTTATTCTAGTGTTTGTGAGGCGGGAGTGCGGCGGTTTAGGGGTTAATACATTTATTATAGTGGCGGCAAGGTCCGGTCGGCAGATTAGGGGTTAATAAGTGTAGGTAAGGTAGCGGCGACGTGGGGGGCAGATTAGGGGTTAATAAATATAATATAGGGGTCGGCAATGTTAGGGGCAGCAGATTAGGGGTTAATATGGATAATGTAGGTTGCGGCAGTGTCCAGAGCGGCAGATTAGGGGTTAATAATATAATGCAGGTGTCAGCAATAGCAGGGGCGGCAGATTAGGGGTTAATAAGTGTAAGGATAGGGGTGTTTAGACTCGGGGTACATGTTAGGGTGTTAGGTGCAGATTTAGAGAGTGTTTCCCCATAGGAAACAATGGGGCTGCGTTAGGAGCTGAACGCTGCTTTTTTGCAGGTGTTAGGTTTTTTTTTCAGCTCAAAATGCCCCATTATGTCCCATGGGGATATCGTGCACGAGCACGTTTTTCCAGCTTACCGCTACCGTAAGCAACGCTGGTATTGAGGGTTGAAGTGGAGCTACATTAGGCTCAACGCACCCTTTTTTTAACCTAACGCAGCCCCTCAGACAACTCTAAATACCAGCGTTGTTGGAAGGGTGCATTGGGAAAAAAGCAGCGTTAGCTACGCGGGTCTTTACCAACAAAACTCTCAATCTAGCCGTATGTTTTTGCAAATTTTCATAGTGAAATAATTAGCAAAAAGGAGACGGTTGAAAATCACTTAGTAAAATGATTTTCAAAGTCTATCTTCACCTGCACTGGTAATATCAATTAAATCAAGACCCCAGTTAAAGGACACCTCCTGAACAAAACCACAGAGAGAGATACCGTTTTCAACCAAATAAAATTGATTCCAGAATACTCCAAACTGATTCATATGAGTACGCCAGACAATTGATATAAATGCAGAATATGTAAATAAATAATAAAAGAAAATATAAGGGAGGCGCTAAAAAGCCAAAGGTATCAACACTTAAGGATTAAATAAATTTACATTTATTAAAACATACAAATAACACATAAAAGGGACGTCTCCCCAAATAGGTAATCCAAAAAGCACTGTTAATATTAAAAATTACTACACTGATACAACTCTAAAATGGTTATCTTGTAACAGACATAGATCTAAAATCTTTATATATAGACCGCTAAGTACAAAAATCTATTGCATACAGGTCTCTAAAAAATGTAGGTAAAAAACAGTCAAATATTTGATAAAGTCCAATGTGTAGATAGATAGAATACCACCAAGCTGCCAATCATATAGAAGTTAAGCTGCCGAATAAACTTTAAATGTTCCACACTTCCTTAAGAAGATTTAAAACCCAACATATCGTGAAAGGTAATATAATAAAATTTCTTTGCAATGTACGTTACCCAAGATCTCCTGATCGTATGAGGTTCACCTTCCCTGTTCGGTATCCTCCTCAAGTGGATCCGACTGGGATTTTTCGGCGTCTGACGTCACTGGAGGAAGTTCCGGTAAGGGAAAGAGGCCAAACCTTGCGCTTACTTCTAAACTCCACAGGCGCGGTCCTCTCACATACACCCTGCACTTAGTGCTTATGTACGCAAGGGTATATACAGATGTTGTAGATAGGTAGGCACTGTGGTGAATATTCAGAATTCATTCAAGCCACAAACCATAACAGAAATTTTCCAAACTAGAAAAAAGTTCCAATATTATAACCCGGGTTATGTTAAGAAATCCAAGATGTGTAGATAGTTGCATGTAATAAATGCCAAGGAGTAATCCTGCCAACACAATGACGCGTTTCGCCCTCTTATGGGCTTTATCAATAGATTTTTTGTACTTAGCGGCCTATATATAAAGATTTTAGATCTATGTCTGTTACAAGATAACCATTTTAGAGTTGTATCAGTGTAGTAATTTTTAATATTAACAGTGCTTTTTGGATTACCTATTTGGGGAGATGTCCCTTTTATGTGTTATTTGTATGTTTTAATAAATGTAAATTTATTCAATCCTTAAGTGTTGATACCTTTGGCTTTTTAGCGCCTCCCTTATATTTTCTTTTATTTTTTAACCTTTCTCTTGACAATTATAGGGGTATTGTCATTTAAGGGGGTGTGTGGTATCTCTTTGTCCTAGCGCACCTTAAACATATTTTTATTAAAATATGTAAATAAATACACAACCTTAAACTAAAAAAACTAAAAAAGAAAAGAGAATAAATTATATAATTAATTAGCATTAGCATTAGTGGAACTGTAATTTAAATCTAGAGATGAAAGGAATTGGCAGGCACACCCAAATAATGTTTATTTACTTTACTAAATTAATTGGGCTAGATTAAGGGTGGAGTGCTAATTATCGCTCACGCTCGTGCGTTAACTACACCTGACTTTGGATGCTTGCGCACATCAGATACAAGTTGACAAAAGTGTTTGCCCGTCAAACTTACCAAATTGCGATCAAGTAACAGTCTACACCTTACTCATCTTAAAGTCTTACCTTAGATTAAGCTGCAAATAGCCTTCTGCACCCCTTTCCATATCATGCAGCAGGAACAGTAAAAAAGTTATTTTAAAATGAATATTGTTTCTGGCCACTTTAAAATAGCTGCCAAGCTCCGCCTACTGATGACATCACAGTCTGAGCTGCATCTAAGCACTCTGCTGAATAGCATTGACAATTTGTTGAATCCAATTAGTTAGTCTATTGTTACTAGTGAAGCCAATTATGCAGCCCAGATTGTGATGTCATCAGTGAGCAGAGCTTGGCACCTATTTCAAAGTGGCCAGAATCTATATTCATTTTAAAATAACTTTTTTACTGTTCCTGCTGCATGATATGGAAAGGGGTGCAGAAGGCTATTTGCAGCTTAATCTAAGGTAAGACTTTAAGATGAGTAAGGTGTAGACTGTTACTTTAAATATGAATATCGCACAAAAATGGTATACATGTTTTCAGTTACTTAAGTGCAAAGGACTCAAATGTGTATATACCTATACCTGCATATCTATTCCTATAGATATATTATAGATATGTATTTTACATGAACAGTTTCACATATATATAGAAATATATATTTAATATTAAAAAGTACATCATTTTCTATGTGAAGAATGAAGGAATGTAAAATATGCATTTTGGGTATCATGTTTCTAAATTTAGTATTCTTTAGGCGCATTATTGAAATATTACATATAAAATATTTTAAAAGATTAATACAAATTATTAAAAATTATTAAACATACTGTAACATAGATATATTCTATGGATAAATTAGTATATTTTATATATATTTATATATTTTTTTTCTAATTAATGAAGAATGAATTAGAATTAGCATACAAAGACACACTTGACTCTGTGCACGGTTTCTTGGTGAGATCCAAGATTTGAATTTGGTCTGGTACTGATGTCCCATCGCTTGTCAGTGGTACACATTACCTGCACCATAGTCAGCGTTTACGTCCCTTAACTTTCTTACCAAGCTCTTTGGCCATCTGTAATAGTCTGATAGCACTGAAGATGCTTCCTGGAGCAAATCTCGTTGCATTTTAATCTTGTCATACAGAATGAGTAATTCATTTTTTGCAAATTCAAAGTTCAGGATCATTATATCAAATGAGCACTTTTTAAGTATTTGTTGATAATGTTGACTGAATTCAGGGATATCAGCAAATAAAGTTGGTTGTAGTCTGGAGCGCATTCCACAAGGGATTCTCTTAACCCTATGGTATAAAGCCAAAGTGGATGAATGAAGCTGAACAATGTGTTGGCATCTCAGCAATTTCTCCAGATCTCTGGAGTACAGTTCTTTTTCAGGAGCAGTAGGAAAATCCCTCAGACCCAATGCAAAAGAAGCAATGGGTGCAGCGTCCTCCTCAGTGTAGGAAAATACACCAGATTCAGAGGTAATAGGGATACTACTTTTCTCCACCATTATCATTCAATAAAGCAATAAAGAGGGTAGTGTTATGTTTAGTGCAACTTTTATAACGCACTACCTTCTACTTTCAACTTGCAATAGGAGCGATATTTTAATCGCGTGCAAAAAGCCAAAAAAAGACAATATCATTTACGTGCAACAATTGGCGCTTCAATTGTAATTTAGAACATAATGACAACCACTTTATCCTCATTGGGTGCTGTTAAAAGGATCTCACACTGATTAACACATAAGTTGTATTGAGTTGAATCCCCATCAAATATAACAACAAGGCAAAATAATCTAGGATGTATCAAAAATTGGGAAATGCTGGTGGGTGGATAATCACAAATGTGAGTGCATACAATTATGCAAATGGAAACCACAGTCTCGACACACCATATGTAGCATAAATTCATATATTCATATACTGAAGCAAAGGATAGAACACCCCTTAGAGATTCCCCTGTCCCTACAAGGTTGTATATGGAGACACTCGACTTTCACAAACTGTGGCCCTAAAGGTGTAATGCGATATACCTCTTCTGGACACAGTGTTCTGCAAGGCACATACCTGCCGTTCCCTCCGGACTTCTAAGGCATTCACCCGATATGGCTGTAATGGACGCCGCTCCTCCTCCGTGGATCCAATGCCACACCGTCCTACCGAACGCTCTGGGCTGTGTCTTGGGACCGCCTCCAATGGCGGTAGAGCCGGTATTCCTTCCTTTTGCTTCCGACCTTGGCGGTGTGTATTCCCTGCGGCCAGGCTTGCACCCTAAATCTGTGCTCTCTCAAATGGCCACATAATGCAAATAAACAAACAAAAGTAGAGGAGCACAGACGGGTATATAATGCAAGTAAAATGTTTATTTACAAAGTGGCAAGGTAGCGCAACATGAGTGAAAAAAAGTACAAGAGTGAAAATGAACACAGCATGGAGGGGATAAACACCCCAGGGTTAAGATACAGATTAATGTCTTATGGGCTGAAAACTGACAGGTAGACGTGTTTCAGCATATAGCCTCACTCTTTACCTAGGTTAAAATTGTACAATGTGCTTTATAAAACAATCAGCCCCGATCCCCATTGGACACTGGGTTCACACCCCCTTTCCTTGTAATGACCAATGGGAAGTGTTCAGAAGTTCGAACTAGCAGCTCAAAACATTGTATTCAGTATTCATAGAACATAGATCTCATCACAGGCAAAGTAGCCTAGTGTATACTTTGTAAGTTTTAAATAATAAATACACGCATGTCAGACTGACTCCAGCAATCCGCCGTTCCAAACTAGATGGAGACTTCCTACGTATATGCTTGCTGTTGCACAGATTAACATGATTGTAGCATTGCGACCCCAGCAAGCGATCCAGCAACCTATATCCGTATGCTGTTTGCGTATTGATGGAGCTCCAAATCTGGTGGAACAGTGGAAAGATATAAATGTAATGATAACCTCATACTCAAACCTCTCATGGATTGTGAATGCTTAGACATAATCATCTATAAATAGTAAATTCCTAACAAACTGCAAGGAGGTGAAGGGTAAAAATTATATTCTTGAATGCTGAATGAAAACCCCCCTCAACAACTAGCAAATCACCTTGTCAACTGATCAAGTGGCTGGTGGGAACAGAAAAAATCTCTCATCAGCCCTATCATATGATGCCCGTTGGTAGAGGGGGAGTTCATGAAGGGATACATAGTTGGGATTGAAATAATAATCATACTGCAAATTCTTGGAACAGGATTTAAGGGAGAGGGAAATTAAGATAAATGATACAAATTGGCATTAAATATATGTTGAGGATATACATGTAAATGCATGAGGTGAACACAAAATGGAGCCTAATCTTCTTGGAGTGGAGACAGGCAGCACCACTTGAATACCAGTTATCAACTTGGCCATGCACCTACAAGCAAGCGGGGTCTCACCAAAAATTGATGAGATCAAACTCTGAGTTGAGTTCAGCCCTCTGGAACCCTAGTCCTCAACTTAAAGATCCAGAAGGCCTCCCTCTCCCCTAGCTTGCGGGTCCTGTCCTGTCCCGCCCTGAGTGGAGGGATCCGCTCTATTACAGTCCATGTAAGAGATGCAATGTTTTTTTAAATATATGCCTGAGAAATGGTTCACAAGGGGAGTGGTGAGTACACCTGCCCTTATATCTGCTAAGTGCTCCTTGATGCAGGTTCTGGCCTCCCTGGTAGTCAACCCTACATACTGAAGAGAGCAATCTTTGTAATTAATAACACATATAACATATGTTGATCTACAGTTAAGGCAGGAATCTATCTTGAATGTTTGGCCTGTGGCCATTGAAATGAAAACCTCCCCTGTGGCCAGCCATTCTCATGCCACACAAGTACGATGATGGCAGCGAAAGGTGCCCTTACAACTCAACCAGGAGGAGGTAGAGGTCACTATCTTCTTAAGTCTGGTTGGTGCCACTATGTTGCCGATTGATCTATTCTTCCTGTAGGAGTATCCAATTCCTTTCTCGACCACTTCCTGAAGATTGTCATCCGCAGATAGCAAACTGAAATGTTTGTCAACTATCTGACAGATGTCCCTATATTGTCTGGAATACTCAGTCATGAAGGTTACTCTATCATTCTGACTTTCTGAGGTCTTGCACTTTCTCATCCTGCTCTTAGAGGGTCCCAGGAGATTGTCTCTAGCAATACCTTTCACTGTATTTCTAGCCTTGAGTATCACTGAGCTACTGTATCCCCTGTCCTGAAGCCTCCTGGTAAGATCATCCGCTTGTTTTTC
The DNA here is from genome assembly GCF_027579735.1 of Bombina bombina. Lineage (NCBI taxonomy): Eukaryota > Metazoa > Chordata > Amphibia > Anura > Bombinatoridae > Bombina > Bombina bombina. The sequence goes on from NC_069502.1 coordinate 633,001,185, forward strand.
ATAGACCCCTGTCTCACTACATTTTCTCTTGAGTAGGATGAACTGGCCTTTGACTACTCCTTTGAACACCCCTTGGGGATGGCAACTATCCGCATGCAAAAGTGAATTCCCTGAAATGGGCTTGCGATATGTTTCTGTGATATACTACGGCCAGAAATACCCTTTAATGTTACATCGAGGAAATAGATAGTGCTATGCTGTATTTCATTGGTAAAATGAATACCCAAAAAATCATCATCAAGACTCTCAATGAATGCCTGTAGTGCAATCTCAGTACCCCCCAAATAAAGAGGAGGTCGTCTATAAAGCAATCATACCAGACAATATCTTTCCTGAGATGATTCCCCTCTCCATAGACGTGGGACAGCTCCCACCAACCCATGAACAGGTTGGCGTAAGAGGGGGCAAATTTAGCCCCCATTGCTGTCCCACGCCTCTGGAGAAAGAAATCCTCCCCGAACTCAAAATAATTGTAACCAAGAAGGAAACCGGTCACCTCCACCACAAAATCCACAAACTTGGAATTCATTCCATACTGTCTTTCAAAAAAATACCGAATTGCCTGTAAGCCTCTATCGTGTGGTATGGAAGTGTAAAGTGACTTAACATCAGCTGTGAGCCATAAATAGTGTGGCTGCCATACCACTGGCGAAATGAGATTAAGCACGTGTTTTGTATCAGATAGATAGCTCCACAGTGATCCCACCAGGGGCTGTAACACATGATCAAGCCACTCCGATAAGTGTTCCAACATGGAGCCAATACCACTTACAATTGGACTCCCCTGTACATTAACAATGGACTTGTGAACCTTAGGCAAGTGATTAAATGTTGCAACGGCCGGATTAGATACCATTAAATAATCTTGTGTATTGGTATCAATAAACCCTAGTTCTACACCATCATCTACAAGGGAGGCCAACTGCTGTTGGAACATTCTCGTTGGATCACCTGGCAAGCTGGTATAATCATCAGTATTTTTAAGTTGTCTGTACGCTTCCTCCCGGAAGCTGCTGGCATTGAGTACCACTATAGTGCCTCCTTTGTCTGCGGCCCTGACCACAATATTCTCATTTCTTGCAATACTCTCTAGTGCCCTCTTCTGGTTAATGGATATGTTACTGTGTAGGCCCCTTTCAGAGGCATAGTTCAATCTAGTGAGGTCCTGCTCTACCCTCTTCTGAAATTTTTCAAGGACCTGCCCCCTACTCTGAATAGGGTAATAAGAGGACTTAGATTTTAGAGTAGGTGCTTGTACTGCTTCAACTCCTTCTGAGCCCCCCTCTTCCTCAAGTAATTTGAGGGCCCTGATGTCACACAATTCCTGAAAATCTAAAGGACCAACCATGTCTGTCACCATCTCCTCCCTGGGGCAACTATTAAGAATGGATATATGACTCCCATAAACACTCGACTGATGTGTCTGATAGAACTTTTTTAAAGTCAATTTCCGAATCAGTTTGTTAACATCAAGCAAGGTCCTAAACAGGTTAAAGTCTGCTGTAGGCACAAACGAGAGTCCCAGACTTAATACCTCCATTTCATGCTTATTCAGCTCTGCATCTGATAAATTCAATACGTTCTGTAGTTTCCTCATCTCTGGCCCCTCTTTTGGGGGTATCTTCTCTGCTCCTTGTACTGGTACTGTGACTTGTGATTTTTGACCTCTCTTCCTTTTGGTGTTTTTTGGGGGACCGAAAAAACCTGTTCCAGTTGAGCTTTGTCCAGATCCCTGGTCTCCCTCGGGCCAGTTTCCACACTTCTTTGATCCTCTCTATAGTGTGAATGGGGTGGCGTGACCTGTGTTTTGAGTATTGGTGGTGGCAAGGATGTTGAACTTTTCTTAGGAATTACCATTTGCTGCTTTGATGTCAACTCTTCTCCACCTGATCCAGATCCCTCATCCCACGACTCCCCTTCACTTTCATAAAAGTTAACTCTTCTCCCTCTGTTCCGTCTCTGTTTGTTCTTTCCACGCTGTTGGTTAGGGAAGAAGGTGTTCTTGTTCTGTTCCTTCCTCAGAGTATATCTATCTCTCCGATTCCATACATAAACACGATTCAGATCGTAATCTGATTGGTCTCTAAGATACTTGCTGTGCTTTGCCTCTAATAGGAGAGTTTTAGCTTCAGCTATGATTTGTTGTAGTGTGTTGTCAAATTTCAAATACTTGGGTTCTTTGCTCCTGTTGTTTAATTCCCTCTGAACCTTCTTAATTTTTGTTGCTATATCCTCAAGAGATTTTTGTTTAAATTCACAGATTAGCTGCATAAGCTTTAATGAACAAGTAAGATGGCCATTCCATAATTCAATGAAAACTTTGTCATCTGTTACAAACGTGGGAAATTTGTTTAACCTTAGCCCTCTAGGCACAATGCCTAGTTCATAATACCTTTTTAGAGTCTTAATATCCCAGCTTAATTTATCCTCTTTCAGCAACAAAAATTCCAATTCTTCAAACAAAGCAATCAGACGATAATTTGATTTATCCGTGGAAAACATTTTATTGTAATCCAAAGGAACAGTATCCCTTTCTTGTGCAGTCCTCAATGCCTGACCACAGTGTACACACAAAAATGATAAGCAAAGGTACTGATTACCCCTCCAGGAGCCTGGCCTAGACTCCTCATTTAACGTATATTGGATGTATCAAAAATGGGGAAATGCTGGTGGGTAGGTAATCACAAATGTGAGTGCATACAATTATGCGAATGGAAACCACAGTCTCAACACACCATATGTAGCATAAATTCATATATTCATATACTGAAGCAAAGGATAAAACACCCCTTAAAGATTCCCCTGTCCCTACAGGAGTGTATATGGAGACATTCGACTTTCACCAACTGTGGCCCTAAAGGTGTAATGTGATATACCTCTTCTGGACACAGTGTTCTGCAAGGCACATACCTGCCGTTCCCTCTGGACTTCTAAGGCATTCACCCGAAGTGGCTGTAATTGACACCGCTCCTCCTCCATGGATCCAATGCCACACCGTCCTACCGAACACTCCGGGCTGTGTCTTGGGACCGCCTCCAATGGCGGTAGAGCCGGTATTCCTTCCTTTTGCTTCCAACCTTGGCGGTGTGTATTCCCTGCGGTCAGGCTTGCACCCTAAATCTGTGCTCTCTCAAATGGCCACATAATGCAAATAAACAAACAAAAGTAGAGGAGCACAGATGGGTATATAATGCAAGTAAAATGTGTATACTTTGTAAATTTTAAATAATGAGTACACGCATGTCAGACTGACTCCAGCAATCTGCCGTTCCAAACCAGATGGAGACTTTCTACGTATACGCTCGCTGTTGCACAGATTAACATGATTGTAGCATTGCGACCCCAGCAAGCGATCCAGCAACCTATATCCGTATGCTGTGTGGTATTGGCTCCTTGTTGGAACACTTATCGGAGTGGCTTGATCATGTGTTACAGCCCCTGGTGGGATCTCTGTGGAGATATCTATCTGATACGAATCACGTGCTTAATCTCCTCTCACCAGTGGTATGGCAGCCACACTATTTATGGGTCACGGCTGATGTTAAGTCACTTTACACTTCCATACCACACGATAGAGGCTTACAGGCAATTCGTTATTTTTTAGAAAGACAGTATGGAACGAATTCCAAGTTTGTGGATTTTGTGGTGGAGGTGAATGGTTTCCTTCTTGGTCACAATTATTTTGAGTTTGGGGGGATTTTTTTCTCCAGAGGCGTGGGACAGCAATGGGGGCTAAATTTGCCCCCTCTTATGCCAACCTGTTCATGGGTTGGTGGGAGCTGTCCCACGTCTATGGAGAGGGGAATCCTCTCAGGAAAGATATTGTCTGGTATGGTCGCTTTATAGACGACCTCCTCTTTATTTGGGGGGTACTGAGATTGCACTACAGGCATTCATTGAGAGTCTTGATGATGATTTTTTGTGTATTCATATTACCAATGAAATACAGCATAGCACTATCAATTTCCTCGATGTAACATTAAAGGGTATTTCTGGCCGTAGTATTATCACAGAAACATATCGCAAGCCCATTTCAGGGAATTCACTTTTGAATGCGGATAGTTGCCATCCCTAAAGGGTGTTCAAAGGAGTAGCCAAAGGCCAGTTCATCCGACTCAAGAGAAATTGTAATGAGACAGGGGTCTATGAAAAACAAACGGATGGTCTTACCAGGAGACTTCAGGACAGGGGATACAGTAGCTCAGTGATACTTAAGGCTAGAAAGAAAGTGAAAGGTATTGCTAGAGACAATCTCCTGGGACCCTCTAAGAGCAGGAGGAGAAAGTGCAAGACCTCAGAAAGTCAGAATGATAGAGTACCCTTCATGACTGAGTATTCCACACAATATAGGGACATCTGTCAGATAGTTAACAAACATTTCAGTTTGCTATCTGCGGATGACAATCTTCAGGAAGTGGTTGAGAAAGGAATTAGATACTCCTACAGGAAGAATAGATCAATCGGCAACATAGTAGCATCAACCAGACTTAAGAAGATAGTGGCCTCTACCTCCTCCTGGTTGAGTTGTAAGGGCACCTTTCGCTGCCATCATCGTACTTGTGTGGCAGGCGAATGGCTGGCCACAGGGGAGGTTTTCAGCTCAATGGCCACAGGCCAAACATTCAAGATAGATTCCTGCCTTAACTGTAGATCAATATATGTTATATATGTTATTAATTGCAAAGATTGCTCTCTTCAGTATGTAGGTTTAACTACCAGGGAGGCCAGAACCCGCATCAAGGAACACTTATCAGATATAAGGGTAGGTGTACTCACCACTCAGCAAAAGAAAAAAATGGAAGGCTGCTGAGCAAACAGGTAGAATTGGTGTGGAGCCAACCAAGTAGCGGTCTAGCCCATTCACCCCCCGGTCCTCAGCGGAAGTAACTTGCAGCAGCTCCGCTCTCTCTCTACTCTTTACTCACCACTCCCCTTGTGAACCATTTCTCAGGCATACATTTAAAAAACATTGCATCTCTTACATGGACTGTAATAGAGCGGATCCCTCCACTCAGGGGGGGACAGGACAGGACCCGCAAGCTAGGGGAGAGGGAGGCCTTCTGGATCTTTAAGTTGAGGACCAGGGTTCAAGAGGGCCTCAACTCAGAGATTGATCTCATCAATTTTTGGTGAGACACTGCTTGCTTGTAGGTGCATGGCCAAGTTGATAACTGGTATCCAAGTGGTGCTGCCTGTCTCCACTTTAAGAAGATGAGGCTCCGTTTTGTGTTCACCTCATGCATTTACATGTATATCCTCAACATATATTTAATGCCAATTTGTATCCTTTATCTTCATTTCCCTCACCCTTAAATCCTGTTCCAAGAATTTGCAGTATGATTATTATTTCAATCCCAACTATATATCCCTTCATTAACTCCCCCTCCACCAATGGGCATCATATGATAGTGCTGATGAGAGATTTTTTCTGTTCCCACCAGCCCCTTGATCAGTTGACAAGGTGATTTGCTAGTTGTTGAGGGGGGTTTTCATTCAGCATTCAAGAATATAATAATTTTTACCGTTCACCTCCTTGTGGTTTGTTAGGAATTTACTATTTATAGATGATTATGGCTAAGCATTCACAATCCATGAGAGGTTTGAGTATGAGGTTATCATTGCATTTATATCTTTCCACTGTTCCACCAGATTTGGAGCTTCATCAATATGCAAACAGAATTCGGATATAGGTTGCTGGATCGCTTGCTGGGGTCGCAATGCTACAATCATGTTAATCTGTGCAACAGCGAGCGTATACGTAGGAAGTCTCCATCTAGTTTGGAACGGTGGATTGCTGGAGTCAGTCTGACATGCATGTACTCATTATTTAAAAATTACAAAGTATACACCAGGCTACTTTGCCTGTGATGAGATCTTTGTTCTAAGAGTACTGAATACAATGTTTTGAGCTGCTAGTTCTGAACACTTCCCATTGGTCATTACAAGGATAGGGGGTGTGAAGCCGGTGTCCAATAGGGATAGGGGCTGATAGTTTTATAGAGCACATTGTACAATTTTAACCTAGGTAAAGAGTAAGGCTATATGCTGAAACGCGTCTACCTGTCAGTTTTCAGCCCGTAATACATTAATCTGTTTCTTAACCAGGGGTGTTTATCCCCTCCACGCTGTGTTCATTTTCACTTGTGTACTTTTTTTTCACTCATGTTGCGCTATGGCGCCACTTTGTAAATAAACATTTCACTTGCATTATATACCCGTCTGTGCTCCTCTACTTTTGTTTGTTTATTTGCAAAATAATCTAGGTTTTCCTCAGAGGTGAGAAAGAGTATGAACTTTTTGCAGAAGGATGGAGAAATGGAGAGTAAATACTAAAGCAGCATTCTGGCAAAGCTGAAAGCCCTCTGACAGATTGCAAACTGGCAGGCCTTACAACTCAAACCAAAACTTTTGCGATAATATCCTGTTTAATATTCATTAAAGGCAATCAAAAGTAAAGAATATAATTCAAATGTTATTATGACTTTGTCGATGTTGCTTGACAGTATAAGTGTAACTTTTACCCTAAAAAAATTATAGGACATTCCCTGATATGCAAACAGTTTTCATGGCTTTTAGTCCCCAAAACATAGCTGCTATGAAAAATATGGTGTTGTTCAAGAAAACACAATCTAATCTTTCTAAGGCTATGGTTGGTGTACAAACTCAGGACTCAGTATCATTATTTTCTTCTTCCCCAAAAACTCTCTGACATGTGCGTGAGCATAAGCATTATTTTATTTGCTGTTAAATATTAGAAGCTCCTTCCTCAAGTATATTTTTAGAGTAGTATATTGGTACTGGGATTTTGCTATCTTAAAAAAATATTATTTAGGTCAGGCACACCTTGTCTTACTAAATGTATATTGAGAATGTACTCTCCTGAGTAGCCTACTTTTTTTTGTAAATATAAAGGGTCAGATTACAGGTGGTGCATAAATCTTATTTTTGCTCATGCACAAACACTGCTGAAAGTAAACTTTAGCGCTTGTATTACAAGTTTAAAGTAAATTATTTGCGTGCAAGCAAAACCTTATGCACGCTAACTTCAGGGCTTTGAATATTGTGTCTGTGTTAACTTCTTCCAATAGATTTAAATGGAGTTTTAAGCTCCACCTACTGGCTATTTTAATTAGTGCACTGCTTTTCAATGCTTTTCAATAGCAGTCACATGACTGAAAAAAAAAGTTGTTATTCTGAAACGGCGCAAATTGAACCGGCGTAAACCGAGGGCCACCTTGTGTGTGTGTATGTATATATGTATATATATATATATATATAGTTTGAAATATTAATAGTAAATACATAGTTAAACGCTTATTAAAGGAACAGACTACAGCTTAGCCATCTAAACTCTTACCTTAGATTAAGCTGCAAATCGCCTCCTGTACCCCTTTATATATCATGCAGCAGGGACAGTAAAAAACTTCATTTGAAATGAATATTGTTTCTGGGCACTTTAAAATAGCTGCGAAGCTCCGCCTACTGTGACATCACAATCCGAGCTGCATCTAGGCACTCTGCTGAATAGCATTAACAGTTTGTTGAATCCAATTAGTTAGTCTATTGTTACTAGTGAAGCCAATTATGCAGCCCAGATTGTGATGTCATCAGTGAGCAGAGCTTGGCAGCTATTTCAAAGTGGCCAGAAACTATATTCATTTTAAAATAACTTTTTTACTGTTCCTGCTGCATGATATGGAAAGGGGTGCAGAAGGCTATTTGCAGCTTAATCTAAGGTAAGACTTTATGATGACTAAGGTGTAGACTGTTACTTTAAATATGAATATAGCACAAAAATGGTATACATGTTTTCAGCTACTTAAGTGCAAAGGGCTCAAATGCACATATATATATATATATATATATATATATATATATATATATATATATATATATGTATGTATTTATGTGTTTGTATATGTTTTACTGTATATTTACTGTAAATATTTAACATTCCAATGTTCTTTACTTACAGGATACTGTCCTTTTAATTCTTAAAAACATATTTCTAAATATATGTGTATATACCTATACCTGCATATCTATTTCTATAGATATATAGGTATATTATAGATATGTATTTTACATGAACAGTTTCACATATATATAGAAATATATATTTAATATTAAAAAGTACATAAGTTTCTATGTGAAGAATGTAGGAATGTAAAATATCCATTTTGGGTATCATGTTTCTCAATTTTGTATTCTTTAGGCGCATTATTGAAATATTACATATCAAATATTTTAAAAGATTAATACAAATTATTAAAAATTATTAAACATACTGTAAAATAGATATATTTTATGAATAATTTAGAATATTTTACAATATGGTTAATTTTTTTTTCTAATTAATGAAGAATGAAGTAGAATTAGCATACAAAGACACACTTGCCTCTGCCCGGTTTCTTGGTGAGATCCAAGATTTGAATTTGGTCTGGTCCTGATGACCCATCGCTTGTCAGTGGTACACATTACCTGCACCATAGTCAACGTTTACGTCCCTTAACTTCCTTACCAAGCTCTTCAGCCACCTGTAATGGTCTGATAGCACTGAAGATGCTTCCTGGAGCTTATCTTGTTGCATTTTAATCTTGTCATACAGAATGAGTAATTCATTTTTTGCAAATTCAAAGTTCAGGATCATTATATCAAATGAGCACTTTTTAAGTATTTGTTGATAACGCTGACCGAATTCAGGGATATCCGCATATAAAGTTGGCTGTAGTCTGGAGCGCATTCTAAAAGGGATTCTCTTAACCCTATGGTATAAAGCCAAAGTGGATGAATGAAGCTGAATAATGTGTTGGCATCTCAGCAATTTCTCCAGATCTCTGGAGTACAGTTCTTTTTCCGGAGCAGTAGGAAAGTCCCTCAGACCCAATGCAAAAGAAGCAATGAGTGCAGCGTCCTCCTCAGTGTAGGAAAATACACCAGATTCAAAGGTAATAGGGATACTACTTTTCTCCACCATTATCGTTCAATAAAGCAATAAAGAGGGTTGTTTTATGTTTAGTGCAACTTTTTTAATGCACTACCTTCTACTTTCAACTTGCAATAGGAGCGATATTTTAATCGCGTGCAAAAAGCCAAAAAAAGACAATATTGTTCACGTACAACAATTAGCGCTTCAATTGTAATTTAGAACATAATGACAACCACTTGATCCTCATTGGGTGCTGTTAAAAGGATCTCACACTGATTAACACATAAGTTGTATTGAGTTGAATCCCCATCAAATATAACAACAAGGCAAAATAATTTAGGTTTTCCTCAGAGGTGAGAAAAAGTATGAACGATTTACAGAAGGATGGAGAAATGGAGAGTAAATACTAAAGCTGCATTCTGGCAAAGCTGAAAGCCCTCTGACAGATTGCAAACTGGCAGGCCTTACAACTCAAACCAAAACTTTTGCGATAATATCCTGTTTAATATTCATTAAAGGCAATCAAAAGTAAAGAATATAATTCAAATGTTATTATGACTTTGTCGATGTTGCTTGACAGTATAAGTGTAACTTTTACCCTAAAAAATTATAAGACATTCCCTGATGTGCAAACAGTTTCATGGCTTTTAGTCCCTAAAACATAGCTGCTATGAAAAATATGGTGTTGTTCAAGAAAAGACAATCTAATCTTTCTAAGGCTATGGTTGGTGTACAAACTCAGGATTCAATATCATTATTTTCTTCTTCCCCAAAAAATCTCTGACATGTGCGTGAGCATAAGCATTATTTTATTTGCTGTTAAATATTAGAAGCTCCTTCCTCAAGTATATTTTTAGAGTAGTACATTGGTACTGGGATTTTGCTATCTTAAAAAAATATTATTTAAGTCAGGCACACCTTGTCTTACTAAATGTATATTGAGAATGTACTCTCCTGAGTAGCCTACTTTCTTTTTGTAAATATAAAATGCCAGATTACAAGTGGTGCATAAATCTTATTTTTGCTCATGCACAAACACTGCTGAAAGTAAACTTTAGCGCTTGTATTACAAGTTTAAAGTAAATTATTTGCGTGCAAGCAAAACCTTATCCACGCTAACTTCAGGGCTTTGAATATTGTGTCTGTGTTAACTTATTCCAATAGACTTAGAGTGTGCATTTAAAAAAAATGAACACATCGCTTGCACGCTAAACCGACACTGCGTTAGATCTACAATGCTAAACCGGAAGGTAGTTATGAATATTTTACATTCCAATGTTCTTCACTTAGAAGAAAATTTTCTTTTTTTATTTTAATATATATATATACATATATATATATATATATATATATATATATATATATATTTATGTGTATATATATATATATATATATATATATTCATATATAAACACATACTCAATGCAACTAAAGTAAATATACCTGTGATCACTGACATACAATATAGAAAACCTGTGATCACTGAAACAAAACTGAATATACCTGTGATTGTCAATTAGCCTAATTGAATGAACATGGTTATAAAATGGCCTGTGAACACCAGAACTTTCTCAATTTTTGGACCTATGGGCTGTGTTTATCTGCATGTCTGCATCATGGCTCCAAAGAATTGCCAGAGGAATTGAAAAATCTGATTGTGATACTTCACAAAGATGAAAAGGATACAGGAAGATCTGTAAACAACTAAAAATCAGTTGAAACACAGTTGCAGCAGTAATTTGGAGGTATAGAGTAATAGTACCACTAATAGTATCTGCACAATCAAGCCCTGAAAAACCTAAGGTCAAGTGCTTCAAACTTAGGTCAGGGATTGTCAATGGAAATCTGAGCTTCTGTGACAGCTCAGACAGTGTGAAGGACATTGCATAATGTCAACCTCTATGAATGGCTTTCAAGAAAAAAAACCTTGCTTGTTTTTTGCCACAAAACTGCAAGATTAAACATTGCTAAAAAAAACATCTTATGAATAAGTAAAAAAAATGGCATTATTATTAAGAAATCTTATGAATATTGGGAGCACATTCTTTGGTCAGATGAGACCAAGATAAATTTGTTTGGCGTGAACCTTGCTAGGATTATTACAGTGAATCCATAGTACCAACAGAGAAGCACTATTTGGGAGTGTGATGATTTGGGGCTGGATGAGTGCAAAATGTGGTGGGAATGTGACATTTATAAATAGCACCATGAATACCTGTGGATATACCAAAATACTGGCTGACAAGATGCCTCCCAGTTTCCAGAAGCTTGACAGAAGAGGAATATTCCAGCATGATAAAGATCCAAAGCAAAAACAGTTTCTAAAGAAGAAAAAAGTGAAAACTATGACCTGGCCTGACTTAAATTCAATAGAACACCTTTGGGATGTTTTAAAGAGAAAGGGAGAGCAACACAACCCTTCCCACAAAGAACAGCTGAAAAAATTGTCTCTGAAGAATGGCAGAACATCTTTCCAGAAACTTGTGCAACACTGGTATCTTCCATGCCGAGGAGGATTGAGTCTGTCATCAAAAATAAAGGTGAACATATGAAGTATTGAAAAAAATAAAAGATTCAAATCTCAGTAATGAATGGTGTACTGACTTCTGCACACACACACACATATATATTGTGTGAGCACCAAGTAAATAACCTCAGAGAGGACTGCATTTCAGGCTAATGTGGTGAGTTGTGGTCAGAGATACCACAGAGATATTTTCTCATTAAAGAGATTACCGCTAATACGTTAGAGCATTATTGGGGACAGTGTACAAATATACCCTACTGGATTTTGCTGTTTTACGTCTCCTATCCCTTGGTGCTCTGAAGAGGATATGTTCTTTGTGGCATGTATAGGGGGTAACGGAACACATATAGAGTTTTGAGACTCTGCATAAATCAGTATTGATATGAACTATAAGATCCTATTATTATTATTCCTTTCAGATTGGCTCTGTATGTTAATTATGTATCATTGTGCTGTCACGATTATACAAGATACTACTGGAGGTAATAATAGACATTAGTACTTTGGATTTGTATCACATATATATATATATAAACCACACATACATATATTTAGACTGGCATATATATATATATATATATATATATCATACATACATTATAGCCCTTATAGACAGTAACCTTTTGATATATCATATCCCTTTTAACCCTTATAAAAAATATTTAATATTTATATGAATAATTTTTATTAGAAAATGCATATGAGTGATACACTTTATTTTTTGTATTTGTGTTGTGTTTGATGCACATTTTTTTTTAACCCTAACACTTTTGTGAGGTTTTCACTCACACTAATCTGAGTGCAAATGTTGCTTGCGCTCGTGTGCATCCGTTTATTTTCAGTTTTTAATGCGAGAGCAAGTTAGCTTATCGTGACCCGCGCTAACTTTAGTGCACCACTTGTAATCTAGCCCACAATCTCTTAAATATTTCATTTAATCATTTATAACATTGCAGAAGATTTTTTATTGAAATTTACGCTCTCATAATAATACTTTTTAAATGTTTAAACTCTGCAAAACACTGACATAACTACCACTATATTTTATGTATGACATTAGGAAGCAACATTACAAAACTGATACCACTGCTAACTGCTCTATCAATACTAATGAACAAAATTAGCAATAATTACTTTTACACTTAAATAATCAAATCCATAACAAACACACATGCTCAATATACCGATAATGCCTCTGTTTAAATTCGTTGGGGGATCATACACACATATCGCTTTGGTTTTGGAGAACAGCAGGTTAATTACAGATGTCAGCTATTAGCATCATTGCACACTATTAAAAGGGATGAAACCATATGCAGGTACTTCAACTTGTACTGTAATTGCTAAACCCCCAAATAGTCATTTTGTTTATCATTAATCCTGCGCATTTGATTTTTTATTCCAAATTCAGGAGATTAACAATGCAGAAAATAATTTTGTGTTGTGTTTGTGAAGTAGCTGTTCTGAGTGGGGCACAAACATTTGTGTACAAGCGATATCGGGTTTTTGTGTTCATTTGCGCACAGGTTAAATTGCATTGGTATTACAGTTGAAAAGTAAACAAAAGTAAACGCGATCGCTTAATCACCATTTAAGTTAACTCTATGTACACAAAAAGTTTTCTTCTAGTGCAATTAGCATTCTAGCGAAAGCTCTAAATAGTGCTCCACTTGTAGTCTAGCCCATTAATGGCAGAAGAATTTTAGAAATATAATCATTGGCAAAACACACAATACTGTTCGACATTCGGAAATCATTATCTGCTGAAAACAAGCACATTATTGTGATCAAGCCCTTAAATGGATATGAAACCCAAAAATGTTCTTTTTGTGATTCAGACAGAGCATACAATTTAAATTGTTTTGCCAATTTACTTCTATTATCAACTTTGCTTTGTTCCCTTGGTATTCTTTGTTGAAAAGATACCTAGTTAGGTGTCTGGCGCACTACATGGCAAGAAACAGTGCTGCCATCTTCTGGTCTTGCAAATGGATGGAATTCTTACAAAACTACTGCCACCTAGTGTTTCAGACACCTGCACCCTCCTGAACTTACCGCCCTTCTTTTCAAAAAAATATATGAAAAGAACAAATAAACTTTAATACTAGAAGTAAATTAGAAAGTGTTTAAAAATTGTATCTTCTATTTAAATCATGAATGAAAAAAATGTGGGATTCATGTCCCTTTAATGACATATTTGGTTTGTATTTATATATTTAATGAAGTTGTACTTTCATTTTTTCTTGGCCTTTCCTCTCTCAGTTTACTCTTATTTTTATATGCAACAACACCCTTTAGTTCAACAGATGTTTAATGAAGGACTTCAAGGACGATAAAGAGACGTTAAAGTCATTTTTTATTCATACAAAATATCTGCATGCAAAATAAAGGTTTTAGAATCACTTAAAACTGTTATTTGGTTGCAAACATATTCATTGTTTTACAAACATGGGGCCGACCATTTTGAAAAGCCTCTTAAATGTTTATCTTACATCCTTGGTGTGGCTAATTAGAAACATATATATATGAATTTCTGCACTTATCAACAAGTCCCTCTGCATCATGTATAAGTTTTAGGGTTCTGCATTCTGCAAAATTTTACATCATTGTCAACAAGGGCATTATTGCTCTCTTTTAAAATCTATTTACCAGCATAGCCACTGCAGGGCTACAATAATACCATCAAAAGATTAGCCCATTGACTTCTTCAAGAGGTCCCCAGTCACCAACTAGGGAGATTGTGAAGATAATAATTGCTGATGTCACTGTGGAATGATCAAGGGGGATTTGTCCTAAATATCATAAGCATACAGGTTTTATGTCAGTACTGTTCCAAACATTCTTCTGGAAGTGATGTTGCTAATTTAACAATTTCCATGACATTAATATGCCCCAAATGTTAACATATTTTGCTAAACAATTCCTTTAATTATAATAAACAATGCTTTAGAAACATTTATCTAACAATTTATCTAAAAAGAAATCCTCTTAGACTTTAAGGGATTGATTTATCAAGCTTCGCCAGGAGCTTAATGCCCCTTGTTTCCATTTCTGTATTTATATTTAAAAAATCTGCAAGTTCGGGGGACGGAGTTAGGCACCGAAGCAGCAAGACGCAGTTTTGAAGAGCTCCTGTCATTTACTGAATTTAAGAATCAATAGCTTTGTTTACCTTCAATTTTTATACTGCCAAAACTACTGAACAACACAGGGATACTATTGCTTCACATGTATTCTGGCCATGGCACTTTAACATAACTTTTCAGCCACTGAACAAACTTTTATATGATGAGGCCTAAAGGGCTAGCTGGGTGTCACTGGCTGAAGTGGTTTGTGATGCCACGCACCAATCTCCTATACTGATCAGGGTACATACCAGTGAATACTACTCATTATTATAATTACAGCTATTGTATTTAAATCTACATAACTTTCCATATGGAGGAACTTTTGCAAAACCTACAGGCTGTTTTTCATAACTTTGAAGTGGCTGTAATCTGTACTTTTAGCGACCTCTTACCGATAACCCAGACTGAGAAGCCGCAGACTAAAGCTGTTGTATCACCACCTCAGGAAGTGCCTTTAGATGGTACACAACAGAAGCAGGCTGCTGGACGGTGCAACTATGTATGGATGGACCTGACCTCATGGGATATGACCGATTCCTGGGAAGTGGTGTCAGACGATCTGATTAGCCAGACTGGAGAATGGGCTGATATAAGAGCTGAGTTACACGACAACATGCTGTCTCCTTATACTATTTCACGGTCAGAGGTGAGGGGCCCTAGCTTCTTGACCAGAAAGTGTTTAGTGACTATTTGGCAGCTGAGTAAAGAAGCAATTGCCCAGGGTCCGTATGGAGAGGATAGATGTGCGACAATGTCCTACCTACCGGCATGTTGCTCCAGGGCAGTTGGGGACTTTAACTTACATTTCTGGATGGCACCTTATATCGCCCCTAGGAAGTGGAAGACATTCTGCCTAACTCCGATGCAGCACGCTGCTAGAAAAGTTGGAGTGGGTTAGACTACTAAGCCCTGCACAGAGACTTATTTGGTTATTGTGAATGTATTATTAGTATTAGCTTATATATATAATTGTTTGGCATTTTCAATTTAGTTCTATTGCCATTTACCTATTTTATACTGCATACTCAGTATATATGTTTTGTTAAGAGCGCTATATCAGTCAAGCAGTGTGCTGCTAGACAAGATGGAGAGAGGTAGATTACTAAGCCCTACGCAGAGATTTACTTGTTTAATATGAATGTACCCTTGGTATTAGTTCATCTATATAAAACTGCTTGGCATTATCTATATAGTTCTATTGTCATTTACCTATTTCACTCTGCGTGTTCAGCATATATGTTCTGTTAAGAGTGCTATTATATACACTGTGTTTTTATAGGTGTTGGAATGCCTTTTGGTTTATAATGTACATTCTAGAGGTTATGGTTTGTTTTTAAACCGGGGTATTTTGGGTTTTCTATATTAGATTGATGTTCAGGCTATGCAGGGCTAAACAGCTCCTCCCCCTTATATTAGATCCTCAATATATAATAGGCATTTCCCTATATATACACCCTAGACACCTATTAGTTAATATTAAGTGAAAAATGCTGGTTTATATATGTGTATACCAGTCTCTGAGTTATTGTTTTTTATTAGTGGAGTTGGGTGTGAGACATTACAAATACCTTTTATTCCTTCTGCTGAGCCGTCTGCGGCCGAGGTGGCCTAGCAAACACATCATATATGTATTGATATAGCTATATATGGAGGTATTTTAGATACAAAACTGCAATACAGTCTCCTATACCACCTATATTAAGGTGAATAATAGCATTATAGTGATAACTATGTTTTTCTAAGCAGAAATATAAGTATTTACTCTTCCGATTGAGACGGCTATATTATTCATTGTATGCTTTCATATAAAGGTAACCTAGCTTTCAACATATATGCCTAACTAGTTTATTTAGTGTGTTTGGCTTTTATAGCCATAGTCATATTTGTACACATAGATGGATCTCAAGCTGTTTCGCTATGATACCTAATCTGCTTTCAAATTGATTCATTCTTGAGAGAGTTACTTGCACACCATATTTGGTTAGCCCTGGCAGACTTGTAACCGTGATCTTCCTATATGTCACTCCGCCCCCCCCCTAAACTTTTGTTTATCTAATAAACATAGGAACGTAGATTCCAAGGAAATTCTCCATTTCACACCAAAATCTAGTATTATATCTTTAAGAAGCAAATATTCTTATTGAGCAGTCTGGATGAGCTGAGACAATATTATTGTATTTAATCTAGATTAATATCTCCCCATAGTTTATATATTGTCTCCATTAGACAAGATATTCATTTTGCTTAGTGCGAGTTATTGTTCAGAGATAGCTATCTTTTAAAATGATCTTATGCCGCCGGTTTATTATAAGTTTTAACGTTAACAAGCTTCTTGTTTTTAATATTACCCCTTCCCTTATGTTTGTCTATATTATGTACTCTTTATCTTAGCTGTTTATGCTATAAGGAAGAGTACTTTGTTTTGATAGTGTTAAAAGGATCCAAAATTGGACCTTATAATGTAAAACCCTCCTGCTATTCTTTTATAATGGATGTATTAGAGGTCTTTAATCGGCCTCACCCATGTTAGGGAGGTGGAAAATCGAGGATGAACAGTTGATATTTTCTTTTCACTTTATATTCTCTTACAGGTACAATTGGGACTATTGGCTGTATTATGGTATTTCACTATTTTTAAGTTTCTGTACTAAGTTGAACATATGTCACTCCATTATTTTATAATGGAATTCCTGTATGTTATTTTGTTTCATCCTCAATAAAAATCATTTAAAAAAATAAAAAAATCTGCAAATTCATAAGGGTGTGGACTTTTTAAATCCACTTTAAGAGGCATATTTATCAAGCTCCGTATGTTTCTAAAGACCGCTGCTCCATAACTTGTCCGCCTGCTCTGAGGCTGCGGACAGAAATCAACCCGATCGAATACAATCTGGAAGATTGACACCCCCTGCTAGCGGCCAATCTGCAGGGGGCGGCATTGCACAAGCAGTTCACAAGAACTGCTGGAGCAGTGATAAATGCCTACAGAGTATGCTGTCGGCATTTATCGATGTGCAGCGGACAAGATACGCTAAATCATATCATGTCAACTCGCACTATGTTAAATATAGCCCTAATTGTGAATTTTGTAAAAAAAAAAATTAGATATACTGAACTTAAAAAATAACTAATTAAAAAATAGGTTCCACACTTTAGGCGACATTAAAGAAGCCCCGGGCGGACAAGGCTCACTCTCAATTGAAGCCCTGTATCGCGGCCAGCAGGCAGAAATACGCTGCCTGCATTTATCATTGCACCAGCAGCTGCTGGTCAGACTTGTCCGGGGTGATTTTGGTTTGTAAATTCAGAGTTGGCGTGCAGGTTAGGAAGCAGCCGTCTAATGACCGTTGCTTCTTAACTATCGGCTGCAGGCTCGCTTAGGCGAGCCTGCACCAAAGCTACATAAAGCTGTATCTCACAGCTTTATGAATTTCGCCCATAATCTGCATAGTACAAAACTTTGAAGCTAAAATGATATATTTCATATTAAGTTAAATTGGTTATTTTTTTCAAAAATAGCAATACATTTCTTTATAATTAAATCTACTATGGCAGCCTGAATAAACATTTGGACTAAAAAAATAAATATTGTTTTGCTCCTTCCTTATATTTAAAATAAATCAGAAAAAAAAAAAAAAGATCTTTTGAGTTGTCATCACAGTATCTGAAAAGGACTAAAACTATCCAAAATGTTATTTATTTTCAACAACCGTTCTGCTAGAGCCTATATCACTGTATAACTAAATAAACTAAAATATAATTTGCAAACTTGGCAAAACAAACAAACACTCATTCATACATATTGGAAAAATGATAACTAAATGGGGCAAACTGTTGTGTTTTTTATGTACAAGAAACATACGGCTAGATTTAGAGTTTTGTCGGTAAGGACCCGCGTAGCTAACGCTGGCTTTTTTCTGGCCGCACCATAAAAATAACTCTGGTATTGAGAGTCCACATAAAGGCTGCGTTAGGCTCCAAAAAAGGAGCGTAGAGCATATTTAACGCAACTGCAACTCTCGATACCAGAGTTGCTTACGGACGCGGCCAGCCTCAAAAACGTGCTCGTGCACGATTCCCCCATAGGAAACAATGGGGCTGTTTGAGCTGAAAAAAAACCTAACACCTGCAAAAAAGCCGCGTTCAGCTCCTAACGCAGCCCCATTGTTTGCTATGGGGAAACACTTCCTACGTCTGCACCTAACACTCTAACATGTACCCCGAGTCTAAACACCCCTAACCTTACACTTATTAACCCCTATTCTGCCGCCCCCGCTATCGCTGACCCCTGTATATTATTTTTAACCCCTAATCTGCCGCTCCGTAAACCGCCGCTACTTACATTATCCCTATGTACCCCTAATCTGCTGCCCCTAACACCGCCGACCCCTATATTATATTTATTAACCCCTAATATGCCCCCCACAATGTCGCCTCCACCTGCCTACACTTATTAACCCCTAATCTGCCGACCGGACCTGAGCGCTACTATAATAAAGTTATTAACCCCTAATCCGCCTCACTAACCCTATAATAAATAGTATTAACCCCTAATCTGCCCTCCCTAACATCGCCGACACCTAACTTCAATTATTAACCCCTAATCTGCCGACTGGAGCTCACCGCTATTCTAATAAATGTATTAACCCCTAAAGCTAAGTCTAACCCTAACACTAACACCCCCCTAAATTAAATATAATTTTAATCTAACGAAATTAATTAACTCTTATTAAATAAATTATTCCTATTTAAAGATAAATACTTACCTGTAAAATATCTATCTATCTATCCTATAGCTATTTTAGGATTAATATTTATTTTACAGGTAACTTTGTATTTATTTTAACCAGGTACAATAGCTATTAAATAGTTAAGAACTATTTAATAGCTAAAATAGTTAAAATAATTACAAAATTACCTGTAAAATAAATCCTAACCTAAGTTACAATTAAACCTAACACTACACTATCAATAAATTAATTAAATAAAATACCTATAATTATCTACAATTAAACCTAACACTACACTATCAATAAATAAATTAAATACAATACCTACAAATAACTACAATGAAATAAACTATCTAAAGTACAAATAATAAAATAGAACTAAGTTACAAAAAAGAAAAAAATATTTACAAACATAAGGAAAATATTACAACAATTTTAAACTAATTACACCTACTCTAAGCCCCCTAATAAAATAACAAAGCCCCCCAAAATAAAAAAATGCCCTACCCTATTCTAAATTACTAAAGTTCAAAGCTCTTTTACCTTACCAGCCCTGAACAGGGCCCTTTGCGGGGCATGCCCCAAGAAGTTCAGCTCTTTTGCCTGTAAAAAAAACCATACAATACCCCCCCCCAACATTACAACCCACCACCCACATACCCCTAATCTAACCCAAACCCCCCTTAAATAAACCTAACACTAAGCCCCTGAAGATCTTCCTACCTTATCTTCACCATACCAGTTTCACCGATCGATCCAGAAGAGCTCCTCTGATGTCCTGATCCAAGCCCAAGCGGGGGGCTGAAGAGGTCCATGATCCGGCCGAAGTCATCATCCAAGCGGGAGCTGAAGAGGTCCATGATCCGGCTGAAGTCTTCATCCAAGCGGGACCTGAAGAGGTCCATGATCCGGATGAAGTCTTCTATCAACGGCATCTTCAATCTTCTTTCTTCGGGAGCCATCATCTTCCATCCGACGCGGAACATCCTCTTCTCCCGACGTCTACTAGCCGAATAACGGTTCCTTTAAATGACGTCATCCAAGATGGCGTCCCTCGAATTCCGATTGGCTGATAGGATTCTACCAGCCAATCGGAATTAAGGTAGGAATATTCTGATTGGCTGATGGAATCAGCCAATCAGAATCAAGTTCAATCTGATTGGCTGATTGGATCAGCCAATCGGATTGAACTTGATTCTGATTGGCTGATTCCATCAGCCAATCAGAATATTCCTACCTTAATTCCGATTGGCTGATAGGATTCTATCAGCCAATCGGAATTCGAGGGATGCCATCTTGGATGACGTCATTTAAAGGAACCGTCATTCGTCGTTCAGTCGTCGGCCAGGATGGATGTTCCGCGTCGGAGGTCTTCAGGATCCTGCCGCTCCGCTCCGGACGGATGACGATAGAAGATCCCGCTTGGATGAAGACTTCAATCGGGTGGAAGACCTCTTCTGCCCCGCTTGGATGAAGACTTCTACCAGATGGAGGACCTCTTCTTGCTCCACTTGGATGAAGAATAAGAGTTAATTAATTTCGTTAGATTAAAATTATATTTAATTTAGGGGGGTGTTAGTGTTAGGGTTAGACTTAGCTTTAGGGGTTAATACATTTATTAGAATAGTGGTGAGCTCCAGTCGGCAGATTAGGGGTTAATAATTGAAGTTCGGTGTCGGCGATGTTAGGGAGGGCAGATTAGGGGTTAATACTATTTATTATAGGGTTAGTGAGGCGGATTAGGGGTTAATAACTTTATAATAATAGCGGTGCGGTCCGCTCGGCAGATTAGGGGTTAATAAGTGTAGGCAGGTGGAGGCGACGTTGAGGGGGGCAGATTAGGGGTTAATAAATATAATATAGGGGTCAGCGGTGTTAGGGGCAGCAGATTAGGGGTACATAAGTATAACGTAGGTGGCGGCGCTTTGCGGTCAGCAGATTAGGGGTTAATTATTGTAGGTAGCTGGCTGCGATGTTGTGGGGGGCAGGTTAGGGGTTAATAAATATAATATAGGGGTCGGCGGTGTTAGGGGCAGCAGATTAGGGGTACATAAGTATAACGTAGGTGGCGGTCGGCAGATTAGGGGTTAAAAAAATGTAATCGAGTGGCGGCGATGTGGGGGGACCTCGGTTTAGGGGTACATAGGTAGTTTATGGGTGTTAGTGTACTTTAGAGTACAGTAGTTAAGAGCTTTATGAACCGGCGTTAGCCCAGAAAGCTCATAACTACTGACTTTTTTCTGCGGCTGGAGTTTTGTTGTTAGAGTTCTAACGCTCACTTCAGACACGACTCTAAATACCGGAGTTAGAAAAATCCCATTGAAAAGATAGGATACGCAATTGACGTAAGGGGATCTGCGGTATGGAAAAGTCGCGGCTGAAAAGTGAGCGTTAGACCCTTTTTTTAATGACTCCAAATACCGGAGGTAGCCTAAAACCAGCGTTAGGAGCCTCTAACGCTGGTTTTCACGGCTACCGCCATACTCCAAATCTAGGCCATACAGTTAATAATATTTTGTATTTCTGCTAAAAAAAATTGCAAACTGGTCCACTTTGTGCTTTACTTTCAAAGATTGAAGTTATGATTGCTGAACTATTTTTGTCCCTGCCTTTTCTTTTTTCAGTTTGACCTGAAACACCACATTTTAACAGCTGTAAACATATTAACTTAAAAAACTGCATCTTCTGATAATGATCTTGCTTACACATCTCTGAATACAAAAGAACAGACTCATGTTGTTACCTCAGTAGAGAATTTTGCAAGTCATGGTCTATTTTACAATATTCTGCCAACTAATCCACCCTGTAATTATTTCAGTAAAAGAGAAGTCATCAGTCCCAATACAGTTTTCCTGAAAAATGATACCCATACTAAGCAGCTTAAATAATCTATCTTCACAAGATGCCCCTTGCCAAATTGACATATGAGGGAATTACCATATTAAATTATTGCATTCAAAAGTTTAGTGTGTTAACTTATTTCATTTAGTTTGGTATATATGGGCAAATATACGGCTAGATTACGAGTTTTTGTCGGTAAGGCTTGCGGCTCTAACGCTCCTTTTATTTCCACCACTCCCTTAAGCCAACGCTGGTATTACAGTTTTTTTTAAACCTGGCGTTAGCCGCAAAAAAGTGAGCGTCGAGCAAAATTTAGCTCCACATCTCACCTCAATACCAGCGTTGCTTACGGTAGCGGTAAGCTGGCTAAACGTGCTTGTGCGCGATTTCCCCATAGGAAACAATGGGGCTGAGCTGGCTGAAAAAAACCTAACACCTGCAAAAAAGCAGCGTTCAGCTCCTAACACAGCCCCATTGATTCCTATGGGAAAATAAAAGTTATGTCTGCACCTAACACCCTAACATGAACCCCAAGTCTAAACACCCCTAATCTTACACTTATTAACCCCTAATCTGCCGCCCCCAACATCGTCTCCACCTGCATTATACTTATAAACCCCTAATCTGCTGCCCCCAACATCGCCGACACCTACATTATAGTGATTAACCCCTAATCTGCCGCCCCAATGCTGCCGCAACTATATTAAATTAATTAACCCCTAATCTGCCGCCGCCAACGTCGCCGCCACTATAATAAAGTTATTAACCCCTAAACCAAAGTCTAAGCCTAACACCACCTTAACTTAAATATAATTTAAATACATCTAAATAAAATAACTACAATTAAATAAATTATTCCTATTTAAAACTAAATACTTACCTATAAAATAAACCATAAGATAGCTACAATATAACTAATAGTTACATTGTAGCTAGCTTATGATTTATTTTTAGTTTACAGGCAACTTTGTATTTATTTTAACTAGGTACAATAGTTATTAAATAGTTATTAACTATTTAATAACTACCTAGCTAAAATAAGTACAAAATTATATGTAAAATAAATCCTAACCTAAGTTACAATTACACCTAAGACTACACTATCATTAAACTAATTACCTAAACTACCTACAATTAAATACAATTAAATTCAATAAACTAAATTACGAAAAAAAAACAAAACACTAAATTACAGAAAAAAAATTACAAGAAGTTTAATCTAATTATACCTAATCTAAGACCCCTAATAAAATAAAAAAGCCCGCCAAAATAATAAAATGCCCTACCTTATACGAAATTACAAATAGCCCTTTAAAGGGCCTTTTGCGGGGCATTGCCCCAAAGTAATCAGCTCTTTTACCTGTAAATAAAACACAATACCCCCCCAACATTACAACCCACCACCCACACACCCCTACTCTTAAACCCACCCAATCCCCCCTTAAAAAACCTAACACTACCCCATTGAAGATCGCCTTACCGGGAGACGTCTTCACCCAGCCGGGCCGAAGTCATCCAAGAAGCCAGGCACAAGTGGTCCTCCATCCGGCAGAAGTCTTCATCCGATCGGGGAAGAAGAGGTCCTCCATCCGGCAAAATTCTTCATCCAAGCGGCATCTTCTATCTTCATCCTTCCGGCGTGGAGCAGCTCCATCTTGAAGACATCCAGCGCGGAGCATCCTTCCTGGCCGACGGACTAACGACGAATGAATATTCCTTTAAATGACGTCATCCAAGATGGTGTCCCTTGAATTCCGATTGGCTGATAGGATCAGCCAATTGGAATTAAGGTAGGAAAAATCCAATTGGCTGATCCAATCAGCCAATCGGATTGAGCTTGCATTCTATTGGCTGATTGGAACAGCCAATAGAATGCGAGGTCAATCCGATTGGCTGATTGCATCAGCCAATCGTATATTTCCTACCTTAATTCCAATTGGTGTTAGGTTTTTTAAGGGGGGATTGGGTGGGTTTTAGAGTAGGGGTGTGTGGGTGGTGGGTTGTAATGTTGGGGGGGAATTATTTTTTTTTAAAGAAAAAAGAGCTGATTACTTTGGGGCAATGGGGAAATTTTTTTCTGTAATTTAGTGTTTGTTTTTTTTCATAATTTAGTTTATTGAATTTAATTGTATTTAATTGTAGGTAGTTTAGGTAATTAGTTTAATGATAGTGTAGTGTTAGGTGTAATTGTAACTTAGGTTAGGATTTATTTTACAGGTAATTTTGTACTTATTTTAGCTAGGTAGTTATTAAATAGTTAATAACTATTTAAATACTATTGTACCTAGTTAAAATAAATACAAAGTTGCCTGTGAAATAAATATAAATCCTAAGCTAGCTACAATGTAACTATTAGTTATATTGTAGCTAGCTTAGGGTTTATTTTATCGGTAAGTATTTAGTTTTAAATAGGAATAATTTATTTAATTTTGTTAAATTTATTTTGTTTAATTTAAATTATATTTAAGTTAGGGGGAGTTAGGGTTAGGTTTAGACTTAGGTTTAGGGGTTAATACCTTTAATATAGTAGCGGCGACTTTGGGGGTGGCAGATTAGGGGTTAATAAATGTAAGTAGGTGTCAGCAATGTTAGGGCAGGCAGATTAGGGGTTAATAAAATTTAACTAGTGTTTGCGAGGCGGGAGTGCGGCAGTTTAGGGGTTAATACATTTATTAAAGTGCCGGCGATGTCCGGTCGGCAGATTAGGGGTTAATAATTGTAGGTAGATGGCGGCGATGTTGGGGGCGGCAGATTAGGGGTTAATAAATATAATGTCGGTGTCTGCGATGTTAGGGGCAGCAGATTAGGGGTTCATAGGTATAATGTAGGTGGCGGCGATGTCCAGTCGTCAGATTAGAAGTTAAATAATTTTATTATAGTGTTTGTGATGTGGGGGGGGGCTCGGTTTAGGGGTTAATAGGTAGTTTATGGGTGCTAGTGTACTTTTTAGCACTTTAGTTAAGAGTTTTATGTTCCGGCGTTAGCCCATAAAACTCTTAACTATTGACTTTTAAATGCGGTAGGAGTCTTGACAGGAGAGGGTCTAATGCTCACTTCTTCCAAGACTTGTAATACCGGCATTAGGCAAATCCCATTGAAAAGATAGGATACCAATTGACGTAAAGGGATTTGCGGTAGCCTCGAGTCGCAGAAGAAAAGTGAGCGGTACACCTGTACCTGTCAGACTCGTAATACCAGCGGGCGTTAAAAAGCAGTGTTGGGACCTCTCAACATTGCTTTTTAAGGCTAACGCCAAACTCGTAATCTAGGCGATAGCTTTTTCCCTTAGATTATAAAATAATTTGCATGACTGCAAAATGTCCTGCCTTAGTATGTATTAATTTCAATTATGTTTACCATTTGTTTTCATATACTTAATTGTATTACTATATACAAGGTAAATTGCTTAAAGGGCCACTAAACCCAAAATCTTTCTTTCATGATTCAGATAGAGAATAGAAATTTAAACAACATTACAATTTACTTCCATTATTTATTTTGCTTCATTTTTTAAATATCCTTAGTTGAAGAAAAAGCAATGCACATGGTGAGCCAATCACACGAGGCTTCTATGTGCAGCAACCAATCAGCAGCTAGTGAGCATATCTAGATATGCTTTCTATCAAAGAATATCTAGAGAATAAAAAAAATTAGATAATATAAGTAAATTAGAAAGATGTTTAAAATTGCATTCTCTTTCTAAATCATAAAAAAAAATGTGGGTGGCATGTCCCTTTAAGTGAAATGAATAGTGATTATTATAAAAAAAAACATTTTTAATACTGCTGAAATAAAATAGATTTGTGATATTATTGACCCTATATAATTTTAATGGCACTTGAAAATTATCATTTTCTTTTTTCTGTCTTTTTTAGAATTGTATAATAAAATAATTTATTATTTGAAAACACTTATTTTTAAAAAAACGAGTATCTAACTCAGATGTGTCATTG
Organism: Bombina bombina; assembly: GCF_027579735.1. Taxonomy (NCBI): domain Eukaryota; kingdom Metazoa; phylum Chordata; class Amphibia; order Anura; family Bombinatoridae; genus Bombina; species Bombina bombina. The sequence goes on from NC_069502.1 coordinate 633,027,293, forward strand.
AAAGTGCACAAATGTTATATGAGTCAAGACAACTATCAAAATAAATAGGTTTAACATTTAACCTGCAACAGATGAATATTATTTGCTTAAGTGCTACCCGATATGTAGAAATACGTACGCAACCAAGGTGACATCTAGTCACATTTATCTCTGCTTAGCAACCAGCAAAGCAAAGTATGATCTGCAGTGAAGCTTGTGGTTGCAAATCTGATAGTGATTTTAGATTAGAACTGATAGACTAAAATGTTAATCTATACAATATCAACTTTTCCCTTTGCTCTTTAAGCAGCTGGGAGATTGATGGTGCAATCCAGACATAAAAAGCAAATATTTACTGCAAGGAATATTCACTTCAAAAATTACAGTAAATGAGATTTACTCACTAAAGTGTAATAACCATTATAAACCATTGACAGTCTTCAAATGAGCTCCTGTTAATGACAGATAATGAGTTTTGCCCTGTAGTGCATACACTCTTTAGTGAATTACTATTATTACTAAATGCTGTGTAACTGAACATGAAACCATAGCTCTCTAATAGCTATTAAAAAGAGTATCTGTTAACTATGAAGGTGTGATTATTAAAACAAGAATAATAATTTGCAATTCAGAGACAGCATGTTTTGGCAATAGTAACCCCCAGAATATATACTGATTTAGCAAGGCAGATTGAAAAGCTTGCATATTCAAAATTCATGCAAAGCAATTGTATTGATTTTGCTAATCATTAAATTATTTCCATTAATAAATATAATGGCTGCAGTCAACAGAAAATATAAGGTTATTTAAAGGGACGGTCTAATCCAGAATTTTTATTGTTTAAAAAGATAGATAATACTTTTATTACCTATTCCCCAGTTTTGCATAACCAACATGGTTATATTAATATACTTTTTACCTCTGGGATCACCTTGTATCTAAGCCTCTGCAGACTGCCACCTTATATTGGTGCTATTTACAGACTGGCATTTTTGTTTATCAGTAATGACTTAAATAACTCCAAGGGAGTAAGCACAATGTTATCTATATGACACACATGAACTAGCAGTGTCTAACTGTCAAAATGCACTGAGATAAAAGGAAGTGCAAAGGTTTAGCAATTAGCATATGAGCCTACCTAGGTTTAGCTTTCAATAAAGAATACCAAGAGAGCAAAGCAAATTTGATGATAAAAGTAAATTGGAAAGTTGTTTAAAATTGCATGACCTATTGGAATCATGAAAGTTTAATTTAGACAAGACTGTCTCTTTAAGCAAATAATAACCCAATGAGTCAGTTTGTTTTCTACACAGAAAACTAGCTGTTATCATATATTTTCCATTTTGATTATTACAATGTATTGTAGGATATCTGTTATGTGTGTATTCTCACACATTTTAGGAACAATTACAATGAAGGCACCAAATACTTTCATTCATTGTTATTATTTTATTAATAGATGGGCATATTCTCATATAAAGCTGTACCCCAACACACTCCTCTCCACATCCATATTCTGCCTCCTGCTTTATATGTGATCGTTAGGAGGTACACATTAATAAAACTAAAGCTAATTATCAAGACATGAACGTAAAAAATTCAACTTTCATGGTTCAAATAGAGCATGCAATTGTAAAAGACTTTTTCATTTACTTTTATCATGACATGTACTTCATTCTCTCTCTTGGTATCCTTTGCTAAAAAGCATAATAATTCATAGTAAATTAGCTTTAATCACATTATTATTATTATTATTCTTGTGGGGTGTATGCAGTTACCCTATCCCAGACATGCACATGTGATAAGGAGTTGGTAAGGGGTGCTGTATATACCTGTATTAATATTACTAATGCTGGTCCCTGTGAGTAGACATTTTACCTTTGCTATTTTTTGACATTTGAGTGTAGCATTATGATTAGAAATCAGTGACAGATTATAAATCAGTAACTTCCTAAAAATATGATATATAAAGGCAACTTGAGAACTGACTTTAAAAAAAAAAATTGATTTATATACAGGGAGTGCAGAATTATTAGGAAAGTTGTATTTTTGAGGATTAATTTTATTATTGAACAACAACCATGTTCTCAATGAACCCAAAAAACTCATTAATATCAAAGCTGAATAGTTTTGGAAGTAGTTTTTAGTTTGTTTTTAGTTATAGCTATTTTAGGGGGATATCTGTGTGTGCAGGTGACTATTACTGTGCATAATTATTAGGCAACTTAACAAAAAACAAATATATACCCATTTCAATTATTTATTTTTACCAGTGAAACCAATATAACATCTCAACATTCACAAATATACATTTCTGACATTCAAAAACAAAACAAAAACAAATCAGTGACCAATATAGCCACCTTTCTTTGCAAGGACTCTCAAAAGCCTGCCATCCATGGATTCTGTCAGTGTTTTGATCTGTTCACCATCAACATTGCGTGCAGCAGCAACCACAGCCTCCCAGACACTGTTCAGAGAGGTGTACTGTTTTCCCTCTTTGTAAATCTCACATTTGATGATGGACCACAGGTTCTCAATGGGGTTCAGATCAGGTGAACAAGGAGGCCATGTCATTAGATTTTCTTCTTTTATACCCTTTCTTGCCAGCCACGCTGTGGAGTACTTGGACGCGTGTGATGGAGCATTGTCCTGCATGAAACTCATGTTTATCTTGAAGGATGCAGACTTCTTCCTGTACCACTGCTTGAAGAAGGTGTCTTCCAGAAACTGGCAGTAGGACTGGGAGTTGAGCTTGACTCCATCCTCAACCCGAAAAGGCCCCACAAGCTCATCTTTGATGATACCAGCCCAAACCAGTACTCCACCTCCACCTTGCTGGCGTCTGAGTCGGACTGGAGCTCTCTGCCCTTTACCAATCCAGCCACCGGCCCATCCATCTGGCCCATCAAGACTCACTCTCATTTCATCAGTCCATAAAACCTTGAGATATCTCAGTCTTGAGATATTTCTTGGCCCAGTCTTGACGTTTCAGCTTGTGTGTCTTGTTCAGTGGTGGTCGTCTTTCAGCCTTTCTTACCTTGGCCATGTCTCTGAGTATTGCACACCTTGTGCTTTTGGGCACTCCAGTGATGTTGCAGCTCTGAAATATGGCCAAACTGGTGGCAAGTGGCATCTTGGCAGCTGCACGCTTGACTTTTCTCAGTTCATGGGCAGTTATTTTGCGCCTTGGTTTTTCCACACGCTTCTTGATACCCTGTTGACTATTTTGAATGAAACGCTTGATTGTTCAATGATCACGCTTCAGAAGCTTTGCAATTTTAAGAGTGCTGCATCCCTCTGCAAGATATCTCACTATTTTTGACTTTTCTGAGCCTGTGAAGTCCTTCTTTTGACCCATTTTGCCAAAGGAAAGGAAGTTGCCTAATAATTATGCACACCTGATATAGGGTGTTGATGTCATTAGACCACACTCCTTCTCATTACAGAGATGCACATCACCTAATATGCTTAATTGGTAGTAGGCTTTCTAGCCTATACAGCTTGGAGTAAGACAACATGCATAAAGAGGATGATGTGGTCAAAATACTAATTTGCCTAATAATTCTGCACTCCCTGTAGAATACTTAATACATATGTTGGATCAATGTATGTAATATAATTCTGTAGTACAATGTTGTTGAGGTGACAGGAAAGACTGTCAGCATGATTATCTTATCATATGTGTGAGTATATCACAGATGGAACCACTACTATTAAATCGCACAGTACAGGAGAAACATTTAACTTATTTTAAAGAATTACCTGTGACTCATCATATGTTGTATATTGTATCTCCTGTATTTGTGGCCTACAATATATAGGACGCACTTGTAGGAAGGTACGGGGGAGATGGTCTGAGCATCTTAGGAGAATTAAAAAGGGTTCTAATAAATATAGCACCTCAAGACACTATACACATGCACATGGCACTGAACACTGCCATATGAAAATTCCACCCTTGGAAGTTATTTTACCAAATAATTTTCACAATAGAATGTTTAGACTTCGCCAATGTGAGACTGGGGCTTTTTAATTTTTAATTTTTTATGGTGTACTTAATTCATAATGTTTATTATCACAGTAGAAACTATATATACATATATATTCCTCCTATTTAATTATTTTATGTCATTAATAAATTCATAATAAATCACATATATTTGTAAAACATTAAACATCCTCCTAGTGGGTTGAGTTCCCATGGGAAGGTAAGATTGATTCAATATTTTGCACTTTATACTAAGATTTTTGAGTTGACATAGCTTACATATCATTTACACACACGTTATTTGACCCAGCAACATTTTTTTGTTAGATATAAATGTTGAATAATCAATATAAGAAATTAATAATAGTGTTATATAGTATATCCACTAGACAACCACACTATATCAATAAAACCTAAAAAAAAAAGATAATATTAGAGCAATTTAGGGAATGGTGTAAGTGTGGTTGCGCCTATAAAAAACAACAAAACAGTCTAAAAGTGGATTAATTAACAATACAACTAAAGAAAAAAATTTATAATAACTTTTTATTGTATAAGCAAAGTAAATATGTCATATATATTAAAATAATTGTAAAAACAAAACCTGTATCACCTTAATTTGATTTTATATACAACCTCTGTATGATATCAAATATTTTATGTCTTAAAAATGAATACTCTAATACATGGATGACTGGCCAGTCATAGAATAACTAGATACACCTATATATATATATATACTAAATTCTCACAAAGCCGTTAAAACACTCACTACAGTATTCTAAATTAATCTTAAAATAAAAGAAATGTATCGCTATAAAGCTAAAATATATAAAATGACACTTGTTCAAGTAAACTTGTAACCAAACCACGAATGGTTAAACAATGATCTAATACCTATAAATACATAAAGCTTATAGAATCCAATAAAAATGTCTCTATAGTGTATGTGGAATGTCGACACTGTTATTAGAGTAAGGCAAAACTCTCCAGAAATTTGATCTCTAAATAATGTTCACATTAGTCTTTGAAGAAAACTCAGCAGATACCGGTAAATGCTATTTGTTTGTAATTCCTTAAATGATTTTTATATAGTTACAATCAAAGTCTTACTTTGCAGTGTGAAGAAACAATCTCCTGTAGGACTCCTGTAGGTTTTCTGATGCCGATTTTACTCCGCTCTGTTTGTTTGTAGCGTTCCTTGACATGCTAGTGGAAATGAGCTTAGACCTCAGGGGGGTCCGTTCAATAATCCTTCCGTCGTCTCTCCGTTGCAATTTCCGGGTGTCCTGAAAACTGTTTCCCCAGAGTCACTCGTTGGTTGAATGGAAAGTTAAACGAAAGTTAAATGTTGCACATGCACTTTGTACACTAAATATATATTAGACAAATGATCCATATTTATATATTATTAATTCTATTTGTATAGTATGCTATTTAATTTAATAAATAATCCCCATTTATTTATGATCAATTTTATGTGTATAGTATGGTATATAATATTTGAGAGATCTGATTGGTTCATTAGAATGCACCTCTATATATGACATATATATTTTTCACCACTGGCACTTTTAGAGTAACACATAGTTTCCATTGGACTTATTTTTAATATGGGACCTATGTTCATTAATGTATATCCACCTAATGGGTTATTTACCTAATAGTTATTTAGGGGTGATGCCTAGGTGTAGCGATTTGTCTTGTCCAATTGAACACCATTGATGTCACTTTTGAGGACGTGTCTATTTGACATGCCATCTATGATCATTCTGACACAGATGTTAGTATCTGCTACAGCGGTTACATTGTTATTATTTTATAATTTTTTTGCCCTTGCAAATATCGGATCAATAACTCGATAAATTCCTGATTAAGGTATTAACTTTGTTTTATTGTAATACGTCTTTGCCAAGGATTGAATTTGCAATTTGTTGAAACCCCCATTGAGGTTTTAACTTTGTCTCATTGCAATGTAATTTTTATTGTATATAAACGATAATATTGTTCTTTACAGTGAATAAGGGCACATTATGTACTAGTATCTTGTAGATAATTTATACGTTGACATAAATAGATACTATTTTGATATTAAAAAGTCATATGTATGCCTTTCTAAATCTGCTGCTCTCATAATTAAGGTGCACATTACACCTGTATCTCTATGTCTTAACTTGTATACTATTGGTTTACCACTGTTTAAATAAGACTCTATATGCTGTTAGCACTTTATACCTGAGGAAACGGCGCAGTAGACGCTGAGAAATGAATTGAATTTCATGTGCTATTGTTTTTTATCATTGATCTTATTTTGTACACTTAGTTTTTTAACAAATATATACATTTTTAAATACATTATATAGCATTTTTTGGAGTCGATCTTTTCATCATGTGGCAATTAGCCATATAGGACATACTTGCTGGATGTGTAGTGAGCTCGGCTATTATAATAGCCCTGCCTGCGTTATTAGCACTCAAATGTGCTTCTGAAAGTGTGAGTACCTCTTCTCTAATTTGGTTATCATTGGGTCAACATCATTTGGTTTGTCTGCACTAGGAGGTGCCCTTTTTATTTGCTTATTTCCAGATTTCTTGTTCCACACCTGGTATTGAAAGGAGCAGCCTTCATCCAAGTGCAGTGTGCTGGGACACTATGAGTTCTCAGCCCGTGTACCTAGTCATTATCTTTGCCTTTGGGAATTGTGAGTATTAATTTTTGCCTTACCTATATATACACCTACCTTATTGGCTACACTAGGAGGCGCCCTTCTTGTTTCCCTTATTGTTGTTCCAGGAAAGACTGTCAGCCTGAATATCAAAAAATCACTTGAGCGTGTAATGATAGATATGGGCAGCAGATCCTGTTTGTCCGCTGCCAGTATGTAGCAAAGGCGAGCAGACAGCTTCTCAAGTTGAGAAGCTTGTCTGCTCGCCTCTTAGTACATGGGGGCCTTAAGCTAAAATGTGCCTTTTCTAAATACTTTGAGGAACCTCACAGTACTGGTAAGACTTCTTAAATAATCTCACCAGACTAGAGAGTTTTGGAGCATCAAGCTCTCTATGTTAAAGGACCAGTAAATACAGTAGATTTGCATAATCAACAAATGCATGATAAAAAGACAATGCAATAGCACTTAGGCTCTGACGCCTATTGCTTCATTTAGCAACACTCTTCAATCATGCTTAGGCCCCGATGATCGAAAGTGCTACGAGGTGGTGAAATATTTCAAGAGATCTGCCACTATGTCGAGCGAGCTTGTCAGAATATTCCAAGCTTCCAACATAATACCATTGCTGAGAGTCTTTTATTATACATGCCATTGGTCAGCAAGGATGGCTTAAGCAACACCCAGCTTCACCGACCATATTTACCCCTACATCATTACCCCTACCCCACATGCCCGATGTCTTGGAGTGACATTAGACTCAGATCTTTCTTTCACTCCTCACATTCAGTCCTTGGCTAAATCCTGCCACTTTCACCTTAAATCATCTATAAAATTAGAACTTTCCTTACAAAAGACAGAACCAAGATTTTAATCCACTCTCATCCTTTCCCACCTCGACTACTCCAATTCTGTCCTCTCTGGTCTCCCTAGCTACCGCCTAGCTCCATATTCAATCCATATTGAATGCCTCTGCCAAGCTTCCTTACACGTCGCTCTTCATCTACTGCATCTCTCTGCCAAACCCTTCAGTGGCTTCCTCTTGCCTCCAGGATTAAACACAAAATTCTCACTCTGACATACAAAGCCCTCAACTACACTGCTACCCTCTATATCTCAGACATGGAGACCAATTTAATAAAGGTCTGTCGGACCTGATCCGACAGTGCGGATCAGGTCCGACAGACATCGCTGAATGCGGAGAGTAATACGCTCTCCATATTCAGCATTGCACCAGCAGCTCTTGTGAGCTGCTGGTGCAACGCCACCCCCTGCAGACTTGCGACCAATGGACCGCCAGCAGGGGGGTGTCAATCAACCTGATCGTATTCGATCGGGTTGAATTGTGGCGATTCCTGTCAGGTGGACAGGGTTATGGAGCAGCTATCTTATAACTTGTGTTTCTATCACATAACTTGTGTTTCTGTCGAGTCTGAAGACTCACAGGTGGAGAACTGGCACTAGATACAGTGTGTTCAGTGGAATAAATGGAAAGTACACATTACAATAAAGGTAAGGGAACCTCAAGAATAGGGTTTAAACAGCACTCATTCCTACTGTAAGTAATTTAAAAAAAAAAAATTTTTATTATATTAAGTATAAAAAGAAAAAAGGAAGACACCTTAATTCAAAATAAGTACCCCCAAAAAAGCTAGTCACCTTATCCCCCTGTTTCCTGGCCGATAACTGCTCCCTCGGCTTCAGGTGACAGGGACAAGGGACAGCTAACTTAAAACCAAAATATGTACACTGAGGTGCTTACATAGAGCACAAATGCATTTCGGCTGTATTATTCAGCCTTTATCAATGTGGCAAGACAAACCGAGGCCCGGGTGCCACCCTCTTTTATAGCACTGAACTACCGATTCAACAACCAATCACCTCCGTTCCCTCAAACCGCCCTCCGGATTCACCAATTGTAATGAAAATGCTGGGGGCGTGTGAGAAGACTTGAGTGGTGGTGAAGCGTCACACTGAGTAGTGACGATTGGTGTATTTACTGTTTATGATGTGATATATATAACAACGGCCATCTCATTTATATATTACATATAAGAGGGAGAAATTACATAATACTTGTTATCCTTATCCATACTTAAAATATATTGGTCGAATTTCCTTATACATAGTTATAAAATGTAAGCGTCGGCTGTCATCAAATGATTCACAAAGCAAAAAAATATGCCATTTGTCAAATGATTCACAAAGCAAATATCGCTATAGGTTAAGCGTATTATTCTTTTCATACCCTTGTCATTTAATAAAATTGTGAATAACAAGTTACTATTATATAGTTACGTTAAGACATAAGGACTATCGTTCATGTGTCCCTTATAGTTGATCAATTTTATACTCAGATTTTTACGTAACTGCTCCTGGCGTATGAGTAAGTAGGTTGCAGTGTAACAAGCTGTAAGTAATAGTCATCTAAGGTGACATATTGAGTATTCTTTTCTTATGTGAAAACAAAATGACGTGTGCATATCTTTTAGCTGTTAAGCTAACAAATAATATCCAGAAAGGAAAGTGGAATTACCGTATTGTTAATTAACCCAGTCATTGATTTCCTATTAAAGTTTTTAACCTACCGATTGGATCAAACATATCATAGCATATTGTATATAGTGAATATCGCTATGGATATAACTCATCTCTTGTGTCCATGAATTTTAGTTGTAGGTGTCTGTTCAGTTGCAAATGTGTATTAAATCGCATAATACTGATTAGTGACATTTGGTGTTTTTGGTGCGAGATATATTGGTGCATCGGCCATTTCATTTATATATTACATATAAACGGAAATGGTTATATAGTACTTGGTACCAAGGTGTTAATAAGTACTTGGCATATTTTAATCAAATTGCCTGTACATAGACAGAAGTTGTTAGCATCGGCTATAAACCATTAAAACCCTTGATGGATATCGTGATGGGTAAAGCGCCTCTATCACCTAGTCACCTTATCCCCCTGTTTCCTGGCCGATAACTGCTCCCTCGGCTTCAGGTGACAGGGACAAGGGACAGCTAACTTAAAACCAAAATATGTGCACCGAGGTGCTTACATAGAGCACAAACGCGTTTCGGCTGTATCATTCAGCCTTTATCAATGTGGCGAGACAAACCGAGGCCCGGGTGCCACCCTCTTTTATAGCACTAAACTACCAGTTCAACAACCAATCACCTCCGTTCCCTCAAACCGCCCTCCAGATTCACCAATTGTAATGAAACTGCTGGGGGCGTGTGAGAAGACTCGAGTCAGATTGGTGGTGAAGCGTCACACTGAGTAGTGACGATTGGTGTATTTACTGTTTATGATGTGAGATACATAACAACGGCCATCTCATTTATATATTACATATAAGAGGGAGAAATTACATAATACTTGTTATCCTTATCCATACTTAAAATATGTTGGTCAAATTTCCTTACACATAGATATAAAATGTAAGCGTCGGCTGTCATCAAATGATTCACAAAGCAAAAAAAATATGCCATTTGTTATCCTCTATGATTAGAACGGATAGCCTGTTATTTTATAGCCTACTTACACATATGTCAATAACAGTTACGCAAAAAATTTTAGCTAAAATCTGACCGATCTAAATGAACATATGGACGGTTATCTGTATGGCACAACATAATGTTACTTAATAACAGTTATCTGACAATCATAATTCTATCATATGACAAGGGTAAAAATTATAGAGGCGCTTTACCCATCACGATATCCATCTAGGGTTTTAATGGTTTATAGCCGATGCTATCAACTTCTGTCTATGTACAGGCAATTTGATTAAAATATGCCAAGTACTTATTAACACTTTGTTATCAAGTACTATATAACCATTTCCGTTTATATGTAATATATAAATGAAACGGCTGATGCACCAATATATCTCGCACCAAAAACACCAAATGTCACTAATCAGTATTATGCAATTTAATACACATTTGCAACTGAACAGACACCTACAACTAAAATTCATGGACACAAGAGATTAGTTATATCCATAGCGATATTCACTATATACAATATGCTATGATATGTTTGATCCAATAGGTAGGTTAAAAACTTTAATAGGAAATCAATGACTGGGTTAATTAACAATATGGTAATTCCACTTTCCTTAACAGCTAAAAGATATGCACACATCATTTTGTTTTCGCATAAGCAAAGAATACTCAATATGTCACCTTAGATGACTATTACTTACAGCTTGTTACACTGCAACCTACTTACTCATACGCCAGGAGCAGTTACGTAAAAATCTGAGTATAAAATTGATCAACTATAAGGGACACATGAACGATAGTCCTTATGTCTTAACGTAACTATATAATAGTAACTTGTTATTCACAATTTTATTAAATGACAAGGGTATGAAAAGAATAATACGCTTAACCTATAGCGATATTTTCTTTGTGAATCATTTGATGACAGCCAACGCTTACATTTTATATCTATTTATAAGGAAATTCGACCAACATATTTTAAGTATGGATAAGGATAACAAGTATTATGTAATTTCTCCCTCTTATATGTAATATATAAATGAGATGGCCGTTGTTATATATCTCACATCATAAACAGTAAATACACCAATCGTCACTACTCAGTGTGACGCTTCACCACCAATCTGACTCGAGTCTTCTCACACGCCCCCAGCAGTTTCATTACAATTGGTGAATCCGGAGGGCGGTTTGAGGGAACGGAGGTGATTGGTTGTTGAACCGGTAGTTCAGTGCTATAAAAGAGGGTGGCACCCGGGCCTCGGTTTGTCTCGCCACATTGATAAAGGCTGAATAATACAGCCGAAACGCGTTTGTGCTCTATGTAAGCACCTCGGTGCACATATTTTGGTTTTAAGTTAGCTGTCCCTTGTCCCTGTCACCTGAAGCCGAGGGAGCAGTTATCGGCCAGGAAACAGGGGGATAAGGTGACTAGCTTTTTTGGGGGTACTTATTTTGAATTAAGGTGTCTTCCTTTTTTCTTTTTATACTTAAAATAATAAAAATTAAATTTTTTAAATTACTTACAGTAGGAATGAGTGCTGTTTAAACCCTATTCTTGAGGTTCCCTTACCTTTATTGTAATGAGTCTGAAGACTCGCCAGAAACACGGGCCTTCAAGCTCCGTTCGGAGCTTGATAGATAGGCCCCCTTGTCTCCAGATACTCTCACTCCTGTCCCCTTTGCTCTGCTCATCACCATCTCCTCTCCTCCCTTTCTTGTAACCTCCTCACATTCCCATTTACAGGACTTCTCCAGACTGGCTCCCATCTTGTGGAACTCTCTGCCTCGCTCCACAAGACTCTCTACTAGTTTTGAAAGCTTCAATCGCTCACTAAAGACTCTATTGTTCAGGGATGCATACAATCTACCAGTTCTTCTGATCCATTGCTATTCCCTTGAACCCCCTTACCATGTAAGCCTAAGAGCCCAGCTGTTTGTAGATCACCTTCTTAAGAGCTGACTACAACAGTGCGACTCTTAGCAGGGCCCTCTACCCATTTGATCCCTATAAATGTTTCCTTGCATACCGCCTATGTTTATAACGCTGTGTAATCTGTTGGTGCTCTAAAAATAACCAATAATAATAAACTAATAAACATCTAAACTGCCACATACCCATCGCAAGTTCTATCTATTAACCCCTGCACCGCCACATACCCACTGCAAGTTCTATCTAATAATCAATGCAACACCACATACCCATTGCAAGTTCTATCTATTAACTCCTGCACAACTACATACCCACCTCAAGTTCTATCCATTAACCCCTGCACCGCCACATACCCACCACAAGTTCTATCTATTAACCCCTGCACCTCCACATACCCACCACAAGTACTATCTATTAACCCCTGCTCCACCACATTCCCACCGCAAGTTCTAACTATTAACACCAGCGCCACCACATCACCACATACCCACCGCAATTTCTATATATTAACCCCTGCACCTCCACATACCAACTACAGGTGCCAACTATTAACCCCCATATGCCACCATAAACCTACCGCAAGCGCTAACTATTAACCCCCAATGCCACTAGATACCCACGGCAAGTGCTAACTATTAACCCCTATGCTTCCATGAACCCCCAGCAAGTGCTAATTATTAACCCCTATGCTACCAGATACCCACTGCAATTGCTAACTATTAACCCCCTATGCTGCCATGAACCCACTGCAGGTGCTAATTACTAACCCCCTATGCTGCCATGAACCCCAAATGCAAACTAACCTAACACCTAACCCCCTTCTAAACTAAACCCCATAATTTTAAATATTTTAAAAAAATCTAACATAAAAAATTTAAAATTAAACATCCCTAATCAGAAAAACCCAAATTAAATCTAACCATACTCTAACACCTAAGCCTCCTCTAAACTAAACCCCCTAAGTTATATTTAAAAAAAATCTAACTTAAAAAATTACATTTAAAAGAAACTCCTATAGAAACTAACCCTACTCTACCTAACACAACCCCTCCCTCTAAACTAAACCCACTAGGTTGCACACAAAAAAGTTGCACCAAATAAAAAAAAAAAATCTAAGTTACAAAAAATAATAAACTACATTAACCAAAATAAAAAAAACATACCTAACACTAAACTATTTGCCACATTAAATAAAAAAGCCCCCCCCAAAATAAAAAGAAACCCTAACTCTAAAATAATTTATAATAGCCCTTAAAATGGCCTTTTGGAGGGCATTCCCCTCAGCTCCTTTGCAGAAAAAATAAAGAGTTAGAAAAAAACCCACCTACATTAAAGTAACCCCCCAACCCCAAAATAAAAAAATCTAATTTTAAAAACCTAGGCTACAAAATAAAATTAAAAATAACAAAGCCTTTTCTAAAAATAAAAAACCCACCCCAAAAAAAACCTAACTAACCCCAAAAGTGTTACACACATCTAATGAAGACTCTGGCTCCTCTTGATCCGTAGTTATGCCCATCTTCATCCAAGCTCCCAGGGCCGTCTTTAACACAGGGCAAAAATGGCAGCTGCCCAGGGCCCAGTCTCTGTTGAGGGGCCCAAGAGTCCTAAAAAAACAAAAACATTTTTTATTTTTTTTATGGTTCATACCCGACTGCTGATGTGACATGGGGAACACACACATTCAGTCCTAATACTGTCACAGTCAAAAGTACTCTGCTTATATATTATTATTTTTTTTTTAAAAACTGTGCCAGACCGTGCCGGTGTCATGTGACATGCCAAGCTATTGCAATGTGCTGTTTTAGATGTGCACTGTGCAGCACTGAATGCAAAGCCCTAACTCAGCATCCAGCCATTCCCACTGTTACCAGGTAACTGCTCTGGTTGTGGGGATTGTTTCTGGGTAGGGCTGACTGTAGGCGCATGCAGCAGAAAGCTGGAGCAGCAGGCACGTGAGGATTTGAGCATCTGTGCAGCTGCATACACTGCTTTCTTCAGTCTTGAGGCTGTGTGACTCATCTAACACTGTATCCATGTAGCCTTGGACAGACAGCATCCAGTCTGCTGGTCCCCTTAGCCCCGTTCTTTCTGCTGTGGCCCTAGGATCAACTAACTGAAGTTTGTTAGGGGAACAGTGCTTTGTAGAAAGGTGTCAGTGGGATGAATAAGTGAGTGCACACACGCCCCTCCCCATGCAGTATTGTCTAGTGCAGGGTGAGAGGGAACCTGTTCCTAGCAAAGAAGTGACATGTGCTGCTGTGGCTGATGTATAGTGTCATGCTGATACTTCACACATTAATGTAAGGTTTATTTTTATATTTTATATTTTCTCTCTGTCTCAGATTTTACAGCTTCCCATAGTAGTTCTGCTGTTCTAGTCAGTAAACTTATATTTGTCTGCACCTCCATGCTTCCTCCTCAGTCTTTACCTTGCTTTGCTCCTGTTGGCTGCCCTAAATCTCTTTAACTAGCTAACCTCACACCAGAATCACATTCAAAAGAATATTAAATTAATCCACAGTGGAGGAATTTATATATTTATTTACTTATTAGTACTGCTTAGGTCCAGTTTCACATATTGCAATTTATTTCATTTTTTTTTTAAAATGATTAGCCCAGCAGTGGATGATCCACCGCTGGGCTAATAATTAAAAAAAATAAAATAAATTGATTTAGTTGTTTTTTGGGATGTTGGGGTGGAGAGCGAAATTGCATGGGGTAGGGGGGGGGGCCCAAGAAAATTTTTGCCCAGGGTCCAGTCAATATTAAAGACGGCCCTGCAAGCTCCAGGGGTCCATCTTCACAGCAGCATAGGTTAACTTCAGCAGCCTCTTCCGCCATCTCCTCTCCATAATCTTCATCAATGGTGGGGCCCATCTTCATCCAGGTGCCGGAGGCCCATCTTTGTGGCAGCAGAGGCGCATACTCTTTTCTTCGGGTCTCCTCAGGGCGCCCTCGTCTTCTTGCAATTGCCTAACACTGAAACCCGGAAACACAGAACCCCAATATATAGGCTTAGACAGTTAGATGGGCATTCTAGTGTTGTTTATACATTACGTCAATGTAGGCAGTACATGGGACTTAGCTGGGCATTCCTGGGGTGTGTAGGTTAGGTGTGACATCGGTGTTGGTAGTCAGGGGGAGTTAGCTGGGTGGTGCAGGGGGAGTGTAGGTTAGCTGTGACATAGGTGTAGGTGGTCAGTGGAGGTAGCGATGCGGACCAGGGAGAGTGTAGGTTAGCCATGATGTAGTTATAGGCATTCAATTAGCAAGGTGTGCTACTGGGAGTAGCCTACACTTTTCTTTGGACACATCAACACAAGATCGATATGTTCAAAGCAACGAAGTGCAGGTTGTGAGTAGGGTAGCAGCCATGTTTGTCTCTCCAGCTATCAGCTGTATAAGTGCAAAAGCTAGTTATATTAGCTAACATTTGGGCATCTTAATATCAGTCTATAACTAAAATGTAATTTATTTGCTTCAAAGGTTTATTCAATTCACATTTTTATAAAGTATTATTTCATTTTTAAAGTGACTTTGGCATAACATTTATGCAAAAAAGTCATGCTTTCTATTTCAATTTGTTTTATGAGTGACCCAACAGGAATACAAAAATGCAGAGATCTGAGCACTCAGGGGCAAGGTAAAATCCAGGAATCTTTATTAAACAAAAGGTAAAAGCTGCATCAAGGTGCAGGTAAGCAGGAGTAGGAGTCCAACAGGAATAAAATCCTTTCGTGTCTAAAATTCTTTCAAAAAATGTTGTCTAGTTTTTTCAGAAGAGAAATAAATATTGACTAAAGATTTAGCTTGTAAACACTTTAGTACTAAAATATGTATTATAACTTTTAAGGACAGTTTTGTTATTTTACCCAGAAAAACCTTATTTAATTTACCAAAAAGCAAAAATAAATAAATAAAATAATAATAAAATATAATTCCAATATAAAAACATTAAATCATCAATCATCAATTGTTATGATTATACTTGATCAAAATCTTAAAAATGACAGGTGTAATCTGAGTTCTTAAAGGTTATCTTGCTGTTGCAAAGCAAAGCTGGAAGTCAGAAACTCTTTTTGTCCTTCAATCAGGATTGAGGAAAGGTAATTAAGCCTCCGGGGCTAAGATAGCAAGATGGATTCATTCCATAGTTTATTGCCTACAAATCCAAAGAAAAACACTTGCTATTCAGAATCTCAATGCATTCTACTAGATTTGCTGCTTTCTTATAGGCAAAGAAGGACAAGCCAAGAGCCGGATATCTACCTAAAGCAGGTACTTGGTATTTATGATTTATTTTTTAAAACTTTTATCCCTTTATGAATATTTATCACTTGTTTCCTTCAATCAGATTACACATTTTACAATTTTCATTTTAACCCTTTCAGTGCTCAATATATACAATATACAGGTGAATAGTGACCACTAGTGGTCACACATATTTCCTAAAAATACTATAGAAACAAATGCAAATAATAATCAATATTCAGACCATTTGGATACAATGTATTGAGGAATTGAATCCACCATACTTCTTTTTGTTTTAATCTGAGCTCCCTATCACCTCCTCTCCTCTGATATGAGTATATGGTCAATAACCTGAAAACGAAGTTGGCTAATGGAGTGTCCCTTTTGGACAAAATGGGATGATACTGGTAAAGTCATGTCTGTGGATCTAATGGAAGTTTAATGTTCACTAAACCTGTCCCTAACAGCTCTTATCATCTCGCCAATATAACAAAGTCCACATGGGCACAGGAGTAAATAGATGGCATATTCAGTATGACATATATAAAAGCCATTCATTTTCAACGGTTTTCTTTTATCATTCTGAGCAAGGTATTTACCTTTAATGATTTAATTGCGCTGTGCACAATGTAAACATGGAAAATATCCTTTATTAGGGGTTGTTAAATAATTAATAGTTGGCTTTTTGTTTTTTCCCACATCAGCTCTTACCAAATTCTCTCTAAGGTTCTTAACCCTACAGTAAGATGGCATAGGTGGCAATTTAAACATTTCAAGGTCAGAAACATTGCATCCCAAGGATATCACAGGATGGACACACGGAACACTGAGGCACTTGACGTTCAGCAACCAGGGGGCTGCAACGATTGAGAGCTCGCAGCAGGGGCCACCGCAAGTAAGAATTAACCAGGACTTTGGTGAGTTTGAGACCAACGTGCAGGGTGATGAATCACTAGTTGTGAACATTTCAGATCATGTTTTGACTGATAAGAAGCACAGTCTCCTCACCAAAGGACTATCATTTTGCCCAGCTAAAGGACTTGATCAGTTTGCTCTTGATAAAGATCTTTATACATTGTTTAGATCTCTTAGACTTTTTGGTAATAAAAATGTTTCTGAAAGTAATCTGAATATACCTAGTGCTAAATGTATTGATCTAAAAATGTTTTTGGGTTTATATAAAAATCCAACTTTATATCCCTGCATAATAATCCAGGGGTGGAGACTTAAATAAAGTTTGTACTAAACAATGTTTCTTAGTTAATCAAAAAGTTGGATTTGTCATAATTTGACAAAAGAGGAAAAACAAGCCCTTGCTAAATTAAAAGATAATAAGGGCATCACCATCAAAAGTGCTGATAAGGGTGGTGCAGTAGTTGTTCTCAATACAGAGTATTACGTGCAAGAGATATTACAACAACTCTCAGACAGGGGGATATATGAAATTTTGGATAATGATACTTTGGCATCCATACAGAAGGAAATTGAAAAAAGTATTGGACAGGGCATTGAGTACTAATATTATTATCACCAAACAAGTATATGATTTTTTAATGGAAAAAATACACAGTAACACCTGTGTTTTATACTCTGCCCAAGATCCATACAAATTTAACCCTCCCCCTGGCCACAAAATTGTAGCCTATACTGAGTCAGTATTCTCAAATATCTCCATTTTTCTAGATAGGGTGTTATTCCCAATGGTGAAAATACAGAAATCTTTTCTGAAAGATACTGGAGATGTTTTAGAGAAAATTTGACAGGTTGAGATACAGGCAAATTATATTCTCTTCTCTTTTGATGTGGTAAGTCTTTATACCTCCATTCCCCATGAGACATTGTGGGAGGTTTCTTGGAAAAGAATGGTAAATATAATTTAAAACAATGTGATTTTTCTTTGATGACCTACTTAGGCTGGTACTATATTGTAATTATTTCCTTTTCCAGGATACTTTTTACATGCAAAAGAGAAGTACAGCTATGGGCTCCAATGTGGCTCCCTTCTACCCCAATCTCTTCAAGAATGGTTTTGAAGAGGTTCATCTATAATAATTCACTATTTAATCAGGAGTGTAAGCTTTGGCATTATATAGATTATATTTTTGGCATATGGCGGGGGGGGGGGGGGGCACATTGGAGTCCCTATTGTCATTTGCTGAGATCATTAACTCTGCTATGCCTGGGTTGAGGTTTACTCTTGTTCATTCTACACACAAAGTGAATTTTTTGGATACCACAGTGTATAAGCAAAACAGTTCCCTGATTGCTGACTTTTATGTAAAACCAACAGACAGAAACACTTTACTTAGGTTTGACAGTTTTCATCCTAGTAATGTTTTTTAATCTATCCCTAAGAGTCAGTTCTTGTGCACACAGAGAGTAGTGCAGGATAAAAGGGTTTTGCCCCTGAGATTAGAAACTATGGGCAAAAAAATCATTAATAGAGGCTACCCCAGTCATATGATTGAGCAGACTATAAACAAAGTGACCCAAAGTAGTGCAGAAACAAGTAGTCTTTCAAAAAATGACAGGAGGGTAGAGAGACTGTTTTTTTTTCAACAGAGTTTAGTAATAAAAGTGATGATGTTTATAAGATCATTAAAAAGCATTTATATGTGTTGTCTAAATCTAATCCTGACCTTGAAATGTTTAAATTGCCACCTATGCCATCTTCCCGTATGGTTAAGAACCTTAGAGAGAATTTGGTAAGAGCTGATGTGGGAACAAACAAAAAGCCAACTATTAATTATTTAACAACCCCTAATAAAGGATGTTTTCGCTGTTTACATTGTGCACAGTGTAATTCAATCATTAAAGGTAAATAAATACCTTGCACAGAATGATTAAAGAAAACAGTTGAAAATTAATGGCTTATATACATGTCAGACTGAGTATGCCATCTATTTACTCAAGTGCCCATGTGGGCTTTGATATATTGGCGAGATGATAAGAGCTGTTAGGGACAGCTTTAGTTATCATAAAACCTTCATTAGATCCAAAGACATGACTTTACCAGTATCATCCCATTTTGTCCAAAAGGGACACTCCATTAGCCGACTTTGTTTTCAGGTTATTGACCATATACCACATCCGAGGAGAGGAGGTGATAGGTAGCTCAGTTTAAAACAAAAAGAAGTATGGTGGATTAAATACCTCAATACATTGGGCGAAATTTATTACTATGTGAATTATCACGCAATTACGATCGGCAATTATAACGCCATTATTCGCACACTCCGTATTAACTTGACTAGTACTTATTTATCAAATTTCAATCCGTAATTATTAGCGTCATATTTGAAGCGAATATCATCGTATCTATGATAAATATCACTCCCTAATTGTTCTAATTTATGAAGCATTCAATATGATAAAGCGAACAACTTAGTGGACGTTACTTACATGTGATATTAAAATGAATCTAAGACGTCATAACGGCGCGAATGTTAGCATACGCCTATTACTTTATTAGTCAGATTAATCTTTATTGCGACAAGATGGCAGCGATTGAAGCTGGAAGAACCAAAAGTGGACGTAATGTCCAATTTACTTTAGAACAAAATGAAGTTCTAGTAGAGAGTGTACTAGAGCATTATGATGTTCTTCTCGGCCATAAGCAGCGTGTTACCACACATAGCAGAAAAAAGTTTTTGTGGGAAGAGATTAGTCGCGCTGTTTCAGCAGTATCACGTTTTCCCAAAAATGTGGATAGTTGCAAAAAGCGTTTCTCTGACATTAAAAGAATCACAAAGTCAAAATATGCCAAAGAAAAAAAAGCAGCTAGGGCTACCGGCGGTGACCCAGCAATGGATTCCGATCTTCTCAACTATGAACGACGTGTATTGTCTCGATTGGGGAACGAAATAGTAGATGGTCTTGATGTCCCTTGTGATTCCGATGATTTTCCAGGTTTGTATACAAATTACATGTTCAAACAGCGTATCTATAGACGCACAACAGTGATATGTGATATTGAATTATTGACCTTGTTAGTTTATATTTCTTACTTATTTTAAAGTAAGATTAGGATAAATTACATTTACTTATATTCATGTGCACTTCAAATCATGGAGTATGGATTCACAAGTATACATCTTTCATACGTTGCAGGCTTTTTTAAGTTCCAAAAAGGCCATAAATATTATGATGAAAATAAATAGACACTCAACCCTAAAAATTTATTTTCTGATTCATATACTATGTAATTGTAAACAAGTATAATTTACAAACATTATACATTTTTCTTCATTCTCTTGCTATCTTGATTTTAAAATGAAGGTCTCTAAGCTAAGCCGACAGACCATTTTTTTTTAAGACCATGGACAGCAATTGTTAATTGTTTCTGTCCAATCAGCAAATACAATTTTACTTTTTCAACAAAAATGGTCCTGTTTCTAAAATTACAATCTTCCTTTTCGAATCAATATACCAAGATAATTGTCTATAACTTTTGACACTCATGAGCTAACAACCTATATTGTTAAAAAACAGAAAATAAGTCCTTATAGAAGAGGGTAGGTCTTCAAGGCCTTATAAATTAGTCTATGAACCTCCTCGGTTTATCTTTAAAATAAGAATAACAAGAGAATTAATAAAAAATTTAACAAAAAATAAGTTTTCAGAAATTATATTCTCAATCTGAAACATGAAATATTATTTTTGAGTAAAATGTCCCTCTAACACATATATGTATTCTTTTTAACTATTATAGCACAACCTTCTAGCCAATCTTCTCTACAAGCTACAGAGTCAATTGAGGAATTCGCTTCTACAAGCCAAATGAGGCCTACAGAAAATGTTTGTCAAAGAACCCTTTCGTCATCTTCGATAACAACACATAGTTTAGGATCAGCGGATACATTGCCTGATATTCCCTGCAGTACACCCGTTGACAATGCCAGAAATTCGAGAGGTATTTTTTTTTTTTAAATTGTATTATTGTATTTTTTTTCTTGTTAACAAATTAAAAGAACCCTAAAAAATAAATGTTATTTTTTATTTTCAGAAGTCATGAATATCTTCAATCAAATTATATCCGGAGGTATAGAAGAAGGTAATTATATAGCTTTATGTACATTTATTCTATTGTTGACAAAATTTAAAGATATTTTTGTCCTTATTTAACTTTAATGTAGTATCATGTTTTGTAATGTGAAAAAAAGATATGTTCCATGGTAAATCAATCTGCATATCAAATATCTTATTTTCAGTAATTGATTTTCCTGAAATGGCAGAGAACATTCACAATCGTTATTGATGTACTAATTTTCTTTTTGAAAAAATGATAATCATATACAAATCTTACATTTTTAGAAATTGATTTGAAAATCAAAATTAATTTTTTTTTCCAAATAAAATTGAGTAAGATCTGTATTGGCTATCTTTTAATAAAAATGAATATATATATATATTTTTTTTAATTTTAAATATTTTAGAATGTTTTTATTGTCAAATTTATATGTAAAACATAAATTACATACATATATTCGATGTTTTATTTATATATTTATTTTCTATATTTATTTGTAGGTAACGAAGAAGAAAACACACAAGATGATATTAGTAGTGGGGAAATAATACTAAGGACTGTAGACCCTTTAGAAGAAGATTCACAAATGACTATAATTGAAGAGTCCTTGTCAGGGACAAATACATCTGCCCAATCAAGGTCCCATCAACAACCAGAGTCTACAATGTCTACACCAATACCTGAAATTGAAAATGCTGCTAATATAGCTAATAATCCAATTGAAGCTGCCCCTGAGACAGACGCATTACAGGAGATGGTGGGAATAGCACGCAATTTTAGGGATGAACAAAACAAAGTAATTGAGATGTTTGGAAATTTTTTAAAGGATAGGATAAGAATAGAGGAGCAAAAAATAGAAATTGAAAGGGAAAGAAATGAGATATTTAGAGCTGGTTTTGAAAATTTAAGTAAATGCGTAGAATCAATAACAAACTTATTCTCCGCATCATCATCAACAAACCCACAATTTCAAGAATAGCCATAATTTTACATTGCTATTTAAATTTTATAATAATAATGTTTGAATATTGTTTATTCTGTTCTCATTTAAATTGTTATAAACAAGTTATTTATTTAAATATAGAAATCTAATAATTTTAAAAAAAATTATAATATATATATATATATATATATTGATACATACATACATATGTTTCTTTAGATAAATATATTTATATCACTCTCTATATATATATTTATATATATTTAGATTCTATATAATTATATATAATTTACAATCCAAATATGTATGTCTATATATATAAATATATCCAAATTATCTCTCTCTCAATGTCTATATATAAATTATAATTGTATATATATATATATATATATATATATATATATATATATATATATATATATATATATATATATAGTGAGACAGAGAGAGAGTGAGTTATATACATAAACATTGATTGCAAGGTTTGTATATGTTGTATTTGTTTGTACATAATCAACCAAAACTATTAATATTTTAATAGTATTGATTGATAGAGTCATGGATAAAAAAAATTATATGTATATATATATATATATATATATATATAACAATTACAATTATTACTTATTACAATGAGTTATTTTATATATAAAATATCAATATATATATATATATATATATATATATATATATTGATGAATATATATATATATATATATAATTTTTAGATATATATATATATAGATAGATAGATAGAAAAAGAGATCTTTGATCAATATATATATATATATATATATATATATATATAGTTAGGTAACTATACATATATATATATTTATTTAGATATTTTTAGTTCATTAATATAAATATTATTCAGTGTGTGTGTATATAGATATATATATAGAGAGAGAACAATATATACATATATATATATATATATATATATATATAATTTTCAAGATATATGCTAATGTGATCAATAATATATATGTTGGTCTTGAAATAATAAAACAAAATTATAAATTAATATATTGATCAGTATGCATTATAATCGTTGTTTGAATACAAGTTGTAGAACTTATAACATTTGAACTACTAAGCCAAAAAATATATGTGAACGCTATTAAAAAAAAAGATTAGAACGGTTGAAACAAAATATTTATTTTTTCTTTAATAATTAGTTTTAATCACTAATTTTTATCAAAATATTCAAAATTACTGAACATCAATAAGTCATATTTAAAAAATACAAATGACATATATAATAGTCTTGACATAGAATATTAATAGAACATTCACAAATTATAATAAAGTAAAATTATTATTTTTTCAATCAACATTTTTCTAGTATTGAAATCATTTTATCAATCTCCTTGTTCATCTTCAATAATTTTTTCTTAAATTTTTTTAGTTTTTTTACAAAACTATTTTTGGTTGTTGTATCTTGGTTTTTTTCAGGCACGGCTGTAATATAAGGAAGATAAATAAGAACAAAACAAAATTATTACTTTATATTGAAGAAAATGAATGGAATTAGAATTTAGAGATATACACATTTTGATGTATTTCGATTTTATAACATCTTTATCAACTAAAGAAAATTACTTATCTTTACTCTATTTTTATACAGTGAAAAAATGTATAATTAGATTGACACTCACATTCACTCGATCCAATTCCATCAATGACATTTTCCTGATCATTTTCAGCTGTCAAAGTTACTTCACATTCATATTGATTGTCCATATCAGTAGTTAATGGATCTTGAATTTCTGTGTTCAGATCATTATTTTCCATTAAAGTTATAGGAAGTGGAGGAGATTGTGCATTACTGTTTGGGGTAAAAGCCATTATTGGTCTCAGGTATCGTGGAGCACTCTTATTCTTTTCCTTTCTTCTTTTGGTATCTGTAATCACATTTCCATTAATGAATAAAATCAGAATAAATAAATATTTTGAACAAAGATTAATAAGAAAAGATAGAATGAGATAGAGCTCTCTCTCTCTCTCTCTCTATATATATATATATATATATATATATATATATATATATATATTTATATATATATATATATATAAATTTATATTAATTATTATTTTTTGGAGTTGAATCTATTTTTCAATTATATTATTTATATCTATCTAAACTTTACTATTTATATATAAAGCTAAATCTCTTGAACTCTTTTATCTTTCTCTATCTATTATCATTCTTTCTATTTCATATTTCTAGATTTATCATTTATTTGATATCATTTTGTTTATTTATATCTATCTTTGTATCTCTCTATTTTTCTTTTCATATCTCAACATTTACAAGTCTATATCTATCTATATCTATCTCTATCTATCTTTGTATTTCTCTCTCTCCCTCTCTCTTTCTCTCTCTCCATCTCTCTCTTTTGCTAGCTCTATCTCTCACTTTCTCTCCTATTTCTTATTATTTATATTTCTAATTGTAAATATTTTTATCTATTTATTTCTCTCTCTCTCCCCCTCGCACTATATTTCTCTCTATCTCTCTCTTCCAATATTGCTTTCTATTTCTGTCACTGTTATTATAAATATTATTTTGAACAAAGTAATTTTATTACTTTCTATATGTGTCTCTCTTTCTCTTTTTTCTATTAATTTAACTCTCTTAATCTTTCCTATTTCTTTGTATTTCTTTATTAATTTAGTTTACTCTTTAAAAACTATATTCTCTATCTATAACTTTGTATCTTTTTTTTCTGGGACTTAATTTTTCATTGTGTTTTTATCTCTAGATGTATAGTTTTCTATATCTATTTCTGTTTATCGCTATCAATTTGTAATTCAAATCTCTATAGCTCTTTCTATTTCTCTTTGATTAAATTAACAACCATTAAGTCTATCACTATTTATCCCTTTATCTTTAGATCTATATTTTTCTATATTCTTTGTCTTTATATTTTTAGATCTATCTTTTTATCTCTCATTATAGTTCTATATATTGATTATTATTTATATTTAGTATATCTGTCTATATCTATAAAGTTCTATCACTTTATTTATATCTATCTTTAAAATTAATAAAATGCGTCAGAACAAACGCATAACATTATTTAACTAAACCGTTTTAAACGTAGAAATTGAATCAAAATACAATATCTATTAGAAATAGTGTATGTAGTCAACACTTACAAACTCTAATGAGACTTCTAATCCTAGTATGGTACTCCTTTTCACGTCTACGTAGATCCGAATAGCGTTGAAGGCACTGTCTTCTTGTTCTTTTTATTCCCAATACCCGATACATCCTGCGTATTATCTCATAAACAAGATAATCGCGTTGATCTTGTTTGACAGATCTAACACCTCCTATTCTTTTTGGAAAATATTTCTCCATCCCATAAACTAAAATAATTAGCTCTCCAGCAGTGAACGGAGAACGTTGCGACATCTTGCTAACGAGTTTCTAATCTTGAAGGAAATGACGTAATATGTCAATCATTTGAGTAAATTCAGGAAAAATTTTTTTATTTATAAATCAATGTTTGAGTTTATATTATTTTATGATAAATGTGTTAAGAGACAGATAGTTTGTTAAAACTTATTCGGTTCACATAATTTGCATCCTCATTAGATTAGAATGTTATTCAATACATGTATATTAAATTCTGTTTCAATTGTTATTCTTGCATCTTATTATTAGCGAAAGTTTCATATATGTTTAAATAAGTTTATTAGTTATTTAAATTGCATTGTTATATTATATATTGATGGTTATCTAGTTATTAGAAAATTTTAATAAAATGTTTTTATATGTTGCCTTCTTGTTTTGATAAAATTTAAATATATTATGATGTTCATATAGTTATGAAAAGGTTACTATTGAATGCAATAAAATGTAATTCGACTGTTTCAATTTTTAAAACATCTCTCCTGTCAAGGTTTGTTTTCTTGCAGTGTGTAGCATCAACACTATAGCTAGGGGGTTGATATGTTTTATGCATTTTATACTTGACTAGCTTACATTTTATTCCAATTGCATTGCTATACGTCTATGCAAGGTTTGTTCTTAATTTATAGGTTCCAAAAGCTGTATCTGGCTTTCAAATATATACAAAGCTAGTGCTTGTTTTCAACAATAATAAAAAGTTTAGAATCACAGAACCTGTTTTCTTAATTGCACACTGTTCAAGGATACAACTTATTTTCAACAACTGTATTGTAAGTCGTTAGTAAAAAAAATAAATTAAAAAAAAAAATGGTTTTATTTTAATTTTTTTAAACAAATAACAAATAGAAGAAAAGAAAAAGACAACATAGGCAAATAATTTTTTTTTTTCAACTGTATCAATCAGAACATATTTATTTTTGAATTACACATCACTCTCATCATCTAAATTGTGAATAATTTTGTGGAGAACGTTTTTCATTTTTGAATTATAGATTTTCATGCTTGAACTTAGAAAAATTTTCGAGTTAACCTGTGAATATAAGAAGAGATTGTTTATAAATAATTATTGCTAAAAATTATGGAATCAATACATAAATCATACATAATTTTTATTTTATTCACCTACGAAATGAGTTTGTATCAACTGGTTACGTGCATGTGTACCCCCTTCAACTACATCTTGAGGAACAGATTCAACAGAAATTGTATATTTTGAAAATCGGGTCCCAGATGGAACCAGATATTTCAAAAGACCTTGGCGCTGCAAAAAATTGCGGCTAAAACTAGTGATTGGATAAACCGTGACAATAGTCAAGAAGTTTAAAGTATGAAACCTTTGGCCTCAGTAATGGGATCACGTTATTTAAAAGATACAGTGTCAATTTATTAATACATTTAAAAAAAGCTGATCAGCAAGAATAAAATAAAATAATTGTAACAATCAAATAGTTAAAACGTAGCAATCAAAAAAAGCTTGATACAATATAGCAATGTAGCAAATATCAGTGTAGCATCAAATATAGAAAACAGCAAAACAACCCTGGAGCTAATATGCGATCCAAATGTTGAAAGTCCGGAATAAGAGTAAGCAATCGACATCCACAGCTGGTTCCTTGAGAAGCAGAGTGAGGCTGGAACGACAAACGGATCCAAATCAAACACAAGCAGAAAACCAAACTAAAGGTGTTCACTTTTACTTACACCGTGTCTTGGTTACTGCTGCGACGATGGATCCCTTTTAGCAAGCTGTAGCAGAGCCGGATAAGCCTTTGGTGCAATACCGGATTTTTCAAGGATACTCCGCTGAAGTTTGCAGTTAACACAGAAGCCGGTCTGTGGAGGTAATGTTACGTCAGGTAACGTAGAGTGGGAGGAGCAACACGTTTCAGCCCGGTCAGGGCCTTTGTCAAGCTCCAGAAAGGTGTGATACAGGGCTTTTTAAACCTGTGTAAGCTGTGCTCATTGGTTGGGTATCGCAAATGGGAGTGCCTTATGCATAAGAAACATAATGATAAACAATTGCGCCGAGGCACAAATTAAAACAAAACCATATACAAAATAGTAATTAGTCACTGTGCAATATTGATAAAGTATACAGTTTGATGATGCAAAGAATAAAAAATATATAAAAATATAGACATCTTAAACTTTGTACCGCTCGACAGTTAACATTTGGCTATATACGTTTTTCTCTCTCTATTACTGAGACCAAATGACCCATAAAGTGAAGAAAATAGAATAAGTTTTCTTTCTCTGTGCAAGATGATGACATACAGCACTGAACATTCAATCTGTTAGATTGATAATTAATAGAAAAAATGATAGTAATAAATAACAATATATTAGTGCCATTAAAGAATTTTTAATAGATAGTAAAAAGAAAAAAGAAAATATATATTTTTTTAAAGTGATACCTTAAAAAATCCCTAAAAAAGTTTTTGTAGAAAATTCCATAAAAAATAATAATTTTATAAAAAATAATAATTTCATGAAAAATAACATGAAAAATAAAATAAAGTAAAAAGTAATAAGAACAGAAAATCTTAATCCCTAAGATAACACCCTATATCAAAGTCGATGTTTAGACCATTGGGTTGTAAAGTTTTTAAATTAAAAATCCATTCTGTTTCTTTTTTAATAAGCTGGGACTGTAAGTTTCCACCCCTCCAATTATTTTTAACTTTTTCTATTCCCATAAAGGAGAAGTGTGCAAGGTTGCCATTATTACATGCCGCGAAATGTTTTGGCACTGGAAGGTCTCTATTCCTATCAGAATCATGATTTTCAATTGACCATATGTGCTCACGTATACGGTCACGTAGCGGTCTTTCAGACTCTCCTATATACTGCTTGCCACAGCGACACTGTATTAAGTAAATAACAAATCTGTCAGAGCACCTAATGGTATCCTTGATTTTATAGGATTTTCCCGTGATGTTAGAAGTAAAGTCCTTCTGTTTTTTAGAATGTTTACATGATTTACATGTTAAACAAGGAAAAAAGCCATTTAATTTTTTACCAGTTAAATCAATCTGTGATTGGATTTTGTTATTATATTTTTTATTTTCAGTGGGGGCCAAAATAGTTTTCAAATTACGTGCCCTTTTATAAACAATTTGTGGTTTGGATGGCAATATTGGACCTAGTTGTTCATCATTTTTAAGAATACCCCAGTGTTTATTTAATATTTTCTCAACTAAATATTTGTTACTGCAGTAGCCAGTAATAAATGGAATAAAAGTATTGTCATCTTTTCTTTGTAGCTTTCTATTAAGAGATCTTGTACTATTTTGAACTAGTTCTTGTCTGTTCACGTCTCTCACCTCCCCCCGTATTTTTTCTATCTTGTTTTTATCATGACCTCTCTCTAGAAAATTTTTTGTGAGTTTATCTGATTGAGTATCAAAATCTGACAGGTTAGAACAGTTTTTTTTAATACGTAAGAACTGGCCTTTTGGAATATTTTCTATCCATCTTGGGTGATGGCAACTAGTGTAGTGAATATAACTGTTGGCATCTACACTTTTAAAGTGTATTTTGGATAGAATTTTATGATTTTCATGAAATAGTTCTAGATCTAAAAAACTTATTTTATGTCTACTTTTTTCACATGTAAATTTAAGATTTAGTTCATTATTGTTCATTGAGGAAACAAATTCCTCTAATAGATGTTCGTTGCCTCTCCAAATAATGAGGATATCGTCTATGTAACGATTATATGACACCAGGTTTGCTCCAAATCTAGTGTTCGCAAGGAACGACTCTTCCCAATGTCCCATAAACAAATTTGCATAACTTGGAGCAAACCTGGTGCCCATAGCCGTTCCTCTCTCTTGGTTGTAGAATTGGTGGTTATAATTAAAAAAATTATGTTTCAAAATGAATTCAATTGATTTCAACAAAAATTCCCTTTGTTCACTCTTTATCGTATTATCATTATCTAAAAAATGCTTGGTAGCTCGTAAGCCATCTGTATGATTAATACAGGTGTATAGGGATGTAACATCACACGTGACAAGAAGAAAATCCTCTTGCCACGGGATATTTTCTATTAATCTTAGTACATCTGTGGAGTCTTTTAGGTAAGAAGGAAGAGATCTAACATATTTTTGAAGAAAGATGTCTAAATATTCAGAAAGATTGGCTGTAAGCGACCCTACTCCCGATATAATGGGCCTACCGGGTGGGTTTGTCAGAGATTTATGAATCTTGGGTAAACAATATAGTAATGGAATTTTTGGAAACTTGGGAAGCAGATAATTCTTTTCTTTTGCATTAAGTATTCCCTTATCAGAGGCTTCGTTCAAAAGACATCAATTCATTAGTGTATTTTTTAGTGGGATCATTAGATAATTTTTTATAGGTATTTTCATCTTTGAGGATATTCTCGCATATAGAATAATAATCTATGGCGTCAAGGACCACTATACCCCCACCCTTATCTGCGGGCTTTATTATTAGATCTTCACTTTCTAGTTCTTTGATAATTTTTAATTGTTTTTTGCTTAGATTACTATGTGTTTTACTGATTTTCTCTTCAGTGAGGTTTTCAATATCTCTTAGTACTAATTTTTCAAACGTCTCTAGTATAGGGCCTTTATCTTGTTTGGGGTAAAAGGTTGATTTATTCCTTAATTGTGTATGTATATACTCACTATCTTGAACCAGAGTATTATCTGCTAATTTCTCTGCCCCAGACTTTAGGAACCATTTTTTAACTGTAAGTTTTCTTACGAATTTATGTGCGTCGATATAGGCACTAAATTTATTTACTTTGCAACTTGGTGCAAAAGAAAGACCTTTACTTAATATGTCTTCATGATCCCTACTCAATGATTTCTTACTTAAATTAAAGATACCTAAATTTGTGTCTTTCTTGTTCAAAACCTTGATTTTTTTGGATCTCCTAGCCCCTCCTCTCTTTCCTCTCTGTCTGACGCTCTTCTTTTTCTTATGTCTCTTTGAGGTAATGGACTTTGGAGTGTGCTTTGGCCATGTCCTAAAAAAGACGAGGAGGTGGAGGGGTTAACATATTCATCATCTCTAACATTTTGTAGTGGAGTGAATCTATTTGATAATCTACAATCGTTACTTGAATTCTGGTGAGAATTATGTCTATTGTCTACCTGTACATCATATTCACTCCTGTAGGAGTGTCTCCGATGTTGATTATAGAAGTGAGTATTTGTTTTTTGATAAGTATTGGCATCATTATTTCTATGACCATTATGGTTATAATAATTTACATGGTTTTGTCTGGAATTAAAATATTGTCCTTGTTCCCTATTTGAACCATATGTGCTGTTATTAAAGTTTCTTTCACTATTTGAATTTCTATAGTTGGGCTTGAATCTAGGACCTTGTTCTCTTCCTGATTGGTTAACAGCCCCAGAATCTCTAGCTTGGGAAAATGTTTGTCCCTGTGCTGAATGACCGTTAGTCCTATAATTATTATTTCTTTGTCCATACCTAATCTGTTGATTCTCATTTTGATAGATTACCTTATCTTTTATAGCATTATTTTTTTCATTATTAGTATGTCTCCATTTATGGGAAATATAATTATCCCAATTTGGTTGGTTAATATGTGTCAGATAGTCTTCCCTGTCTCTTTCAAATTTTATAATTTTGACTTTCAAAATTTCTTCTTTAGTGCTTTTTAATAAATCTTTTATTTCTTTTTCTCTTTTAATATACTCCATGTTACTTTCAAATTCCTTTAATTGAATCTCCAATTCTTTTATTTCAGTTTCTAATCTTTTTAAGATTTCACCTCTATAGTCTTTTATTAGACGTAAAAGGTTAAAGGATGCCTGTTCTAAAATATCGTTCCATCTCTTTTTAAAATTAATGTCATCAATTTTGAAAGAACACTCTTTTTTAATTCTAAGTCCACGTGGAACTCTTTTATTCTCTAGATATTTCTCAATAAAGATAAATTCGGTCCTGTGTTTCATTTCTAATATTAGCTTATCTTCTAAATCTTTCATTAGTTTACAAAGTGAATCAACATTCTCAGGAGTCACAATAATATCATTTGAAAAAATATTGTATATCCCTTTATATACTTCATCCCTATATTTGAAAAGATTACTTTCAGACATGATCCTAGCAGCTGGGAAAACAGTGGGGTTTTGAGGAAACAGTGCAAAAAACAAAGAAAAATGTTACCCTGCGCTGAGGAAAAAACACTAATAAACCAAGGGAAAAAATGGAGACCCCTATCTCCACAACAAGAACCAGAAATTGTATATTTTGAAAATCGGGTCCCAGATGGAACCAGATATTTCAAAAGACCTTGGCGCTGCAAAAAATTGCGGCTAAAACTAGTGATTGGATAAACCGTGACAATAGTCAAGAAGTTTAAAGTATGAAACCTTTGGCCTCAGTAATGGGATCACGTTATTTAAAAGATACAGTGTCAATTTATTAATACATTTAAAAAAAGCTGATCAGCAAGAATAAAATAAAATAATTGTAACAATCAAATAGTTAAAAAGTAGCAATCAAAAAAAGCTTGATACAATATAGCAATGTAGCAAATATCAGTGTAGCATCAAATATAGAAAACAGCAAAACAACCCTGGAGCTAATATGCGATCCAAATGTTGAAAGTCCGGAATAAGAGTAAGCAATCGACATTGCTGTTTTCTATATTTGATGCTACACTGATATTTGCTACATTGCTATATTGTATCAAGCTTTTTTTTATTGCTACGTTTTAACTATTTGATTGTTACAATTATTTTATTTTATTCTTGCTGATCAGCTTTTTTTAAATGTATTAATAAATTGACACTGTATCTTTTAAATAACGTGATCCCATTACTGAGGCCAAAGGTTTCATACTTTAAACTTCTTGACTATTGTCACGGTTTATCCAATCACTAGTTTTAGCCGCAATTTTTTGCAGCGCCAAGGTCTTTTGAAATATCTGGTTCCATCTGGGACCCGATTTTCAAAATATACAATTTCTGGTTCTTGTTGTGGAGATAGGGGTCTCCATTTTTTCCCTTGGTTTATTAGTGTTTTTTCCTCAGCGCAGGGTAACATTTTTCTTTGTTTTTTGCACTGTTTCCTCAAAACCCCACTGTTTTCCCAGCTGCTAGGATCATGTCTGAAAGTAATCTTTTCAAATATAGGGATGAAGTATATAAAGGGATATACAATATTTTTTCAAATGATATTATTGTGACTCCTGAGAATGTTGATTCACTTTGTAAACTAATGAAATATTTAGAAGATAAGCTAATATTAGAAATGAAACACAGGACCGAATTTATCTTTATTGAGAAATATCTAGAGAATAAAAGAGTTCCACGTGGACTTAGAATTAAAAAAGAGTGTTCTTTCAAAATTGATGACATTAATTTTAAAAAGAGATGGAACGATATTTTAGAACAGGCATCCTTTAACCTTTTACGTCTAATAAAAGACTATAGAGGTGAAATCTTAAAAAGATTAGAAACTGAAATAAAAGAATTGGAGATTCAATTAAAGGAATTTGAAAGTAACATGGAGTATATTAAAAGAGAAAAAGAAATAAAAGATTTATTAAAAAGCACTAAAGAAGAAATTTTGAAAGTCAAAATTAGAAAATTTGAAAGAGACAGGGAAGACTATCTGACACATATTAACCAACCAAATTGGGATAATTATATTTCCCATAAATGGAGACATACTAATAATGAAAAAAATAATGCTATAAAAGATAAGGTAATCTATCAAAATGAGAATCAACAGATTAGGTATGGACAAAGAAATAATAATTATAGGACTAACGGTCATTCAGCACAGGGACAAACATTTTCCCAAGCTAGAGATTCTGGGGCTGTTAACCAATCAGGAAGAGAACAAGGTCCTAGATTCAAGCCCAACTATAGAAATTCAAATAGTGAAAGAAACTTTAATAACAGCACATATGGTTCAAATAGAGAACAAGGACAATATTTTAATTCCAGACAAAACCATGTAAATTATTATAACCATAATGGTCATAGAAATAATGATGCCAATACTTATCAAAAAACAAATACTCACTTCTATAATCAACATCGGAGACACTCCTACAGGAGTGAATATGATGTACAGGTAGACAATAGACATAATTCTCACCAGAATTCAAGTAACGATTGTAGATTATCAAATAGATTCACTCCACTACAAAATGTTAGAGATGATGAATATGTTAACCCCTCCACCTCCTCGTCTTTTTTAGGACATGGCCAAAGCACACTCCAAAGTCCATTACCTCAAAGAGACATAAGAAAAAGAAGAGCGTCAGACAGAGAGGAAAGAGAGGAGGGGCTAGGAGATCCAAAAAAATCAAGGTTTTGAACAAGAAAGACACAAATTTAGGTATCTTTAATTTAAGTAAGAAATCATTGAGTAGGGATCATGAAGACATATTAAGTAAAGGTCTTTCTTTTGCACCAAGTTGCAAAGTAAATAAATTTAGTGCCTATATCGACGCACATAAATTCGTAAGAAAACTTACAGTTAAAAAATGGTTCCTAAAGTCTGGGGCAGAGAAATTAGCAGATAATACTCTGGTTCAAGATAGTGAGTATATACATACACAATTAAGGAATAAATCAACCTTTTACCCCAAACAAGATAAAGGCCCTATACTAGAGACGTTTGAAAAATTAGTACTAAGAGATATTGAAAACCTCACTGAAGAGAAAATCAGTAAAACACATAGTAATCTAAGCAAAAAACAATTAAAAATTATCAAAGAACTAGAAAGTGAAGATCTAATAATAAAGCCCGCAGATAAGGGTGGGGGTATAGTGGTCCTTGACGCCATAGATTATTATTCTATATGCGAGAATATCCTCAAAGATGAAAATACCTATAAAAAATTATCTAATGATCCCACTAAAAAATACACTAATGAATTGATAAGTCTTTTGAACGAAGCCTCTGATAAGGGAATACTTAATGCAAAAGAAAAGAATTATCTGCTTCCCAAGTTTCCAAAAATTCCATTACTATATTGTTTACCCAAGATTCATAAATCTCTGACAAACCCACCCGGTAGGCCCATTATATCGGGAGTAGGGTCGCTTACAGCCAATCTTTCTGAATATTTAGACATCTTTCTTCAAAAATATGTTAGATCTCTTCCTTCTTACCTAAAAGACTCCACAGATGTACTAAGATTAATAGAAAATATCCCGTGGCAAGAGGATTTTCTTCTTGTCACGTGTGATGTTACATCCCTATACACCTGTATTAATCATACAGATGGCTTACGAGCTACCAAGCATTTTTTAGATAATGATAATACGATAAAGAGTGAACAAAGGGAATTTTTGTTGAAATCAATTGAATTCATTTTGAAACATAATTTTTTTAATTATAACCACCAATTCTACAACCAAGAGAGAGGAACGGCTATGGGCACCAGGTTTGCTCCAAGTTATGCAAATTTGTTTATGGGACATTGGGAAGAGTCGTTCCTTGCGAACACTAGATTTGGAGCAAACCTGGTGTCATATAATCGTTACATAGACGATATCCTCATTATTTGGAGAGGCAACGAACATCTATTAGAGGAATTTGTTTCCTCAATGAACAATAATGAACTAAATCTTAAATTTACATGTGAAAAAAGTAGACATAAAATAAGTTTTTTAGATCTAGAACTATTTCATGAAAATCATAAAATTCTATCCAAAATACACTTTAAAAGTGTAGATGCCAACAGTTATATTCACTACACTAGTTGCCATCACCCAAGATGGATAGAAAATATTCCAAAAGGCCAGTTCTTACGTATTAAAAAAAACTGTTCTAACCTGTCAGATTTTGATACTCAATCAGATAAACTCACAAAAAAATTTCTAGAGAGAGGTTATGATAAAAACAAGATAGAAAAAATACGGGGGGAGGTGAGAGACGTGAACAGACAAGAACTAGTTCAAAATAGTACAAGATCTCTTAATAGAAAGCTACAAAGAAAAGATGACAATACTTTTATTCCATTTATTACTGGCTACTGCAGTAACAAATATTTAGTTGAGAAAATATTAAATAAACACTGGGGTATTCTTAAAAATGATGAACAACTAGGTCCAATATTGCCATCCAAACCACAAATTGTTTATAAAAGGGCACGTAATTTGAAAACTATTTTGGCCCCCACTGAAAATAAAAAATATAATAACAAAATCCAATCACAGATTGATTTAACTGGTAAAAAATTAAATGGCTTTTTTCCTTGTTTAACATGTAAATCATGTAAACATTCTAAAAAACAGAAGGACTTTACTTCTAACATCACGGGAAAATCCTATAAAATCAAGGATACCATTAGGTGCTCTGACAGATTTGTTATTTACTTAATACAGTGTCGCTGTGGCAAGCAGTATAGGAGAGTCTGAAAGACCGCTACGTGACCGTATACGTGAGCACATATGGTCAATTGAAAATCATGATTCTGATAGGAATAGAGACCTTCCAGTGCCAAAACATTTCGTGGCATGTAATAATGGCAACCTTGCACACTTCTCCTTTATGGGAATAGAAAAAGTTAAAAATAATTGGAGGGGTGGAAACTTACAGTCCCAGCTTATTAAAAAAGAAACAGAATGGATTTTTAATTTAAAAACTTTACAACCCAATGGTCTAAACATCGACTTTGATATAGGGTGTTATCTTAGGGATTAAGATTTTCTGTTCTTATTACTTTTAACTTTATTTTATTTTTCATGTTATTTTTCATGAAATTATTATTTTTTATAAAATTATTATTTTTTATGGAATTTTCTACAAAAACTTTTTTAGGGATTTTTTAAGGTATCACTTTAAAAAAATATATATTTTCTTTTTTCTTTTTACTATCTATTAAAAATTCTTTAATGGCACTAATATATTGTTATTTATTACTATAATTTTTTCTATTAATTATCAATCTAACAGATTGGATGTTCAGTGCTGTATGTCATCATCTTGCACAGAGAAAGAAAACTTATTCTATTTTCTTCACTTTATGGGTCATTTGGTCTCAGTAATAGAGAGAGAAAAACGTATATAGCCAAATGTTAACTGTCGAGCGGTACAAAGTTTAAGATGTCTATATTTTTATATATTTTTTATTCTTTGCATCATCAAACTGTATACTTTATCAATATTGCACAGTGACTAATTACTATTTTGTATATGGTTTTGTTTTAATTTGTGCCTCGGCGCAATTGTTTATCATTATGTTTCTTATGCATAAGGCACTCCCATTTGCGATACCCAACCAATGAGCACAGCTTACACAGGTTTAAAAAGCCCTGTATCACACCTTTCTGGAGCTTGACAAAGGCCCTGACCGGGCTGAAACGCGTTGCTCCTCCCACTCTACGTTACCTGACGTAACATTACCTCCACAGACCGGCTTCTGTGTTAACTGCAAACTTCAGCGGAGTATCCTTGAAAAATCCGGTATTGCACCAAAGGCTTATCCGGCTCTGCTACAGCTTGCTAAAAGGGATCCATCGTCGCAGCAGTAACCAAGACACGGTGTAAGTAAAAGTGAACACCTTTAGTTTGGTTTTCTGCTTGTGTTTGATTTGGATCCGTTTGTCGTTCCAGCCTCACTCTGCTTCTCAAGGAACCAGCTGTGGATGTCGATTGCTTACTCTTATTCCGGACTTTCAACATTTGGATCGCATATTAGCTCCAGGGTTGTTTTGCTGTTTTCTATATTTGATGCTACACTGATATTTGCTACATTGCTATATTGTATCAAGCTTTTTTTGATTGCTACGTTTTAACTATTTGATTGTTACAATTATTTTATTTTATTCTTGCTGATCAGCTTTTTTTAAATGTATTAATAAATTGACACTGTATCTTTTAAATAACGTGATCCCATTACTGAGGCCAAAGGTTTCATACTTTAAACTTCTTGACTATTGTCACGGTTTATCCAATCACTAGTTTTAGCCGCAATTTTTTGCAGCGCCAAGGTCTTTTGAAATATCTGGTTCCATCTGGGACCCGATTTTCAAAATATACAATTTCTGGTTCTTGTTGTGGAGATAGGGGTCTCCATTTTTTCCCTTGGTTTATTAGTGTTTTTTCCTCAGCGCAGGGTAACATTTTTCTTTGTTTTTTGGAACAGATTCAACACCATCTTCATCTGGTGTTATTATTTCCAGTTCCTCTATGTTTGATTGTCGCAAAGCGATGTTATGCAACATGCAACAGACCAACACCATAACAGCCACTTTCTCAGGAACGTATTGAAGAGTGCCTCCGGATTCATCTAGACAACGAAAACGGCTTTTGAGCATTCCAAAGGTCCTCTCAATCACACATCGAGTTGTTTTGTGTGCATCATTGTACCGCATTTCAGATCTTGTGCGTGGAATATTTACAGGAGTAAGTAGCCAGTTCCTACAGGAATATCCTGCATCTCCTTTTGAAAAATAAAAAGAGTTATACAAATTTAAATGTGTTCAGATACACTTTTTACTTGCAAACATTTTTATGTTTTAAATTGTACATATATATTGGTATTAATAAAAATTTAATTATATCGCTATATATATATATATATATATAAATATATATATATATATATATATATATATATATATATAGAGAGAGAGAGAGAGAGAGAGAGAGAGAGATAGATAGATAGATAGATAGATAGATAGGTATTTTAAAAAAGGTATGGAACTAAAAATCCATTGACCTTGGTGCTGCAGCAAACAGAATAAATAAATAAAAACAGGGTATATACTGTATTTTAAAATCTAATGATATTATACACTGCACAAAAAATTACAATATTGTGAGTTAATATTAACGCACATTAGAAGGTTTCGTTTTTAATTTTCATAATTATACCTAGTAGCCATCCTTCATGCATTTGTCCTTCCTCAAATTTATTATACAGGGCAGACTGTTTGAGAATATATGAATCATGACATGATCCTGGAAATCCTGAACGGACACTCATGATTTTCAAACCAGCATCACAAACCATCTGGATGTTCAAAGAATGATAAAACTTGCGGTTGCGATACATTTCTTCTTTTAGATGTGGTGGCCTTACTCTGACATGAGTACAATCAATTGCACCCAACACATTTGGGATTCCAGCAAGTCTAAAAAAATTAAGCTTTACAGAATGCCATTCTTCAGCAGTATTTGGTAAAAAAACATACCGTTTGAAAACTGACAAAAGAGCATCAATCACTGTAGTTAGGTGGCGTGAAAAGAAGGCTGGCTCATGCCAACAACTACACTAGTAACTGATTGAAAGGAACCAGTTGCTAGAAAATGTAAAACAGCCAACAGCTTCAACATTCCGGGCAGAGCATGTGTCCGAAAAGTAATGGGTTCAAGTTGACCAGATATTTGATTGTATAGCCTTTCAATTGATTCTCTACTCAATCTAAAACGCCTGATGATGTCAATGTCAGAAAGTGCATCAAGTCCTGATCTGGGATGAAAAAACCTTGGAATCCTTCTGCGCCTTCTTTGAAGCCTATCTATCTGTTGAACAGCTTGACCATCTATTCTTCGTTCCATTCGACGCATATAAATAGTATGAAACATTGCAATAACAATTTCCATAACTGATTAATATATGCGTTATAAATGCTGCTTGAAGATCTATTTCGCGACCACAGAATATGCGTATAGAAAAGCACATACGTGAGGAAATACGATGCCCGGATACAATTGTTGACAGGATGATAAATTGAATAATAGCGTAGATTACATCGAATACTGTAGAAAAACAATCGTATAGATGTTCGAACGTATCTCGGCGTTAGAGCTGCGGACATATTGACGGATTTAGAAATATATAGTTTCTAAGCACCAATTACTGTTTCATAAATTAGATTAATAATTCGGAAGTGAATTTAGATGCGGATAATATTGAGAATACAGTGTTGAATGCTTGATAAATTTCCCCCATTGTATTCAAATGGTTTGAATTTTGATTATGATTTGCATTTGTTTATATAGTATTTTTAGGAAAAATGTGTGACCACTAGAGGTCACTGTTCACCTGTATATTGTCTATATTGAGCACTGAAAGGGGTAAAATGCCAATTGTAAAATGTGTAATCTGATTGGAGGACACAAGTGATTTGGTGCTGCACACTTGTACTAGTATGCATGATTAAGGACCATGTAGGTCCGAAACATTGCATGTTTTTTTGCACTTAGGTACTCCAATACATTTTTTCACCTGCTGCAAGCTGTGGTGCTGTCACTTTTCTTCATTTTGGATATGTGTTTGGAGGTTCAGATACTCCATTGTGACATGCACCTGCATTAAAGTAAGGAAGATTGGTTCTGGGTTTATTCTACATTTGTGTACCAAAAATAGTATGCATATACACATATAAATTCACATAGTAAACATTCCACATATTCTGATGAGTGAAAAAATTATGACATTGGTTTAGCTTTATAGCACAACAATAAAGAGTAATTTGGGAGATCACTATTTTTTGGAATATTGCTACCCCTAAGCAGTTTAGGACTGTCCTCTCATGTGTATATTGTAGGAGGTAATGGTAGAGTCCAGAACAGACATTAAGAAAGAGAACCAAAGTAGACAAGGGTGAGTTATTCAGGCTGCAAAACCTTTTTTATTGCATAATACAGAAATCAATTGTTTAATATATTGTAGGTATAAGCAAAAAAGATGTAATAAATACAGTTATTTATACAGTGATCATTTTTGCACAACTCCTGTATACTAAAATTTAACTTTTATTATTAAATAAAATAAAATTCTATTAACCATGAGGGACTAAAACAAAAACAAAGTGGTAAAAACAACACACCAGTTCTCCAACAGAAATAAGGGTAGCTAGTGATAGCCAGGCAATAGAGCGAAAGATAGGATGCTCAAAACACACCCTCAAGAGTCCTGGCCGATAACTGGAACCTTGGCAACGGGTGAGGGGGGGAATGAGCAGTGACAGGAAAAAATAGGAAAAAAGAAAGTAGGTCAGGAAACTCCTTGTAAATAGATTTCTGTAATCCTGCAAAAAAACTATACTGGGTGAGTTTGAAAATGTTTGGAATGCGTTATTACTATGTTTGATTAAATTGTTCTTCAACTGCCAAACTCCTCACACAACTTGCTTTAATTGGAAGATACAATCTGGACATGTTACTGTAGTACACAAGGCCTACCACTATCTCTTAGCTTCTCATCTCTGTTGGAACAATTAGTGACAAATATGGTACAAGGTTAGGCTTGTGAAGCCTGCCATGTGCGCTATCAGATCTCATTTTTTAGACTTACATTACAAGAAAAGAGGCAATCAAGTGAAAGAAGAATCAAGTGAAAACTATTACAACTAGCTCTTGCTTCGGGCCCAATGGAGGGCATGGAGAGAAATCATATGAAAAACTTGTTTTAAGACCTTATATTATAATGTGGAAGTTCCTCCTATAATGAACTTTACATAGCGAGATCTCTCAAGATTGCCATACTGACTAGTCTTCTTAGGTCTCGCCTGAGTAGAAAGCATTAGATCATCGGGCCTATA
Source organism: Bombina bombina (assembly GCF_027579735.1). NCBI lineage: Eukaryota > Metazoa > Chordata > Amphibia > Anura > Bombinatoridae > Bombina > Bombina bombina. The sequence goes on from NC_069502.1 coordinate 633,068,545, forward strand.
GACAGGTGTTGTGCTTTTGTCTTTGGCTTATACACTTTTATACTACTTTGGTTTGGTGACTTACACCTAGATTTCAAGTTTTGCTCTATAGAGGGTGTGCGAAACGAACGCAACAAAAGTTGCATTATTTCACACTCCATAGCGCTGCCATTACAAGTTTTTGAAAATTCGCCATGTGCGTGCGATATGGTGGCGAGTGAGCTCCATACCGCACAAAATCCAAGGGTTGCTTTGACGTGCTCGTGCACGCTTTCCCCATAGACATTAATGGGAAGAGTGTGTTAGAAAAAAAACTAACATCTGAGGTGCGGAATGGCGATCGCCGTAATGCAACCCCATTGATGTCTATGGGGAAAAAAAGTTACGTTTAAACCTAACACCCTAACATAAACCTCAAGTCTAAATACACCTAATCTGCTGCCCCCGACATCGCCAACACCTAAATAAACTTAAGTGCAAAGTTAAGGTGGCGCAGTAAAAACTGCTAATTTCCCCCACTTCTTAGTATCCAATCAAAAATATATAAGTATTAACTACTCCTTAGCGAAAAAATTAGGCGTTCATATTTTCCAAATATATAAAACATTTATTATATACAATATCCGTATAGGTGATGTCTCAAATAGCACATGCAAAAATAAAAATAAAACCTATGAGTAAAATATTGCTTTAAAACTAATCTAGACACCGTTTTCTCTCAATACAAAACAAATAGTAACATATAAAATACATTTGTTTGACTGCAATGTGTATTGTTATATTTTAGCAGGCTAAACATAAATTCCTAATTTCTAAAATATATTCTAAAACCATCGATCAAAAATCTTGAACAACAATATCTAGGTAACACATTATGCATATAAAGGTACAGACTGTAATATTCGTTATTTAGACAAAATCTAATTGTGGTCACTGGGTATTCAATGGTTGTTGTTAGAGTTGCGTGAATGGTGAGATAGATCTTTATAAGGAAATATAGTTCCTAATATTCAATACTAAATCTTAATTGAATCCATATAGATATTAATTGTTTTGAAGACAAAATATTGTGGTGATATATTGTTACCATATAGTGATTATTTCTTTGGCCTTACGGCTAAGTGGGTACCTTGATTCTTAAAAGTTCCAGTTCGTAGTTCCAATCCTTCTCACAGTGCACTGTACAATATGATGATGTGTGATGTTTACAGGTGAGTCATCGGTATCTATAAAGGAGCCTTGTTCAAGGCGGTATCCCCTCAGAAGTGTGGTTCTTTTTATTGGGTATTTTTCTATTTCACTTTCCTCCTCCTTTAGTAGCTTACTCGTGTGTTCCGGTAGCAAATCTGCTATGCTATTCTTCTTTTGTCCTATTAACTTGTCTTTAGAGTCTCCGTATGCGACCTGGATTTAATCGGCCTCAGCCTCCTCTCCAAGGTGTGTAATCCTTGAAAGTGTGTATCAGGTTCTACGCGTTTCGGCTAGCAGCCTTTCTCAAGATACCTTATTAACCCCTATCTGCCGCTCCCGATATCGCTGCCACTATAATAAAGTTATTAACCCCTATTCCCTTGCACCCCAACATTTCGGCCACTATAATAAAGCTATTAACCCCTATTCCGCCGCTCCCCGACATCGCCGCCACTAAATAAAGTTATTAACCCCTAAACCTCTGGCCTTCCACATCACCGCCACTAAATAAACCTATTAATCCCTAAACCGCCAGCCTCCCACATCGCAAAAAACTAAATTAAACTATTAACCCCTAAACCTAATCCCTATCTTAAAATAAATAAAAACTTACCTGTGAAATGAAAAAAAAACTAAGTTTAAACTAACAATGAACCTAACAACTATTATACTAAAATTAAAATAACTATCAATTAAAAATACTATACAATGAGAGAAGCACTCTACCAGGAATGAACAACAGCTCATCAGCTAGTTCTATGGCAATTTACCACCCGGAGCAGCCTCTTTTAGACCAGTGTGCTTTTCACAAAGGAAAACTTTCCTAAAGTATATCAGTCTGATCCCGCCAATTAAGGTCAGTCCAGCCCCGAAATACCAGGCAATTCTCCTCTGAACAAGGAACATGACAACCCCAGATGTTCGTTTTGGCCTCCTATGGGCCTCGTCAGTGAGGTGCAGCCACATTCCTCTAAGCACACTGGGCAAGGAGTCCACGTCTGGTTTACCCCATCACCCATAGGGAGACTTCCCCAAGGTCATATTAATTTGCATACAAAGAGAGGAACGAACAACAGCTCATAAGCTAGTTTTATGGCAAAAAAGTTAAAAAAAAACTAACACTAACCCCCAACAATCCACTTACAGTTTTTGAAGTCCGGACATCAAGGTGGCGAGAAGTCTTCATCCAGACGGTGAGGTCTTCATCCATCCAGGCGGCATCTTCTATCTTTATGCCAGCGGCATCTTCTATCTTCATCCCGGCGGGCTGGTGGCGCAGAGCGGGTCCATCCTTGAAGACATCTGGTGCAGAGCATCCTCTTCATTTGGTCACCACCGTACACTGAATCTTCAATGCAAGGGAGCCTTTTCAAAATGGCGTCCTTGCATTCCTATTGGCTGACTTGATTTTTGAAATTCAAATCAGCCAATAGGATTAGAGCTACTGAAATTCTAATGTCAATGAATTGGGGGGTGTCTTTGTATTTTGTTACAGGGAAAAGAGATGATTTCTTTAGGGCAATGCTTTTAAGGGCTATTGGTAGTTTATTGTAGGCTGGGGGGGTTATTTTGGGGGAGCTTTTTTATTTTTATAGGGCTATTAGATTAGGTGTATTTTTTTATTTTGGATCATATCTTTTGTTATTTTTTGTAATTTAATGTTTGTTATTTTTTGTAATTTAGTGTTTTTTATTTATTTGTAATTTTAGAATTATTTTTTTTTATTAGTGTTTGGCCTCGGTTGCACTGCTCTTTCCTGTATTCACTCCTATCTTTCTCACAGGTCTTTTTCTGTCATTTGCCGGTGACTCCTCCTCTCATATGCCTCTGTCTGTTGGAGTACCTCAAGGATCTGTTCTGGGTCCTCTACTCTTCTCCATTTATACTTCTTCACTGGGTAAACTTATCTCAACAGTTATGGCTTCAAATATCACCTCTATGTTGATGACACCCAGATCTACCTCTCCACCCCTGCTCTCTCTCCCTCTGTCCTTTCTTATGTCAGCGACTGCTTATCTGGTATTTCTTCCTGGTTGACCTCTCACCACCTAAGGATTAACATGTCTTATCCCCCCCCCTCAAGCCATACGCCGACTTCTGACTTCTCTATCCCTGTTGACGGTATCACCATTTCCCCATCGCCCCAAGCCCACTGCCTCAGAGTTACAATTGACTCAAATCTATCCTTTGCCCCCCATATCCAATCACTTTCTACATCCTGCCACAACCATCTATGCAATATTTCCAAGATTCGCACTTTTCTGAGCACTAACACCACAAAGCAAATAATACACTCCCTTGTTATTTCCCGACTTGACTACTACAATAACCTGCTCGCTGGCCTTCCTCTTTCCCGCCTCTCCCCCTTCAATCCATCCTAAATGCCTTTGCCAGGCTTATCCACCTTTCCCGTCGCTCTGTATCTGCTGCACCTCTCTGTGAGACCCTTTATTGGCTCCCCATTCACAGCAGAATTAAATTCAAAATTCTCACCCTTACATACTAAGCTCTCACTAACGCCGCTCCCCTCTACCTATCCTCTCTAATAAACGAGTATACTCCAGCCCGCCCACTAAGATCCAACAATGACCTGCTCCTTGCATCCGCGACTATCACCTCCTCTCATGCTAGACTGCAGGACTTCTGTTGTGCAGCATCTACCCTCTGGAACACTCTCCCTCATGCTGTCAGGATTTGCCCTAATCTTTCTTCCTTTAAATGATCCATGAAGACTTTTCTGTTCAGGGAAGCCTACCACCCAACTCAATAATAAATTAATTTCACTTACCTAACATTTCCCTCATCTAACTCTGCATTAACATCTTTCTCAATCTTGCAGTCCCTACCTCCTGTTTCCCACAGAAATAGGGCCCTCAATTCAACCTGTATGTGTTTGCAAATTTTGTCATGTCTCTTACAAGTCTTATATTGTTTTATTTAAATGAATTGTATCCATGGACAGCAATGCGGAATATGTTGGCGCTTCATAAATAAAGTATAATAATAATAATATATGCCAAATATTTTATGAGGCCTTTCAGAAATTGTATAATGCTGATGTGGTGAATATAGAAAATAAAAAATTAATTCTGAGAGAATTTTACACTACCAAAATTAGATAATAATAGCTTAGAGAAAATAAACGCCCCTATAACAAAGGAGGAAGTAGAAGTAGAAATTAGGAATATTTCACTTGACAAAGCTACTGGCCCTGACCAATTGCCTTCAGAATACTATAAAATATTAATAAAAGAAATTTCTCCTCTTTTAACAGAGCTGTTTAATTTATATTATTCGAATGGTAGCCCAATGTCGAAGAATTTTACAAAAGCTACTACTTCCCTGATACTAAAGAAAGGTAAAAGCCCTGATCTGGTTGGATCATATAGGCCAATATCACTATTAAATAGGCCAATATCACTATTAAATACCGGCTACAAAATCTTGGCTGCAATTGTGGCTAATAGACTCAAAGGTATTATGAACAATCTAATTTCACAGAACCAGACAGGATTTATGAAGAATAGATCTTCAACGTTATAAAAGAGCATTGTTAGAATAATAAAGATCAAAGAAATAAATAATATGGAATCAGAGGATTTGGCAATGATAACTATAGATGCGGAGAAAGCATTTGATGCAGTCCAATGGGACCATTTTTTCTCCTCCTTAAATTATTTTGGTTTTACAGGACATTTTGTTAATTACATTAAAAAGATTTATGACAATCCCCTTTCCCTGATTTTAATTAACGGGATAGTATCTTCTGAAATTATGCTCGGAAAAGGTACAAAACAGGGATGTCCATTATCACCACTATTATTCAACTTAGTAATTGAAGCACTTGACAATAGCCCTGACATATGTATTCTTCATATGTGTCCCTTTTTAAAGTGGCAATATGGTCACCCTAACTACAACCCTCTGTTTGCTAAGTTCGAAAATATGCTGAAATCTTTGAAGAGACTCCCATTGACTCTATCTGGAAAAGTTAGTTTGATTAAAATTGTACTTTTTCTAAAAATCGTCTATTATTTACAAAATCTACCTCTTCTGATCAAAGAAATAGATATTAAGGCCTTAAAAATGTATTATTATTATTTTCTGTGGGAAAAGGAAAATTAGATATTCCATGAATAAATTATGTCAAATTAAAAATGTTTGAGGTTTTTCTCTTCCATCCCTACAAGATTATAATATTGTTTGCTTAGTTAAAATAGTCGCTGAAGGGTTATTAGAGGAAGAATATTTACTGCAAAAGAATTAGAAAGGACAATAAATATCCATATTCACTGAAGGCACTATGACATGCTGAAATTAAAAGATTACTTAAGAATGTAATAATTTAAGAGTTATATCTGTAATAATCATAGCATGGCAGATTTTCTGTAAGAGAATTGGTTTTGACTTTGCAAAGTCTAAGTCTCTTGAGATAGCAGTAACATTTTTTTCGGAAGGAGTAAGATCTGAAATTTTCTCCAGATGGAGAAGAGCGGGTCTGGTTTTTGTGTTCCAAACAATTGATAATATAGATGGAATTGAGAAAATAAACTATTTGAAGAAATGAGGCAGGAATATAACCTACCCCGGATTAATTTCTTTGCTTATCTCCAATTTAGACATTGGGTAGACAAATTGAGTAAAGACCATAAAGGAGATTGGAACTGTCCCCAAATAGAAACATGTCTTAGAATTTGTAAAACAGGACATTTCTCGATAAATAAATGGTATAAATGTCTTTTGGAGAAAGAGGATAAGAAAGGCATGAAAAATGTGATTTTAAAATGGCAACTAAAAGGACTACAAAGTGTACAGGAAGAGACAATCAGAGATAGTCTCTTTAGTGTCTGGAAACCAACACAAGCAAGTAATTTTAGGGAAACACATTTAAATATGATTCACCAAGTTTACCTCACTCCCTCCCTTTACATAGATGGAGACCAGATATTAGTGATAAATGTATCAAGTGTCAATTTAGCTTGGCAGAGTTATTACATTGTGTAAGGGAATGCCCTAAGATAAATCAATTTTGGAGGAAGATTAACTATTGGTTAAGTAAGGTTACTCAAGAAAATCATAATTTACAGCTTGAAACAGTGATCTTTCTCCTGCCAAAACAAAGTAGGTACAGAAATAGAGATTTGATAAATGCTACATTTCTAGTGGGGAGGAATATAATTATGAAAAAATGGATATTCAAGAAGACCCCCACTATTGCCGAATTTATAGAAAGTATATACAACCTATTGATTTTAAAACAATGTGTGGTAGAACCAGGAAATGAGAATAAGATAAAAAAATATCAAAACGTGGGGAAGTTTGATTAAGTCTTATGCAATAGAAACACAGAAGCTGATAATATACCCCTTTTATCACTCAATCTATGTACAAGAGGCAATGTTAAGAGGAGATATTCCCCAATGTTGAGCATAAAATGGGAGGGAGACAGGGGTGGTGACCCGGGGAGGGAATGGAGAGTGGAGAGAGAATAATTATATTCCATATATTCTTTAGTATTTTTTTGTTGTTGCTTTGTTATGTTTTCTTTGTTTTGTGATGTCTGTTTTATTTAATCTAAAATACCCCAACAGTGCATTTTGGTTCAATGAGTAAAATGCTATATATATATATATATATATATATATATATATATATATAATTTAGGGTCTGACTCACAGTGTATTCGTGTTATGGTCCAAGAAGGACCTGGATGATTTACATTGTGTCTGTCCATTGTTACGAATATGTCTTTATTTATTTGTTTTTACTTATTTAAGACACCCTGTGAGGTGTACTAAAAAAACATCAGGTGATGCTCTGGAAGTCCCCAGAGATTAATGTTGTCCCAAAAAAGCATGAAGTCCTTGTTGCTGTGTAATATGAAAACTAAAATGATGAGTTTTTCAAAGGAAAGGTGATCTCTGAATGTTAACCAATATAACTGTAGTCTGGCACATGTGCTGCTCCGCTACTGGAACGATCCCAAGGGCATTCCGCATGAACCCGTGACAGGAAGACAAGAAAGCAAGAGAAACACAAAAAAAACAGATCTTTGTGCAGAGTGAAAAAAAAACATCTTTAATTAAGCCCCTAATAGGCTGTAACTTACTAGAACATAGATAAAAACATGCAGACAGATACACAAAGTATCACAAAGTTTCACCGTAGTGCAGGACATCCAATAGTCCAAAGAGCTCTTGAAAAAAATCTGTTGTCAACGGAATGAAACGTACATCGAGTAAACAATCAGCTGTTATTGGTCTATTTGATTTTGGAGGAATTAGGTCCCAGTGAGGCTTCCATACCTGGAAAAGTACAATTACACTCATAATAACACTGTTTGATAAAATGTATTTTAAAAAAATTGCAATAAAAATTTGTAAGGGCTCAAAGATATGAGACCTGATGTGTTAGAAAAAAAAGGTCTGCAAAGGACTTTATCATAGAGATACATACATATGTCTAAATATCTAAATGTATGTATATATATATATATATATACAGTATATATATATAAGAATAAGGGGTAGATTTATCATATGTCACATGCCCGCTTGACATCGCTAAATGCCGACAGCATACACTGTCTGGTGAAATGCTTGTACAATGCCGCCCCCTGCACATTCACGGCCAATCGGGCACTAGCAGAGGACGTCAATCATCCCGATCGTATCTGATCAGGATGATTTCTGTCTGCCACCTCAGAGGTGGCGGACGAGTTATGATCGCTGCTTCTTAACTTATGTTTCTAGCGAGCTGGAAACATCGGGGGTAGATTGCAGCATCCGCTGCTTGATAAATCTACCCCTATGCATGTACAGATGTATTTATGTGTTTTACTGTATATTTACTGTACATATTTCACATTTCAGTGTTCTTCACTTCACAGGATAATGTTATGTGTGACACAGACAAAACATGCACATTTTACTTTGTTCCCATGGTATTGCTGAAGAGATATCAAGTTAGGTGTCTGGAGCACTACATGGCAGGAAATAGTGCTGCCATTTAGTGCTCTTGCAAATGGATAACATTCTTGTAAAACTGCTGCCATAAAGTGATCCAGACAAATACATTGCTGCTTACATCGCTGCTTTTCAACAAGAGATACCAAGAGAAAAAGATAATAGAAGTAAATTAGAAAGATGTTTAAAAGCGCATGATCTGTCTGAGTCATGCAAGAAAAAAAATGGGTTTCAAGTACCTTTAAGGGGTTAAACATAGGGAAAACAGTGGATAGGCAAAAACACAACATATATCAATGCCTATGGCTTATTTATAAAGCATTTTGGGGAAAAAAAAGTCCAATATTTCCATAACTCCTAGGTATACTCTCACAGTTCAAGATCTCCTAAGATAAATGGTGCTGGCTGACCTCACATACCCTTATGGTAATAGAGGATAGTATAGAGAGAGCTACATTCTTCTTTCTTCATCTATGAAAAAATACTATTTTTTTAACCACAGATTGGTGGAAACTAAAACATGCCTACACTTGAGTAAACAATGTACCACAATGAGATAACAAGAGATATTTATTCAATTGTCATTAACAGAGCTAAAAGAAAGAAAAAAAAACGTGGATTCACAGCACTATAGAATTAGATTTGCATATGCTACTAATTGGTTTATTAAAAGTTCTAGAGTTTTATACATTCTGTTCTTTCTTGCTATGGAAGTTATAAACTATATTAACTTAAACCATGTGCCTCCGATTGAGTAATTAAATCAAAACTACTTAGGATGTATTTATGCATTGCAAATCTACAACTGAATAGACATTTCAACTTTGAAAAATATTTCATAGAATGTATTCATCTGCATATCTTATGTAACAAAAATCACAATGGCAGAAATATATCTACTGTAATAAACTATTAGTGAATTATTAGTGAATTCATTTTATTTGACAATATTTGCTCTAAATTAGTACTCAGTTATCTAGAAGCAAAATATTCAGGAGCATTGTATAAAGCATCAGAATATGTTTTTATTAGCAAGCAAACCTTTTAGCAAGTAAAATTGTATGCTTCCTTATAATACTTTAAAAACAAACACGAGTTGTGAAATCCTTTTGTTAAATAAAAATATAGAGCACTACTTCTCATTGAGGCCCTGATATTCAAAACCTCTCTGCTCAGGTGAGATATTCTAAAATGATCCTTAAAGGGACACGGAACCCACATTTTTTCTTTCGTGATTCAGATAGAGCATGCAATTTTAAGCAACTTTCTAATTTACTCCTATTATCAAATTTTCTTCATTCTCTTGGTATCTTTATTTGAAATGCAAGAATGTAAGTTTAGATGCCGGCCCATTTTTGGTGAACACACTGTGTTGTTCTTGCTGATTGGTGGATAAATTCACCCACCAATAAACAAGTGCTTTCTATGGTACTGAACCAAAAAATAGCTTAGATGCCTTCTTTTTCAAATAAAGAAAGCTAGAGAACGCAGAAAAATTGATTATAGGAGTAAATTAGAAAGTTGCTTAAAATTGCATGCTCTATCTGAATTACAAATTAAAAAAATTGGGTTCAGTGTCCCTTTAAGCACGGCGAGATCCCAAGCAAAATTTTCAAAAGGCAGAATTTGCTTTCTCCAAGGGGCATTCCCTGCATTTCTGTATGTGAAGGAGAGACAAGCCCAGTGCAATATAGCACTGCATAACAGTTCTGCTGCATTTGCACGTTGTGCTTTATATTTTATTTCACTACATTTAAACTTTCCACTTTCTATTTTAGTTTTTTATTTTGTATACAGCAGTGTATTTAGGATTGTGATTTTACAGATTTTGATTATGTTAGGCTCTTCTTCAGTTTCCCAGAAAATGTCATTACTTTCTATGGTGCAGATAATCAAACATTCTTTAGTTTTGAGAGAGTTTATTTTGCTGACTTCACAGGGCAAAATTGACTAAATTTTCTAAGAAAAGGGGAGGAACATGGAAATCCCAAAGAGATGAGAGAAGCCTTCCATAGAAAACAATTAAGCTCTCTGGATACAAAATTTCACATGGGAGAGAAAAGGTAACCGGAGAACACCTGGGGCTGATATAAAGGGGCTGATTTATTAAAGTGCGGACGGACATGATACGATGTAGCATATCATGTCCACCGGACATCGATAAATGCCAACAGCAAATGTGAACTGCTTGTGCAATGCTGCCCCCTGCAGATTCGGCTGCTAGCAGGGAGTGTCAATCAGTCCGATCGTATAGGATCAGGTGGATTGATGCCTGCAGCCTCAGAGCAGGCAGACAAGTTTTGGAGCAGCAGAAACAGGGGCATCAAGCTCCATTCGGAGCGTGATAATTCAGCCCCAAAAGCTCAGTTTGCATCGATTCCAAATTAAACTAAAACTCACAATAATTTAACCCCTTAGTGACCATCAATATATATTCTGCTTTGTAGGATCCCCCCTTACCCCCCAACCTCCCTGATCCCCCCAAAAAGCTCTCTAACCCTCCCCCCTCTACCTATTGGCCGCCATCTTGGGTACTGGCAGCTGTCTGCCAGTACCCAGTTTGTTAAATGTTATGCTTTTTTTGCCATAAAAACCCCTTGAAACCCCAGAGTACGTGCACATCCTTGTTCGTTAAGGGGTTAACTTGCTTTTCCCAATATTTTAGTATATATTACTTTTCTTTTAGTTAAAATAAGTGTATTGTGAATACCCTGGGAACTCCCCTGTTCAGCCCATTGAACTACCCTCTTCCACCCACTTTCTGAAAGTGTCAGTTTACAATGGAGAAAATGCTGCTGTTTCTTAACTTGCAGGCAGCAGGCTGACATAAGCTTACCTGAACCACAAGGGCATGATTTGAGCACTAAATTATTGTTCTTCTGAGTAATCTGATTTTCCTGTTTTGGACAGTTTATATATTTTTTCATTCTAGTACATACTGTATATGTTTTCTATTATTATATGTCTGCATTAAAAGTCTGTTTGGCAGTAAGTTTTGGTTCTGTCACAATGTAATGTATTTAATTAATGTAGAATGTCACAAAATCCCTCGCCTGCTTCAACAGTATGGTATTTTATGGTGTACGTGTGGATAAAAAAATAAAACTATGCCTCCTGCTCTGTGTTAAAAAAAAGGGAACAGACTGTGCAAATATTGACTTTTTAGTTCAAAATTCAGCTTGTGCTCATCTGCCATATATCTAGTTACTGATTACAATACAAAGCAAAAAACAACCACTTATTGCTGCTATACATATGTTAAAGGCACATTGGTTCAAATTATTTTTAAAAGATTAGCTTTTTTAACTTTTTCTTTTAAACAATGTTACTGAAGTGATAAAAAAATACATATGTATCATATATTTCTACAAAGTTTGATTGACAACATTAAAGGTTTTTTAATAAAGTTTTTTTTTTTTATTCAAACTTCATGTTTAGAATAACATTCATCTGAGGGAATCTTAGTAATCTTTATTCACAGCTGTTTATAATACCACATCAATGTTTGAATTGATCTTCTATTAGAAAAGAATGTGTGGTCTTATCAATTTTGTGTGAAATCTATATGAAAGTTTTTATCTTTGTGAAAAATCCATAATGATTATCTGGGACTTATGTGGTTAAAAAAGAGGCCAGTCACAATTTTTGTGTTGTGCAGGGTCACGGGAGGAAAATGGACAGAATTATGGGTAGGTCTGGGTTGTTGGGTGGCGTATCTGGAAGGTCCTTTGAGATGTTGAGGCAGTGAATAGGAAGGGCTTATATAGTCCATTAAAACAGCAGGGAAATCATATTTGGAGCATATGGCTGCTTCAGTGGGGAATGAGAACACACCAATAACAGTAACACATACACACACATATATACAATATATATATATATATATATATATATATATATATATATATATATATATATATATATATATATATATAAAACAACAAAAAGTATTGGTGCACATCCAACCACTTAAGTCCACATATTTATATATACTTTTGTGTGCTACATATTCTTAAAATAGTTAAAATAAAATTGGGATCAATATCTCACAATATTATTAACATATATTTATGCTGCAAAAAGTTTTTGCCTGTTAAATATGCTTTTCAATTTTTTAATAAAGATGGGATCTTAGTCACACAATATGGCCATATTCTGCTAAGCCAGTCACCACTTACAAGGTGTCCTATAATAGACTGGTATTAACACTAATCAGTTTAGCTTTGCTGGGCTGAATCATTCGATTCTAATATTCAAATACAGAATTCCCACACTGCAGTACTATGCCTCAATTCATGTCTGCACAGAATGAAACTCCCTAGCTTTATATTTATAACACACCTGGGCTGGGTGGTGTGCATTAACCAAAGGGGATTTGGTCAGCTACCTATTCAAGAAATACAACAACAAGGGGGTTTGGTTAAGCACACCACAAAAAAAAACCCTTTTATATCTTAGCACACACATTGTGGGAGTGCTATAAATATGTGGACTTAAGGGGTTGGATGTGCACCAATACTTTTTGTTGTTTTGTAATTATTTTGGCCACTTTGGTAGCATTCCCACAATGTGTGTGCTAAGATATAAAAGGTTTTTTTGTTGTGGTGTGCTTAAAGGGACATGAAACCCAAATGTTTTCTTTTGTGATTTAGAAAGAGCATGTCATTTTAAACAACTTTCTAATTTACTTCCATTATCTCATTTGCTTCATTCTCTTGATATCACTTGCTGAAAAGCATATCTAGATATGCTCAGTAGCTGCTGATTGGTTGCTGCACATAGAGGCCTTGTGTGATTGGCTTGCACATGTGCATTGCTATTTCTTCAACAAAGGATATCTAAAGAACTGAGCAAATTAGATAATAGAAGTAAATTGGAAAGTTGTTTAAAATTACATGCCCTATCTGAATCATGAAAGTTTAATTTTGACTAGACTGCCCCTTTAACCAAACCCTTTTGTTGCTGTACTGTATTTCTATATACTGTATATATATATATATATATATATATATATATATATATATATGTGTGTGTGTGTGTGTGTGTGTGTGTGTGTGTAACTGTTATTGCTGGCTACTCTGATGAACAATTACATACTATTTGTGTTTGTGTCTCTCCCCTGCCCCTGTTTGCTCCAGTACTTACATTGGAGTTCCCCAGCTATCAAATGGAGAAATTATGTAGTATGATTTGGATTGCAGTGATTTTCTAATAGCAATTCCTGCAATTTTTACCCACTTATACATATGGGGAAATGTAGCACACATAGCAGCATACATGCATACTTTCTGCTATAAAACATGATTTTTAATGTTTGTAGAGTTTTTTTATGAGGACATCCAGTCTTTATGTTTTATGGTCAGTTTTAACATTGCATGTTTCATGAATATTGAATAACATTTTTTTATGTTTATAATTATACATGGATATGTTTGTGTTTAAGTGTGGGATAATAAAAAAAATATTTTTTTGTGATATAGTTTATAGACCTTTGGAATAATTACTAGCACTAAAGCCCCCAAATATATATTTTTTTTAAATTCATAGATAGATAATCACACCCCCCCCTATCTCTGATAAATCAAAACTTACTTCTTCTCTATGTGAACTTAAAATAAAATGGAAAACGGCTAAGGGGAATACTAAGGGGTATATTTATCAATGTGCGAGCGGACATAATACGAAGTAGCATATCATGTCCGCCGCACATCGATAAATTCCGACAACATACGCTGTCGGCATTTATCATTGCACCAGTAGTTCTTGTGAACTGCTGGTGCAATGCCGCCCCCTGCAAATTCGTGGCCAATCGGCCGCTAGCAGGGGGTGTCAATCAACTCGATCGTATTTGATCGGCTTGATTTCTGTCCACGGCCTCAGAGCAGGCGGACAAGTTATGGAGCAGCGGTCTTTAGACCGCTGCTTTATAACTTCTGTTTCTGGCGAGCCTTCAGGCATCTTATTTATATGAATAGTTTAATTTCACTTCTCTACGTTATGCGATTATAAAATTGAAAACTGGAAAAGAAGCTGCCAAGTTGCTAAATAGTACAGGGAATAGAGAATCTTGCTACTAATCTGAATATCAGAGGTTATAGACATTCACAATTTAGTTACTATTTATTACCATATATTTTATCTCAGATTGTAGAATTATAAAGAGATCTGCAATTTGTTTTGTGCAGTATAAAGAAAAACAAACCAACAGTCAACATTATTTTCATATAGTGCATGAAAACTTCTTTAAAGGGACAATGTACACTAGATTTTTCTTTGCATAAATGTATTGTAGATCATCCATTTATATAGACCATCTGGGAGTGTTTTTGTAACAATGTATAATTTTGCTTATTTTTTTATTACCATTGTGCTGATTTTCAGACTCCTAACCAAACCCCAAAGTATCAGATGTAGACCCAAGTCTATAGACTCCTGCTTTTCCTGTTTGTTTAATCTGTCTTTTCATATGCAGGGGAGGGGGGAGTGTCTGCTCTTCCAGATTTCCCTGCCTCTTTCACTTGGTGTCCCAGCCTTACCTCATCAACAGTGCTAAACTGGGAGCTTCTCAGTAAGTTTTTAAAAGGTTTTATACTGGATTTTTACATCAGTATCTGTGCATATTCTTCTTTATAGTAGTGTCTAATACATGCAGTTATATGAAAATTCTTGTATACTGTCCCTTTAACCTCTGCCCATGATGGAATGTCTACTTCTATGTCTAATATCATGTCAATATGAAGTGGTGCACTGTTTAGCACTTTCACATTCATGCAAACACTGCCAGAAGGTAACGTTTAAAGGGACATTATACACTCATTTTCTAAACTAAACTACTATAAAGAATTATATACCAGATACTGATATAAAAATCCAGTATAAAACTGTTTAAAAACTTACTTAGAAGCTCCCAGTTTGGCTCTGTTAAAAAAGTTACTGGAACACCCACTGCAAGTGAGAAAAACAGACACTCCCCCTCCCCCTTCCTTTACACAAACAGGATCAAGGCTTGGTTAGGAGTCTGAATATCAGAGCAATGTTATTTAAAAATAAGCAAAACTATCCATTTAAAAAAAAACTGTATGGGCTATATAAATGGATCATCTATAAAACATTTATGCAAAGAAAAATCTAGTGTATAATGTCCCTTTAATGCACACAGGCTACCGTGCATATTACAAGCAAAAGACAATGCACGCTAACTTCGGATATCGTAACCGCAATAAC
The DNA here is from genome assembly GCF_027579735.1 of Bombina bombina. Taxonomy (NCBI): domain Eukaryota; kingdom Metazoa; phylum Chordata; class Amphibia; order Anura; family Bombinatoridae; genus Bombina; species Bombina bombina. The sequence continues at coordinate 633,083,904 of NC_069502.1, forward strand.
TTCTCCCCCTAGACTTCAATGGAGGGCACAAACTGGAAAAAACTAACACTTATCGCTCACACACGAACCCAACAGAAGTTAAACCTACAGCTAGAACCCAAAAGTAGTTATAAATATTTTACATTCCAATGTTTTTTTTATTAATAATAATACAAATATATATTTATTTATATATATATATATATATATATATATATATATATATAGAGAGAGAGAGAGAGAGAGAGAGAGAGAGAGAGAAGTTTAAAACCTAGCACTCACAATTGATAAATTTCATGCCTTGGTGCATACAGTCATACAGATCAACTCTTTAGAAACCACACTCTCTGGACTTATTAATAATCACATGATTATTAGTAAGTCCGGAGAGTGCAGTTTCTAAAGAGATGAACCTAGCACTCATGATTGATAAATTTCATGCCGTGGTAAAGATCTGTCATACAGATCATCTCTTTAGAATCCGCACTCTCTGGATTTATTAATAATCACATGATTATTAATAAGTCCGGAGAGTGCGGTTTCTAAAGAGATGATCTATATATATATATGTATATATATATATATATATATATATATATATATATATATATTTATATAATGTATTTTTTGGAAAATATATATCTATACCTATATAAATATATAGATATATAGGTATAGTTATATACAGAAATATATAGGAACAACACATTATTACATATTAAAATTTAATAAAAATTATTATACTATTTTTCAGGTGTTTAAGTGAAAAGGGCTCCTAAGTGTGTACATATATATAGATATATATATATATATATATATATATATATATATATATATGTGTGTGTGTATGGATATATATATATATATATATATATATGTATGTATGTATGGATATATGGATATATATATATATATATATATATATATATATGTGTGTGTTTGTGTTTATATGTGTGTATATAAATATGCATATGCATATATACACATATAAACATATATAGAGATGTGTGTATATATATATATATATATATATATATATATACACACATACAAATGTATATGTATGTATATATATATATATATATATATATATATATATATATATATATATATATATATATATATATATATATATACATTATAGCCCTTTCCATTCAAATACCTTCTCATATACAATATACTTTTTAAACCTTATAACTTTCTTTAATATTTATATGATTAATGTTTATTAGATAGTGTATACATGAATGTAACACTTTACTTAAAGGGACATAATGCTCATATGCTAAATTACTTGAAACTGATGCAGTATAACTGTAAAACGCTGACAGGAAAATATCACCTGAGCATCTCTATGTAAAAAAGAAGATATTTTATCTCACAATTTCCTCAGCTCAGCAGAGTAAGTTTTGTGTAAAAAAACCATAATTTATGCTTACCTGATAAATTTATTTCTCTTGTGGTGTATCCAGTCCACGGATCATCCATTACTTGTGGGATATTCTCCTTCCCAACAGGAAGTTGCAAGAGGATCACCCACACCAGAGCTGCTATATAGCTCCTCCCCTAACTGCCATATCCAGTCATTCGACCGAAACTAGCCGAGAAAGGAGAAACCATAGGGTGCAGTGGTGACTGTAGCTTAAAATTTAGACCTGCCTTAAAAGGACAGGGCGGGCCGTGGACTGGATACACCACAAGAGAAATAAATTTATCAGGTAAGCATAAATTATGTTTTCTCTTGTTAGGTGTATCCAGTCCACGGATCATCCATTACTTGTGGGATACCAATACCAAAGCTAAAGTACACGGATGAAGGGAGGGACAAGGCAGGTACTTAAACGGAAGGGACCACTGCCTGTAGAACCTTTCTCCCAAAAATAGCCTCCGAAGAAGCAAAAGTATCAAATTTGTAAAATTTTGAAAAGGTATGAAGCGAAGACCAAGTCGCCGCTTTGCAAATCTGTTCAACAGAAGCCTCATTTTTAAAGGCCCAGGTGGAAGCCACAGTAGAATGAGCTGTAATCCTTTCAGGGGGCTGCTGTCCAGCAGTCTCATAGGCTAAGCGTATTACGCTCCGAAGCCAAAAAGAAAGAGAGGTTGCTGAAGCCTTTTGACCTCTCCTCTGTCCAGAGTAAACAACAAACAGGGAAGATGTTTGCCGAAAATCTTTAGTCGCTTGTAAGTAAAACTTTAAAGCACGGACTACGTCCAAATTATGTAAAAGACGTTCCTTCTTTGAAGAAGGATTAGGACACAATGATGGAACAACAATCTCTTGATTGATATTCTTGTTGGAAACTACCTTAGGTAAAAACCCAGGTTTTGTACGCAGAACTACTTTATCTGTATGGAAACTCAGATAAGGAGAATCACATTGTAAAGCTGATAACTCAGAGACTACGAGCCGAGGAAATAGCCATCAGAAACAGAACTTTCCAAGATAAAAGTTTGATATCAATGGAATGAAGGGGTTCAAACAGAACTCCTTGAAGAACCTTAAGAACCAAGTGTAAGCTCCATGGAGGAGCAACAGGTTTAAACACAGGCTTAATTCTAACCAAAGCCTGACAAAATGTCTGGATGTCTGGAACCTCTGCCAGACGCTTGTGCAAAAGGATAGACAGAGCAGAAATCTGTCCCTTTAAAGAACTAGCTGATAATCCTTTATCCAAACCCTCTTGCAGAAAGGACAATATCCTAGGAATCCTAACCTTACTCCATGAGTAATTCTTGGATTCACACTAATGAAGATATTTGCGCCATATCTTATGGTAGATTTTCCTGGTTACAGGCTTTCGTGCCTGTATTAAGGTATCAATGACTGACTCGGAGAAGCCACGCCTTGATAAAATCAAGCGTTCAATCTCCAGGCAGTCAGTCTCAGAGAAATTAGATTTGGATGATTGAAAGGACCTTGTAGTAGAAGGTCTTGTCTCAGAGGCAGAGGCCAAGGTGGAAAGGATGACATGTCCACCAGGTCTGCATACCAGGTCCTGCGTGGCCACGCAGGCACGATCAAGATCACCGATGCTCTCTCCTGTTTGATTTTGGCAATCAGTCGAGGGAGCAGAGGAAACGGTGGAAACACATAAGCCAGGTTGAAGAACCACGGTGCTGCTAGAGCATCTATCAGCGTCGCTTCTGGGTCCCTGGACCTGGATCCGTAACAAGGAAGCTTGGCGTTCTGGCGAGACGCCATGAGATCCAATTCTGGTGTGCCCCAATGATGAACCAATTGAGCAAACACCTCCGGATGGAGTTCCCACTCCCCCGGATGAAAAGTCTGACGACTTAGAAAATCCGCCTCCCAGTTCTTTACACCTGGGATATGGATCGCTGATGGCAAGCGTCAGTCTCTGCCCAGCGAATTATCTTGGAGACTTCTAACATCGCTAGGGAGCTCCTGGTCCCCCCTTGATGGTTGATGTAAGCCACAGTCGTGATGTTGTCCGACTGAAATCTGATGAACTTCAGGGTTGCTAACTGAGTCCAAGCTAGAAGAGCATTGAATATTGCTCTTAACTCCAGAATATTTATTGGGAGGAGTTTCTCCTACTGAGTCCACGATCCCTGAGCCTTCAGGGAATTCCAGACTGCACCCCAACCTAGAAGGCTGGCATCTGTTGTTACAATTGTCCAATCTGGCCTGCGAAAGGTCATACCTTTGGACAGATGGACCCGAGATAGCCACCAGAGAAGAGAATCTCTGGTCTCTTGATCCAGATTTAGCAGAGGGGACAAATCTGTGTAATCCCCATTCCACTGACTGAGCATGCATAATTGCAGCGGTCTGAGATGTAGGCGCGCAAATGGCACTATGTCCATCGCCGCTACCATTAAGCCGATCACTTCCATGTACTGAGCCACTGAAGGGCGCGGAACGCAGTGAAGAACACGGCAGGAATTTAGAAGCTTTGATAACCTGGACTCCGTCAGGTAAATTTTCATTTCTACAGAATCTATCAGAATTCCTAGGAAGGAAACCCTTGTTAGGGGTGATAGAGAACTCTTTCCCTCGTTCACTTTCCACCCATGCGACCTCAGAAATGCCAACACTATGTCCGTATGAGATTTGGCAATTTGGAAGTTTGACGCCTGTATCAGGATGTCGTCTAGATAAGGGGCCACTGCTATGCCCCGTGGTCTTAGGACCGCCAGAAGAGACCCCAGAACCCTTGTAAAAATTCTTGGGGCTGTAGCTAACCTGAAGGGAAGAGCCACAAACTGGTAATGCCTGTCTAGAAAGGCAAACCTTAGGAACCGATGATGATCTTTGTGAATCAGTATGTGAAGGTAAGCATCCTTCAAATCCACTGTGGTCATGTACTGACCATCCTGGATCATAGGTAGGATTGTCCGAATAGTTTCCATTTTGAACGATGGAACTCTGAGGAATTTGTTTAAGATCTTTAGATCCAAAATTGGTCTGAAGGTTCCCTCTTTTTTGGGAACCACAAACAGATTTGAATAAAATCCCTGTCCTTGTTCCATCTGTGGAACTGGATGGATCACTCCCATTATTAGGAGGTCTTGCACACAGCGTAAGAATGCCTCTTTCTTTATCTGGTTTACAGATAATCTCGAAAGGTGAAATCTCCCTTGTGGGGGGAAGCTTTGAAGTCCAGAAGATATCCCTGAGATATGATCTCCAACGCCCAGGGATCCTGAACATCTCTTGCCCACTCCTGGGCGAAGAGAGAAAGTCTGCCCCCTACTAGATCCATTGCCGTATAGGGGGCCGTTCCTTCATGCTGTCTTAGAGGCAGCAGCAGGCTTTCTGGCCTGCTTGCCTTTGCTCCAGGCCTGGTTAGATTTCCAGGCCAGCTTGGATTGCGCAAAGTTCCCTCTTGTTTTGTAGCAGAGGAAGTTGATGCTGCACCTGCCTTGAAGTTTCGAAAGGCACGAAAATTAGACTGTTTGGCCTTTGATTTGGCCCTGTCCTGAGGAAGGGTATGACCCTTACCTCCAGTAATGTCAGCAATAATTTCCTTCAAACCAGGCCCGAATAGGGTCTGCCCCTTGAAGGGAATGTTAAGTAATTTAGACTTTGAAGTCACGTCAGCTGACTAAGATTTAAGCCATAACACCCTACGTGCCTGGATGGCGAATCCAGAATTCTTAGCCTTTAGTTTAGTCAAATGAACAATGGCATCAGAAACAAAAGAATTAGCTAGCTTAAGTGTTCTAAGCTTGTCAAGTATTTCAGTCAATGGAGTAGCTGTCTGAAAGGCCTCTTCCAGAGACTCAAACCAGAACGCCGCACCAGCAGTGACAGGAGCAATGCATGCAAGGGGCTGCAGGATAAAACCTTGTTGAATAAACATTTTCTTAAAGGGACACTGTACCCAAAAAATTTCTTTCGTGATTCAGATTGAGCATGAAATTTTAAGCAACTTTCTAATTTACTCCTATTATCAAATTTTCTTCATTCTCTTGGTATCTTTATTTGAAATGCAAGAATGTAAGTTTAGATGCCGGCCCATTTTTGGTGAACAACCTGGGTTGTCCTTGCTGATTGGTGGATAAATTCATCCACCAATAAAAAAAGTGCTGTCCAGAGTACTGAAACCAAAAAAAGCTTAGATGCCTTCTTTTAAAAATAATGATAGCAAGAGAACGAAGAAAAATTGATAATAGGAGTAAATTAGAAAGTTGCTTAAAATTGCAAGCTCTTTCTGAAATACAAAAGAAAAATTTTGGGTTCAGTGTCCCTTTAAGGTAACCTTCTAATTTTTTATCCATTGGATCTGAAAAAGCACAACTGTTCTCGACAGGGATAGTGGTACGCTTTGCTAAAGTAGAAACTGCTCCCTCCACCTTAGGGACGGTCTGCCATAAGTCCCGTGTGGTGGCATCTATTGGAAACATTTTTCTAAAAATAGGAGGGGGGGAAAACGGCACACCGGGTCTGTCCCACTCCTTAGTAATAATTTCTGTAAACCTTTTAGGTATTGGAAAAACGTCAGTACACACCAGCACCACGTAGTATTTATCCAGTCTACACAATTTCTCTGGCACTGCAATTGTGTCACAGTCATTCAGAGCAGCTAAAACCTCTCCAAGCAACACCCAGAGGTTCTCAAGCTTAAATTTAAAAGTAGACATATCTGAATCAGGTTTCCCCGAGTCAGAGACGTCACCCACAGACTGAAGCTCTTCCTCAGCTTCTGCATATTGTGACGCAGTATCAGACATGGGCCTTAAAACATCTGCATGCTCTGTATTACGTCTAACCCCAGAGCTATCGCGCTTTCCTATGAATTCAGGCAGTCTGGCTAATACCGCTGACAGGGTATTATCCATGATTGCCGCCATGTCCTGCAAAGTAATCGCTATGGGCGTCTTTGATGTACTTGGCGCGATTTTAGCGTGAGTTCCTTGAGCGGGAGTCAAAGGGTCTAACACGTGGGGAGAGTTAGTCGGCATAACTTCCCCCTCATCAGAATCCTCTGGTGATAATTCTTTTAAAGATAACAGCTGATCTTTATTGTTTAAAGTGAAATCAATACATTTAGTACACATTCTCCTATGGGGTTCCACCATGGATTTTAAACATAATGAACAAGGAGTTTCCTCTATGTCAGACATGTTTATACAGATTAGCAATGAGACTAGCAAGCTTGGAAAACACTTTAAATCAAGTTAACAAGCAATATAAAAAAAAAAAAAAACGTTACTGTGCCTTTAAGAGAAACAAATTTTGCCAAAATTTGAAATAACAGTGAAAAAATGCAGTTAAACTAACGAAATTTTTACAGTGTATGTAACAAGTTAGCAGAGCATTGCACCCACTTGCAAATGGATGATTAACCCCTTAATACAAAAAACAGATTAACAAAACGAAAAATATGTTTTTTAAACAGTCATAACAACTGCCACAGCTCCTACTTTTGAAGCCTTTTGAGCCCTTCAGAGATGTCCTATAGCATGCAGGGGACTTTAACTGCACCAACTGTAACTTTTATACTATAACAGTGGAAAGCCTCAGGAAACTGTTTCTAGGCAAAAATAAAGCCAGCCATGTGGAAAACACTAGGCCCCAATAAGTTTTATCACCAAAGCATATATAAAAACGATTAAACATGCCATTAAACGTTTTATATTGCACATTAATCAGAGTATATACCTCTGATAGCAAGCCTGATACTAGTCGCTATTAAATCACTGTATTTAGGCTTTAACTTACATTAATCCGGTATCAGCAGCATTTTCTAGCAAATTCTATCCCTAGAAAAACTTAACTGCACATACCTTATTGCAGGATACCCTGCACGCCATTCTCCCTCTGAAGTTACCTCACGCCTCAGACATATGTGAGAACGGCAGTGGATCTTAGTTACTTCTGCTAAGATCATAGAAAAACGCAGGCAGATTCTTCTTCTAAATGCTGCCTGAGATAAAATAGTACACTCCGGTACCATTTAAAAACAATAAACTTTTGATTGAAGACAAAACTAACTATATTTTACCACTTTCCTCTAATTACCTCCAGCTATGTTGAGAGCTTGCAAGAGAATGACTGGATATGGCAGTTAGGGGAGGAGCTATATAGCACCTCTGCTGTGGGTGATCCTCTTGCAACTTCCTGTTGGGAAGGAGAATATCCCACAAGTAATGGATGATCCGTGGACTGGATACACCTAACAAGAGAAATATATTTCAGCTGCAGGTAAAAAAAATAAAAAAATGAAGAAATGAACAGCAGCCAATCAGCATCAACAGTGCTGAGGTCATGGACTCTTTTACTGTGATCTCATGAGATTTCATTTAACTCTCATGAGATTTCATAGTAAACTTCCTAAAACTGAATAGGGAAATAAGATGAACGTGCACGTAAGCTCACTCCCTTAGCTGTCCCGGGACAGACATACTGATTTGCTGCTTAGAAGTCCTTTACAATGGGATGTGGCTACTGAGGAATTTTTGAGGTAAAAAATCTTTCTTTTTTACATAGAGATGTTCAGGTGATATTTTCTAGTCAGCTTTTTACAGCTATGCTGCATCACTTTCAAGTGTTTCAACATTTGGGTATCATGGCCCTTTAATGTATTTATGTTGTGTTTAATGCAACTTTTTTTTAGCCCTAACCCTTTAAACAAGGCCTTCAGTCACGCTAACCAGATGAGCGCAAATCTAGTTTGGAGGGTGTGCACCCAGTTAAGTCTGCCAATGTAGTCCAAATCCAGGTTTTTCATATACGTAGATGAGCAAACTGGATATTACTGAGGGGCATTGCCTGTCTTGCACAAACAATCTCACAAATCACACATAACACCTCAAATGAATGCATATAAATTTCATATAACTTTACATTATATTCATAACATTGATGCAAACAACAATAAACAAATGCAAAAAAATCTAAAGCTTAGTTCTTTAAAGTCATTATTCCATGTTTTATATCTTACTTTTTTTGTTGAAATATTTTTATTTAGTTTTAATAGTAGTATATTTTATATTTATTTAAAGACAAGAACAGTAATAAAAGGAAAAACTTTTTTTTAGCAAAACATTTGACACTTTGGCCGACATTTAAGAAGCACCGGGTGGACAAGGCTCCCTCCAGTGAACCTGTCCGCCCGGTATCACGGCCATCTGCTGGTGCAATAATGCCCCCTGCTAGCGCACGCCAAATCCTGCGCCAGCAGAGGCTGTCAATCACTCCGGTCGGACTTGTCCGGGTTGATTTTAGTCTGCCAATTCAGAGCTGGCATGCTTGCGCTCTGATGACCACTGCTTGTTAACTATCTGCTGCAGGCTTGCTTATGTGAGCCTGCACCGAAGCTCCATAAAGCTGCGTCTCGCAGCTTAATACATTTCGCCCATTGTCTTTTTTCTTTGGTTGTATCGTCTCTTTGTATCTTCCTGGTTCACAATTTTAGCATACTGTCTATTGCTGTAATTAGGTAGAAACTCAATATCTAAGCAAATTCAATACTTCATATATATAAGTAATAACTTAATAACTATTTCTCCAGCTTCACTTCCCTCTTTTCCCTTTCCATTCCTCAATATTTTGTTGGTATTGTAAGATAAGTTGCTTAAATTGTTCAAATTTTATAATGTAAGACTTTTGTTAAAATTAGTTGCAAATGTTCTGTCCCCATTGGAAACAACAGTAATGAACTTGAAATCAATATTTGGTTGCACTGAATGCCCATATGAACAAAACTGGGCCAAATTGAATATTTTGAAAAATACAACACTAATCGTTCAGATTAAACTTTTTTGCCTGTGCACGTTTAGTTATTATTACAATTATAGTAACAAAATTTATGTTTATTAATAATTGGTTTCCCACATAACTGCAGCCACATTTAAAGATAGCAGCTTTTGATTTGCCAAAAATAGCAGTAATCTTTTTTTCCCTTTTGTTTTAAAGGAAACTATTTCACTAGTCAACCAATACATTTACCCCCATAAACAATATGCTTTTGCCTGCTTATTTAATAAAGGCCTCAGTGATGTCAGTTATTTTTATTTTTAATAATATGTTTATTCCTCTGTAGAAAATAAAAATGTAATATTTTGCTAAATTTAGTCAAAGTAAAACAAAAAACTATTTAGATGTGAGAACTAACTATAGGGCAAACATATGAACAAAAACGGAGAAATCGCCTGGTATCAATCAGTGGCAGTTCCTGAAATGTCATGATGGGGGGGAGGGGCAAACACTACTGGAATTAGTCACCGGGGTTTCACAGGTGGGTACAGAGTTGGGTGGAGTTGTACTTTCAGGTGTTCCCTGGGCAGAGGCAGTACAGGGGGAGATGGAGTCACAGGTGTTCTGAGGGCATAGCCAAGTGGTAAGGCAGTTGTGGGACTTGCCTAACTTAAATAACAGGGGCAGGGGGTAGTACTTTTTACCTCCTCGGCCCAATACAAAATATAAGATTGAGGGTGCTTTGCACCCTTTGCTCCCCTAGAACCACTACTGATTTCAACAGGTTATTTTTTTTTATTTGGTTTTACATGCAAATTAAATCATAATATTTAAATTAATCTCTGTCATATATGATGAACAAGTAAATATATTTATATTATGAAAGATCTGGAAATTGTGAAAGACAAAGCATCCACAAACTAAAAGTCTTATAAGAAATTAATTACTATCAAAAATATATTTTTGTTCATAATCGACCAATACACCAACTGCATTTCTTTGGTTAAAAGATAGATATGACTCTATTGATTAAAATGGAGCTTAAAGGGACACTGAACCCACATTTTTTTTTTCTTTCATGATTTAGATAGAGCATGAAATTTTAAGCAACTTTCTAATTTACTCCTATTATCAATGTTTCTTCGTTCTCTTGCTATCTTTATTTTAAAAGAAGGAATGTAAATCTTAGCATCCAGCCCATTTTAAGTTCAGCACCATGGATAGCGCTTGCTTAATTAGAGGCTTAAATTTACCCACCAATAAGCAAGCATAACCCAGGTTCTTAACCAAAAATGGGCCGGCTCCTATGCATCACATTCCTGCTTTTTAAATAAAGATAGCAAGAGAACGAAGAAAAATTGATAATAGGAGTAAAATAGAAAGTTGCTTAAATATGTATGCTCTATCTGAATCATGAAAGAAAATTTTTGGGATTACACAATTTTCAAGTTGCAATGTTGTAATAAGTTTTTTTCCCCCTCTGAGATATTATTGTTATAAACTGGTTTAATAGAATTTAGGCCAATGTCTCCTAAGTAAGTGTAACCATGTAATACAAATATGCTTTAAATTTTTTTGCTATAGCTGGTATTTTTGCCCACTGTGCACCCTATAAGAAGCAATTCTTAGAGCAGATTTTAATATATATAATAATTGAACGTATTAAAATAATAATAATAAGAAGAAGAATAAGAAGAAGAGAAAAAAAAAGAAGAAGTGTGTTTCAATTATGGTAGATTTGAATTACCAATAGTAAGGGACGTCACACCACTAAGTGTGTGACAAAAAATAAGAGGTTACGAGTGCACAAACTGCTCCCTAGAATAATTAGTGTATATAAAACTTAAAGGTACAGTAAATTTCAAATTTGACTTTCATGATTCAGATAGGGTATGTCATTTTAAACAACTTTCCAATTTACTTTTATCATCAAATTTGCTTTGTTCTCTTAGTTGACAGTTAAACCTAGGTAGGCTCATATGCTAATTTCTAAGCCCTTGAAGGCCGCCTCTTATTTAAATGCATTTGACAGATTTTCACAGCTAGAGGGCATTAGTTCATGTGTTTCATATAAATAACATTGTGCTCATATACAAGTTATTTAAGATATTTAAGAGTCAGCATTAATTGCCTGAAATGCATGTCTGTAAAAATATCTGAGATAAGAGGCTCAGATACAGGGGCTTAGATACAAGGTAATTACAGAGGTAAAAAGTATATTTATATAAAAGTGTTGGTTATGCAGGAATAGTAAATAAACAGATTAGCTATCTTTTTAAACAATAATATTTTTGGTGTTCACTATCCCTTTAATACCTTATTAAAGAATTATTAAAAGCACAGATACTATAACTTTTAGAACTCAAATAGATAAACAAATATGCACATTAAGAAACCAGCGCAGGTAAGCCCTAAAAAATAGAAAGGTGCTTAGAGCAATACCCCCGGTATTCCTGGCCAATAGCTGGTTACGTCGGCGTCAGTGTGGGGTATGCAATACGGCAGGTTCCAAAAACAAAAAATGCTATGCATTTCGGTCCGTACACAGGCCTTTTTCAAGCCTTTCTAGTCAGAAAATAGTTGAGAACTAACTGTGGATCATACCGGTAAATTTATAAAGGTGGGCGGCCAATCAGAGCATCCTGACCGTTACCACCTTACTTTTCATTGGCCATGCCATGTACGACCAAAAACCGTTCATTTTTCATTGTTTACAGTTCATTTTCCTTCTGACCTCAAACATGTGACATAATATGACCAATCCAATCATCGCCTACTTTTTATTGTATCTTAATGGATAGTGTTTGCATTGCAAGTAGTGATGTCGCGAATAGTTCACTGGCGAATAGTTCCTGGCGAACATAGCTTGTTCGCATTCGCCGTGGCGGGCGAACATATGCGATGTTCGATCCGCCCCCTATTCATCATCATTGAGTAATACTTTGACCCTGTACCTCACAGTCAGCAGACACATTCCAGCCAATCAGCAGCAGACCCTCCCTCCCAGACCCTCCTACCTCCTGGACAGCATCCATTTTAGATTCATTTGGAAGCTGCTTTCTTAGTGAGAGGAGGGACAGTGTAGCTGCTGCTGATTTAATAGGGAAATCGATAGCTAGGCTAGTGTATTCAGTGTCCACTACAGTCCTGAAGGATTCATCTGATCTCTGCTTTTAGGACAGCACCCCAAAAAGCCCTTTTTAGGGCTAGAACATCAGTCTGCTTTTTTTTTTTTTCCTGTGTAATCTAATTGCAGTTGCCTGCCTGCCAGCGTGTGTGTCAGGCTCACAGCGTATACTGTCCCCACTTGCCCAGTGCCACCACTCATATCTGGTGTAACAGTAGTGTACATTTAAAAAAAACAACACTTTTTTGACTGTGAAATAATAGCAGTCAGTTTCCTTCACATGTGTGCGTTTCAGTCCCTGCCTGCCAGGGCACAGTGTCACCCCAGTGCAACTCATATCTGGTGTAACAGTAGTGTACATTTAAAAAAAACAACACTTTTTTGACTGTGAAATAATAGCAGTCAGTTTCCTTCACACGTGTGCGATTCAGTGCCTGCCTGCAAGAGCACAGTGTCACCCCAGTGCAACTCATATCTGGTGTAACAGTAGTGTACATTTAAAAAAAAAAAACAACACTTTTTTGACTGTGAAATAATAGCAGTCAGTTTCCTTCACACGTGTGCGTTTCAGTGCCTGCCTGCCAGGGCACAGTGTCACCCCAGTGCAACTCATATCTGGTGTAACAGTAGTGTACATTTAAAAAAAAAAAAAAAACTTTTTTGACTGTGAAATAATAGCAATCAGTTTCTTTCACACGTGTGCGTTTCAGTGCCTGCCTGCCTGCCAGGGCACAGTGTCACCCCAGTGCAACTCATATCTGGTGTAAAAGTAGTGTACATTTAAAAAAAAAAAAAAACTTTTTTGACTGTGAAATAATAGCCGTCAGTTTCTTTCACACGTGTGCGTTTCAGTGCCTGCCTGCCAGGGCACAGTGTCACCCCAGTGCAACTCATATCTGGTGTAACAGTAGTGTACATTTAAAAAAAACAACACTTTTTTGACTGTGAAATAATAGCAGTCAGTTTCCTTCACACGTGTGCGTTTCAGTGCCTGTTTGCCAGGGCACAGTGTCACCCCAGTGCAACTCATATCTGGTGTAACAGTAGTGTACATTTAAAAAAAAAACAACACTTTTTTGACTGTGAAATAATAGCAGTCAGTTTCCTTCACACGTGTGCATTTCAGTGCCTGCCTGCCAGGGCACAGTGTCACCCCAGTGCAACTCATATCTGGTGTAAAAGTAGTGTACATTTAAAAAAACAAACACATTTTTGACTGTGAAATAATAGCAGTCAGTTTCCTTCACACGTGTGCGTTTCAGTGCCTGCCTGCCAGGGCACAGTGTCACCCCAGTGCAACTCATATCTGGTGTAACAGTAGTGTACATTTAAAAAAAAAAAACACTTTTTTGACTGTAATAGATTGACTAGCAGTTAGTTGTCTGCAAGCGTGTGTGTCAGGCCTACAGCGTCTACTCTGCCAACTTCTGCCAGTGCACAGTGCCACTCATATCTGTACCTGATAGGGGACGTAACAGGGATTAAACTGATAAGAATAGTACTACTTAAAACACCACTCCTATCTGGTGGCACATTAGATTGAATGCGCAGTGCCCCAAATTTGAAGTAGGAGGACCGACCAAGCATCTTTTTCCATCTCCCGGTTCCTAAAATCAATGCCATATACACGTTCCCTGATAGGGGACGTAACAGGGATTAAACTGATAAGAATAGAACTACTTAACACACCACTCCTATCTGGTAGCACATTAGATTGCATGTGCAGTGCCCCAAATTTGAAGTAGGAGGACCGACCAAGCATCTTTTTCCATCTCCCGGTTCCTAAAATCATTGCCATATACACGTCCCCTGAAAGGGGACGTAACAGGGATTAAACTGATAAGAATAGTACTACTTAACACACCACTCCTATCTGGTGGCACATTAGATTGAATGCGCAGTGCCCCAAATTTGAAGTAGGAGGACCGACCAAGCATCTTTTTCCATCTCCCGGTTCCTAAAATCGATGCCATATACACGTTCCCTGATAGGGGACGTAACAGGGATTAAACTGATAAGAATAGAACTACTTAACACACCACTCCTATCTGGTGGCACATTAGATTGCACGTGCAGTGCCCCAAATTTGAAGTAGGAGGACCGACCAAGCATCTTTTTCCATCTCCCGGTTCCTAAAATTGATGCCATATACACGTCCCCTGATAGGGGACGTAACAGGGATTAAACTGATAGGAATAGTACTACTTAACACACCTTATAATAATGCAGAGAGAGGCAACGAAGAGAGAGGAGTCGGAAGAAGAGGAGTCAGAGGAGGAAGGTGGCTTTGAGGAGGTGGAAAACCAAACACAGCAGGCGTCCCAGGGGGCTTGTTGTCACCTTTTGGGGACCCTTGGTGTTGTACGTGGCTGGGTGGAGGAAGAGACCTTCAATGACATCAGTGAGGACAAGGAACGGGACATGGCTAGCTTGGTATCCAACCTTGTGCAAATGGGGAGTTTGTGGTTGTGCAAATGGACTGTTTGCGGTTGTTTGCGGTGCGTTAAAGGGACAGTCTAGGCCAAAATAAACTTTCATGATTCAGATAGAGCATGTAATTTTAAACAATTTTCCAATTTACTTTTATCACCAATTTTGCTTTGTTCTCTTGGTATTCTTAGTTGAAAGCTTAACCTAGGAGGTTCATATGCTAATTTCTTAGACCTTGAAGCCCACCTCTTTCAGATTGCATTTTAACAGTTTTTCACCACTAGAGGGTGTTAGTTCACGTATTTCATATAGATAACACTGTGCTCATGCACGAGAAGTTATCTGGGAACAGGCACTGATTGGCTAGACTGCAAGTCTGTCAAAAGAACTGAAAAAAGGGGCAGTTTGCAGAGGCTTAGATACAAGATAATCACAGAGGTCAAAAGTATATTATTATAAATGTGTTAGTTATGCAAAACTGGGAAATGGGTAATAAAGGGATTATCTGTCTTTTAAAACAATAAAAATGCTGGTGTAGACTGTCCCTTTAAACGGGGAGTTTGGTCTGTCACTGTGAAGCGGACGTAACCCTTATACTACCTGATCGATACAACATCATACCTGATGTTTTAAAGCACATTATTCCAAGCAATTTAGGAATGTTAGGTGATGTATGCCCTTTATGGATTAAAACCAGACTCTGCATCAACTATGTAATTTTCCATGGGAGTTTTGACATGGATCCCCCTCCGGCATGCTACAGTCCAGGTGTTAGTCCCCTTGAAACAACTTTTCCATCACAATTGTGGCCAGAAAGAGTCCCTGTGGGTTTTAAAATTCGCCTGCCTATTGAAGTCTATGGCAGTTTGCCGGTTCGCCCGTTCCCGAACTTTTGCGGAAGTTCGAGTTCTCCGTTCGCGAACCCAAATTTTTTGGTTCGCGACATCGCTAGTTATGAGTGCTCAAACAGCTCCCAAGAATAATTTGTGTATACAAAACTTAATGCTTTATTAAATAATTATTAACAGCAAAGATACTATAACTTTTAAAAACCAAATAAATAAACAAATATGCACACTTCACAGGTAAGCTCTAAAAAAGAGAAAGCTGCTTACAGCAATACCCCCGGTATTCCTGGCCGATAGCTGGTTACGTCGGCATCAGTTGGGGTATGCAATACGGCAGGTTCCAAAAAATAAAAATAAACTGCTACGCTTTTGTCCTATACACAGGCCTTTTTCAAGTCTATCTAGTCAGAAAATAGTTGAAAACTAACTGGGGATCATATCGGTTAATTTAAAAAGGTGGACAGCCAATCAGAGCATCCTGATCATTACCGCCTTAGTTTTTATTGGCCATGACATGTACGACCTGAAAGGAAACTATAAACCATTCATTGTTCATTGGTTACAGTTCTTTTTCCTTCTAACCTCAAACATGTGACCTAATATGACCAATCCAATCATCACCTTCTTTTTCCTTGTATCTTAATGGATAGTGTTTGCTTTGAAAGTTTAAAGTTGACTACCTGATTGAGAACTGTTATCGTAAATTAATTCCAATCATGTGACCATGTATTGGCCAATCATGGTAGCGCCTACACATACATTGTTTTCTTATGAAAAAATTGTAAATTCTCGATTGAATTTATTCTTATTAATCTGTAGTATTTGCTTAGTCGCATTGAAGTTTGTCATTGTAGTATAAGACACATTTACATTTCAAGACCCAAATATATAACTTCGTTAAAGCATAACTTGTGAAAAAGATGTATTTGTTCATAGTGACTTTTTTATATGAAACTATTGAGCCATCATTTTATATATTTGTTTCATAATACCAACAATTTAAAACAAAAATAAGGATGTACTCTCAAAAAGGGGGCACTTAGCTATGTATCTCCACATAGGAACCTTAGGTTCCTAGGTATACCCAATAATTGTTATTACCATTCATTCCATTGGAAGACACACTATTCAAAAGGAATATCCATTTAGTTTCTCTCTGTAAAAGCGATGATTGAGCATCTACACCTCTAATACCTCTAATACTACATTTAATAGAATCCAAACCCCTGATTTGAATTACCCACAGGTATGCTGCTCTGTCTACATGACATCTCCTGCCTCTCTCCCTCTACAGCACCCAATGTAACTGCTTTTTTGAAATACCCAAAATCTTAAATTATGTGGTATGCTACTGTGAATGCATTGCCTTTGTCAACTGCCTCTGTAACTCCATGTGTAACTGCTTTTTTTGTACTCCACCAAATCTTGAATCATGTGAATGAATTGATTGCATCTAATCAGTTACATATATACTTACATATATATCCAATTTCCCTACACTTCACCTTTCAGTTAAACATGTTACTCATTCTACTGTTTGCGTTTACCATATCCTCCCATTTACCATATCTTCCCATTTCTTTTAAGCCATACCTCCTTCTTTCACAAACACTAAGACTATTTATATCTCTCCTTATCTTCTATCCTCTCCACTCTACGACACACATGAAGTCGAATCCTTTCCTCTCTACAACACAGAAGTCCATTCCTTCATCCCATTAATTAGCCAACTATATTATATGACAGTAAGCTTAGACACTCATATAGGAAACACTCGCAACATCTTTTTCTTACATTTTCCTTTTCCTTGTATCTGGGGATGTCACTCCCAACCCAGGTTCACCCTCTGTCTCTTTCTGCTCAATACAATTAATACTTCCTACATAAAGTAGCCTATGTAACCCTCTCAATATCCTTTACTGCACTTCCCCCTAAAACCCTAAAATTATTGTGTGCCCTTAGGAATGCACTCTCCATATGCAACAAGTTCACTTCTATTCATACAAAAAAAGGTGGAAAAGGAAGCACTAAAAGCTAAATCCTCAAAGGGCATAAAAATACATTGACCAAATGTTTGGGTGGTGGAAGGGGTATTATTCAATAAAACTATTGCATTAAATATCAAAAACAATGCTTTATTGCAGAAGCCAAATGGCATAAGTAAACAATTGTATAAAACAAGCTACTTGCATAAAAACATATAAAATCACATAAAAACATGCATAGCTAGAATGTATTTAGTGTAGATGTTGGTATATTGAAGATTAAAAAATAGTAGTATGCTGAGGTTTCTCCCCCACCGTAGCTCAAAAAGGCTACGTACTCACAGTTCCTTTATAGCACTTTTCTTCTAGAGATCCTCCACAGGCTGCTTGCCAATCCAGAAGCACGATTATTAATCCAATACGTATTCCAATCTTATCCGTGTGTTTTTGCATACTTCAACTGTGTGAGGTAAGAACTTGTTGTATGGTGAATTTTTGCAGAAAAAAACCAAGTGTGTAAATCTTTACAGAACAGCTTCAGTGATCGTCTCAAGTACTCCTGACCAGCAGTGGTCATGTGGTAGAGTGTTTCAGCCTTCACTTGGCCTTTGTCATACAATGATTCTTCTGTGTGCTGGCTGTCTTTTATACCTTTGTTCAGGTGTATTCAATTGCTTAATCTAGTAGTTTTTATTAGTTGCCCACCTGATTGCATATAAAAAAAAACATCATTGCAAAACTGCTTCAGTTTTAAAAACAGCCTTGGAATTAATTTGCATCTCTATATTTCAATCTGCAGATGTTTCTCATGAATGCAGATTATGAGATATATGCGATATGCAGTTGTTATTGAGTTGTGTAATACTTTTAAGTTAATAATAAATAATAGAAATGAGTGTTAAGAAAGCTATGTTACAAAAAGTAGTCAGTGACAACAAAAATAGAGCATACTGTTTAGATTAAGTGCAATGAGTATTGAAAGGCATATAATGTGCTAAGACACTATGTGGCAGATTTATCAATGTCTGGCAAACATGATACGCTGTAGCGTATCATGTCTGCAAGACATCGCTTAATGCCAACAGCATACGCTGTCAGCATTTAATATTGCAGATTCTGGTGAACTGCTTGTGCAATGCTGCCCCCTGCAGATTTGCGGCCAATCAGCCGCTAGCAGGGGATGCCAATCAACCCGATTGTATGCGATTGGGCGGATTGATGTCTGCAGCCTTAGAGGGGGGTGGACAAGCTAAGGAGCAGCGGCCTTAAGACTCCTGAAGACTCATACAGAAACAGAGGCATTGGGTCCAATACAGAGCTTATTAAATCGGCCCCTATGTGTTGTGGCACAGGGATTGCTATGGTTAATTGTTATCCCTTTTCAAATCATATGCGTTCCTGGCTATTCCACGCGCAATGGCCAATTTTTTTATGGCAGAATAGCCGTAACGCAAAACTCATAATCTAGCCGTATGTGTTGTGGCACAGTGATTGCTATGGTTAACTGTTATCCCTTTTCAAAGCACTGAAGATATAAGAAATATATAGCTGTTTAAAGTTATATTCTTCTGTTGTAGCCTTATACATAATCTAAGAATTATGTTGTTTTCTTTAGAGATTATAGTTTTATAGTTTTATCTGGTGCTGCTAACATAGCGATATGTGGAGTTTATGATTATTTAAAAAAACTGTTGATGTCAAAGTCTAAATTTAGAGGTTTTTGGTGAAGAGTTTGTAACTCAAAGATCCACTTGGCTTCTAATTTAAATAGTGAGTTTATCATATTATCCCCTCTCCTATCCTGTTCCATCAGTGTAAAGGAGAAATGTTTTAGATTACTGTTGTTGCATAGCCTGAAATGTTTTGCTACACGCATTACTAAATTCCTATTTCCCATTCTCAATTGAGAGTAGGTGTTCTCTAAAACATTTATCCTTTAAACTGATTACAAAGATGGAACAGTATAGGAGAGGTGGTGATATGATCAACTCACTACTTAAAGGGACACTCAGGCTTTATTAAATTTTCATGATTCAGATACAGCATGTCATTTTAAACAACTTTCCAATTTACTTCCATTAAAAAAAATGTACACAGCCTTTTATATTTACACTTTTTGAGTCATCAGCTCCTACTGAGCATGTGCAAGAACTCAGACTATACGTATATGCATTTGTGATTGGCTGATTGCTATCACATGGTACAGGGGGAGTGGAAATAGACATAACTTTAAAATGCGTTAGAAAAGAATCTACTACTCATTTGAAATTCAGAGTAAATGCTATTGCATTGTCTTGTTATCTTGCATTTGTTGATTATGCAAATCTGCTGTGTTTACTGGTCCTTTAAATTAGAAGCAAAGTTGATTTTTGAGCTACAAACTCTTCACCCAAAAGGTCTAATTTTAGATTTTTCCATCAATTGTTTCTTTAAATAATCATAAACTCAACATATCAATATGTTAGTAGCATCAAATAAAACTATAAAATTACAATCTTTAAAGAAAACACCAAAATTCTTAGATTATATACAAGGCTACATCAGAAGAATATAACTTTCTCTTGTTAAGTGTATTCAGTACACGGATCATCCATTACTTATGGGATATATTCCCTTCCCAACAGGAAGTTGCAAGAGGATCACCCAAGCAGAGCTGCTATATAGCTCCTCCCCTCACATGTCATATCCAGTCATTCTCTTGCAACTGACATAGTAGGAAGGTGTGAGAGGAGTGTGGAATTTTTATACTTAATTATTTCTTCAATCAAAAGTTTGTTATTTTAAATGGCACCGGAGTGTGCTGTTTTTTTCTCTCAGGCAGTATTTAGAAGGAGAATCTGCCTGCGTTTTCTATGATCTTAGCAGAAGTAACTAAGATCCACTGGCTGTTCTCGCACATTCTGAGGAGTGGGGTAACTTCAGAAAGGGAATAGCATGCGGGGTCCCCTGCAGATGAGGTATGTGCAGTAGAATATTTTTCTAAGGAATGGAATTGACTAAGAAAATACTACTGATACCGATGTAATGTAAGTACAGCCTTAAATGCAGTAGCGACTGGTATCAGGCTGATGAATGTATGTACAATAAGTAATTTTCTAAGGAATGGAATTTGACTAAGAAAATACTGTTAATACTGAAGTAATGTATGAGCCTTAACTGCAGTAGAAGCGACTGGTAGCAGGCTTATTGATAACACTACCTAACTTTTAAAGTGCATGTTTAAAACGTTTACTGGCATGTTATTCGTTTTTTGTGAGGTACTTTGGTGATAAATCTTTTGGGGCATGATTTTCCACATGGCTGTCGTTTATTTCTGCATAGAAACGGTTAACTGAGGTTTCCCACTGTTGTAATATGAGTGGGAGGGGCCTATTTTAGCGCTTTTTTGCACAGTAAAAATTCAGTTACAGTCTTCCTGCTTCTTCCTCCTTGATCCAGGACGTCTCTAGAGAGCTCAGGGGTCTTCAAAATTCATTTTGAGGGAGGTAATCAGTCACAGCAGACCTGTGACAGTGTGTTTGACTGTGATAAAAACGTTAATTGTTAAATTGATTATACGTTTTTGGGTGTTAAGGGGTTAATCATCCATTTGCTAGTGGGTGCAATGCTTTGCTAACTTAATACATTTACTGTGAAAATTTGGTTGCTATACCTGATTTGGTTCATTGTTATTTCAACTGTGACTTTTTTTGTGCTTCTTAAAGGCGCAGTAGCGTTTTTTATATTGCTTGTAAACTTATTTGAAAGGATTTTCCAAGCTTGCTAGTCTCATTGCTAGTCTTTTTAAACATGTCTGACACAGATGAATCTGTTTGTTCACTATGTTTGAAGGCCAATGTGGAGCCCCATAGAAATATGTGTACTAAATGTATTGATGTCACTTTGAATAAAAGTCAATTTTTATCTGTAAAGAAATTATCACCAGACAACGAGGGGGAAGTTATGCCGACTAACTCTCCTCACGTGTCAGTACCTTCGCCTCCCGCTCAGGAGGCGCGTGATATTGTGGCGCCAAGTACATCAGAGAGGCCCATACAAATCACTTTGAAAGACATGGCTGCTGTTATGACAGAGGTATTATCTAAATTGCCAGAATTAAGAGGCAAGCGTGATAGCTCTGGGTTAAGGACAGAGCGCGCTGATGATGTGAGAGCCATGTCCGATACTGCGTCACAATTTGCAGAACATGAGGACGGAGAGCTTCATTCTGTGGGTGACAGATCTGATCCAGGGAGACCGGATTCAGAGATTTCTAATTTTAAATTTAAGCTTGAGAACCTCCGTGTATTGCTAGGGGAGGTATTAGCGGCTCTGAATGATTGTAACACGGTTGCAATTCCAGAGAAAGTATGTAGGTTGGATAGATACTTTGCGGTACCGGTGTGTACTGACGTTTTTCCTATACCTAAAAGGCTTACAGAAATTATTAGCAAGGAGTGGGATAGACCCGGTGTGCCCTTTTCCCCTCCTCCGATATTTAGAAAAATGTTTCCAATAGACGCCACCACACGAGACTTATGGCAGACGGTCCCTAAGGTGGAGGGAGCAGTTTCTACTTTAGCTAAACGTACCACTATCCCAGTGGAGGATAGTTGTGCTTTTACGGATCCAATGGATAAAAAATTAGAAGGTTACCTTAAGAAAATGTTTGTTCAACAAGGTTTTATCTTACAGCCCCTTGCATGCATTGCGCCTGTCACTGCTGCTGCGGCATTCTGGTTTGAGTCTCTGGAAGAGGCCATTCGCACAGCTCCATTGGATGAGATTATGGTCAAGCTTAAAGCACTTAAGCTAGCTAATGCATTTGTTTCTGATGCCGTTGTACATTTAACCATACTAACGGCTAAGAACTCCGGATTCGCCATACAGGTGCGCAGAGCGCTATGGCTTAAATCCTGGTCAGCTGACGTGACTTCTAAATCTAAATTGCTTAATATTCCTTTCAAGGGGCAGACCTTATTCGGGCCCGGCTTGAAAGAAATTATTGCTGACATTACTGGAGGTAAGGGTCATACTCTTCCTCAGGACAGGGCCAAATCAAAGGCCAAACAGTCTAATTTTCGTGCCTTTCGTAACTTCAAGGCAGGAGCAGCATCAACTTCCTCCGCTCCAAAACAGGAAGGAACTGTTGCTCGTTACAGACAGGGCTGGGAAGCTAACCAGCCCTGGAACAAGGGCAAGCAGGCCAGAAAGCCTACTTCTGCCCCTAAGACAGCATGAAGAGAGGGCCCCCTATCCGGAAACGGATCTAGTGGGGGGCAGACTTTCTCTCTTCACCCAGGCTTAGGTAAGAGATGTCCAGGATCCCTGGGCGTTGGAGATCATATCTCAGGGATATCTTCTGGACTTCAAAGCTTCTCCTCCACAAGGGAGATTTCATCTTTCAAGGTTATCAGCAAACCAAATAAAGAAAGAGGCATTTCTACGCTGTGTACAAGACCTCTTAGTAATGGGGGTGATCCACCCAGTTCCGCGGACGGAACAAGGGCAAGGGTTTTACTCAAATCTGTTTGTGGTTCCCAAGAAAGAGGGAACCTTCAGACCAATCTTGGACCTAAAAATCTTAAACAAATTCCTAAGAGTTCCATCATTCAAAATGGAAACTATTCGAACCATCCTACCCATGATCCAAGAGGGTCAATACATGACCACAGTAGACTTAAAGGATGCCTAACTTCATATACCGATTCACAAAGATCATTATCGGTACCTAAGATTTGCCTTTCTAGACAGGCATTACCAGTTTGTAGCTCTTCCCTTCAGGTTAGCTACGGCCCCGAGAATTTTTACAAAGGTTCTGGGCTCACTTTTAGCGGTACTAAGACCGTGAGGCATAGCGGTGGCTCCGTACCTAGACGACATTCTGATACAAGCGTCAAGTTTTCAAATTGCCAAGTCTCATACAGAGATAGTTCTGGCATTTCTGAGGTCGCATGGGTGGAAGGTGAACGTGAAAAAGAGTTCTCTAGGGGGGCGGAGCCAACTGCCTAAGAGAGAAGACGCACATTAATGGAGCTCCTGAAGATAGAATACTAAAATCCTGTTTTAAACAACCTCCTGTGCCTACATTTGTCCCTTAATCTATTCCTAGAATGGCAGCCTGTTCCCTGCACCTTGTTTCTCTACTTGTAGAACTTAGCGAGCAAGCTGACAGGCAATTCTATAGCTTGAAAGCTGTCTTTACAGAGCTGCGCACTCAAGATGGCGTCTCACCCTCACCGAGTTCGGGCCCTAGTAAGGGGGATTTTACTGAGGCTATGCTATCCACAGAATACCTTCCAGATCCACTGCTGGAGGGGAGTCCCAGCTGGAGAATAGCTGACAACCTGCCTACTCTAACAGGAAGAAACCCGGCACCTCTACTAGCAGTAGACTTACACCACATGGCTGGTGATTACCTACAACAAGGGAAAACCCCACAGATCACTGCTGAACGGCGCTCGCAGCCATCCGCTGCTATATCAAAATTGGAGCCACATCGTTTAGCCCAAAGAGAGACACCCCCGATACAGACGGCACAGTTTATCATACCCCGGAGAGCGACGGCGGGAACAAGTCTGCATCGGCCTGCAGGGTCTATGGACATGCACAAGACATCCCTCCCAGTCAGTTCACCCACTTCGGGTGAAGCCACGCAGACATCCACAACATTCACTCTAGGCCCCGGAGAGAAGCGGCACATCACCAGGCGGAGCATAGCACCTTCACCAACTAGCCAGTCTTCCCGCCCGGTTGGGGAAACTCCTCTGCTATCTCTGGCACCTCATCAGAGACCTGTAATTGTCAACCGCAAATGGATTATGGATCCCTTGAACCCAGTCTCGATCTCTGACACCGAACTGGTAACTCCACTCACAACCCCAGTGGTAATTGTATTTGGCTCCCCAGTTCCAAAGCTCCGCTCAATCTTCCCCAATTTTCAGGCCGCTCAGATTGTTGTTTCATGCAGACCCAGGTCCGGAATTGGTTGATTACATAAACTATGTTATTACCGAAGCCCTGTGAACTCCAGTGGGCTCGAGCGGTTCACTGACCGGACTATGTGGACTTTGTACATTCTTTAGATATAGCATCAATCAAGCTTAAGATTGGGGGGTGTTGGGTATTACGCAAGATCTCACTACATTCACACTCATACCCATAGCCCTTCACCTCAGTGCACCCTCTCAACCAGCATCCTAACTCTGATGTATTGGAGCTTCCAGTATTATATAGCGCTGTTTATACCTCCTACAGCGCAGGTGCCTTGGTCATTTTCCTAATGAGAACTATAATGAGAACTATTATATATAATATATATTATATTATAAGTATAATTGGAGAGATGCCTCATCGCTATTTTCTGTGTTACATATTACTATGAGAGATGCGCTCCTTCCCTGCCGAGCACCTCTCATTAGCTGTTCATTACACTTGGCTGCTTTGCAATACCACAGTTCAACTTAATATGAATATCCTTTTTGAGATGTGTTGCTTATAGATGGCTCTCTTTATAGTGTAGAAATACTCATTTAAATGCTTAGTTGAGCCTCAGAGATGCGGAGTAGGCTAGATCACACGCAGGTTTGGAGGCCCCTTTCATGATACCCTGCAGCTGGCCTCTTCAGTTTTCATAGATTCTGCAAGTCTGCCACGGACATTACAGCCTAGCAAGCCTTAGTAGCCCATTCTGTATCGACCTGCTCACATTACTTGCGGACAGCTCTATTGTACAAAGCACATGTTAATTAGGATATATTTATGCCTACAACTGATGTTAACACATATAGGTCAGGTTTGCTACGTATAATTTAGTCAATATTGCTTATTATACCAATTGTTATATGTTAATGTCTGACTCCGTCAATCTTGAATGTCTATGTTGATTAGATATCTGTTATAGCTATGCAATTTAGGTATGACTTGATGCACTATTTTACTTGTGTACCCAGAAATAGTTTATTACCTGCCTAACAACGTCAAGATCTGTTACTGCTTGATTTTCCATGTGTAACCGAATTTAAGCTACTTAGGTTATCTTCTAGGATAATATACTCTTAAGGACACCTATTAAGAAAATGACACGCATTTAAATGTCCCTCTTTTCTCTCCTATAAGCAATATGGTGTCAATTAATATATACTGCAGCAAATACAGTAAACTTACTCACGTAATGGGTTATACATGTGGATTCCTGTTTGAGAAATTCACTACTCCTACTTTACATTTATGGGTAATTACCTGCGACTCTATTTAATTGCAAGTCTAGTTATATGCTTTCCAAATGTTTTGCATTCTGTCTCATGTATATTGTTATATATATTTTTGAGTGCGGGGGCATAACTCATACAGGAGCATAGTTAGGTTTAACGATACTGTGTCAGGCTTATGCCAGGGTCAATTTGTAAACTATTGGTTATTTAGCTTTAGAGATCTCCTGCATGATAGTTATAAGAGATATAATCTTTGAGATCTTGAGTCCCTAACCCCTATCCTTCACAAGTTTTGTTATACATCTGTTCATGGTATTGATGATTTTGGTATGCACTTAATGATATACCTCATACTACTATATAAGGTTTTGTGTCCTAGGAATGTCAATATCTGAGACTGAGAGATAGCTGGTTCTAAAATATTAACTCTTATTTTTATGTCCCTAGTCCTTTTTAGGTTCCTACTATTTTTAAGATCCCTTAATAGTTACATATTCTGATATTATTATGTGCAGAATACCTACTTATAGTGTAAGTCTCAGAGGGGTACATGCCCACTACTTTGAGTACCATAATTACGATGGTACCACAGTTCCTAACTTGCTATATGAGCTATCCCTGACATCACACTTGCTCCTAAGCCTAGTTTCCACGACTGCTGATATGTGATGGTTTGATATAATGTTTTGCATATTAATATATGTCCACATTAGTATAGTAGTATTGCAAGTTTAATAACTGAAGGCTTATTCATCCCTATTATAATATATATCCCAAATGTCTAATTTCTATTTCTGCCCTAGATTACCCCCCCCAATATTATATTATAACTAACATAGGACCTAGGTTTTAGAAAATATTACTCATTTGATTATGCTAATGTCATAGTTACCTTCCAAAAATTATTAATCCTAGAGGGAATATCTCTTACTTTTAGGTTTTGAAGTTAGTGCAATGTCTGCCTTAATCCATATTTTATATCAGTTTTGGATTCCCTTCAGTAGTATACTTTATGATCCCACGAGCCAAAAGTCTACATATATGGTAATAACCCCCGATCATACAATATTTCTTTTATGCCCTCTTATTCATAGATGCTATATACCACATGTTCTTTTCTAATCCTATGATTCACCCCTAATCTTTCAGAAATCATCTAGTAGGCCCCATGATATTTCTTTATGTAATCCTTGCTTTGGGCTCCGTCCCCCCCCCCCCCCATACTACCCTACATTTGACAAGCGGTGCTTATCCGCTGAATTTTCTACCCCCCCTTATGTTTTTGAAAATAAAAATGTCAGTCGATAATTTACCCTTTACATTATATGTGTGGGACCATAAGTGTCCAATACATTCGTTATCATTCCTCTAGACAACATTTGCCATTACTGGTCCAAAAGAGGCCACTTGCGCTTTTGAGGAAATAATTGAAAAATTTAAGCAATAAAAAAATAAAATAGAGGTTCTTGATATATACCTAGCTTTATACAAATTTGCTATTTCATGTATAAGATTAATTATTGTAAATGTGACACTGATGTTGTATTTTTTTTTCTTATGTTGTATGGTATTTTACACATATTGTACTCACTAGCATAACCTCAATAAAAAACTTTTTCAAAAAAAAAAAAAGAGTTCTCTATCACCACTCACAAGAGTCTCCTTCCTAGGGACTCTAATAGATTCTGTAGTAATGAAAATTTACCTGACGGAGACCAGGTTATCAAAACTTTTAAATGCTTGCCGTGCCCTTCATTCCATTCCACGCCCGTCAGTAGCTCAGTACATGGAAGTAATCGGCTTAATGGTAGCGGCAATAGACATAGTACCATTTGCACGCCTGCATCTCAGACCTCTGCAATTATGCATGCTAAGTCAGTGGAATGGGGATTACTCAGATTTGTCCCCTCTACTAAATCTGGATCAAGAGACCAGAGATTCTCTTCTCTGGTGGCTTTCTCGGGTCCATCTGTCCAAGGGGATGACCTTTCGCAGGCCAGATTGGACAATTGTAACAACAGATGCCAGCCTTCTAGGTTGGGGCGCAGTCTGGAACTCCCTGAAGGCTCAGGGATTATGGACTCAGGAGGAGAAACTCCTCCCAATAAATATTCTGGAGTTGAGAGCAATATTCAATGCTCTTCTAGCTTGGCCTCAGTTAGCAACACTGAGGTTCATCAGATTTCAGTCGGACAACATCACGACTGTGGCCTACATCAACCATCAATGGGGAACCAGGAGTTCCCTATCGATGTTGGAAGTCTCAAAGATAATTCGCTGGGCAGAGTCTCACTCTTGCCACCTGTCAGCGATCTACATCCCAGGCGTGGAGAACTAGGAGGCGGATTTTCTAAGTCGCCAGAATTTTCATCCGGGGGAGTGGGAACTTCATCCGGAGGTCTTCGCTCAACTGATTCATCGTTGGGGCAAACCAGAACTGGATCTCATGGCGTCTCGCCAGAACACCAAGCTTCCTTGTTACGGATCCAGGTCCAGGGACCCGGGAGCGGCGCTGATAGATGCTCTGGCAGCCCCTTGGGACTTCAACATGGCTTATGTGTTTCCACCATTTCCGATGCTACCTCGACTGATTGCCAAGATCAAACAGGAGAGAGCATCAGTGATTTTGATAGCGCCTGTCGTCCTGTCCACCATGGTCTCTACCTCTGAGGCAGGACCTTCTAATACAAGGTCCTTTCAACCATCCAAATCTATTTTCTCTGAGGCTGACTGCATGGAGATTGAACGCTTGATCCTATCAAAGCGTGGCTTCTCGGAGTCAGTTATTGATACCTTAATACAGGCACGGAAGCCTGTTACCAGAAAAATTTACCATAAGATATGGCGTAAATATTTATGTTGGTGCGAATCCAAGGGTTACTCATGGAGTAAGGTTAGGATTCCTAGGATATTGTCCTTTCTACAAGAGGGTTTAGAAAAGGGCTTATCTGCTAGTTCGTTAAAGGGACAGATTTCTGCTCTGTCTATTCTCTTACACAAACGTCTGGCAGAAGTTCCAGACGTCCAGGCTTTTTGTCAGGCTTTGGCTAGGATTAAGCCTGTGTTTAAGACGGTTGCTCCTCCGTGGAGCTTAAACTTGGTTCTTAAAGTTCTTCAAGGGGTTCCGTTTGAACCCCTTCATTCCATTGATATTAAGCTTTTATCTTGGAAAGTTCTGTTTTTGATGGCTATTTCCTCGGCTCGAAGAGTCTCTGAGTTATCTGCCTTACATTGTGATTCTCCTTATCTGATTTTCCATTCAGACAAGGTAGTTCTGCGTACTAAACCTGGGTTTTTACCTAAGGTAGTTTCTAACAGGAATATCAATCAGGAGATTGTTGTTCCATCATTATGTCCTAATCCTTCTTCAAAGAAGGAACGACTTTTGCATAATCTGGACGTAGTCCGTGCCCTGAAGTTCTATTTACAGGCAACTAAAGATTTTCGTCAAACTTCTTCCCTGTTTGTCGTGTACTCTGGTCAGAGGAGAGGTCAAAAAGCTTCGGCAACCTCTCTCTCCTTTTGACTTCGTAGCATAATACGTTTAGCCTATAAGACTGCTGGACAGCAGCCCCCTGAAAGAATTACAGCTCATTCCACTAGAGCTGTGGCTTCCACCTGGGCCTTTAAGAATGAGGCCTCTGTTGAACAGATTTGCAAGGCTGCAACTTGGTCTTCGCTTCACACTTTTTCAAAATTTTACAAATTTGACACTTTTGCTTCTTCGGAGGCTGTTTTTGGGAGAAAGTTTCTACAGGCAGTGGTTCCTTCCATTTAAGTTCCTGCCTTGTCCCTCCCATCATCCGTGTACTTTGGCTTTGGTATTGGTATCCCATAAGTAATGGATGATCCGTGGACTGAATACACTTAACAAGAGAAAACATAATTTATGCTTACCTGATAAATTTATTTCTCTTGTAGTGTATTCAGTCCACGGCCCGCCCTGTCTTTTTAAGGCAGATCTAAATTTTAATTAAAACTCCAGTCACCACTGCACCCTATGGTTTCTCCTTTCTTGTCTTGTTTCGGTCGAATGACTGGATATGACATGTGAGGGGAGGAGCTATATAGCAGCTCTGCTTGGGTGATCCTCTTGCAACTTCCTGTTGGGAAGGGAATATATCCCATAAGTAATGGATGATCCGTGGACTGAATACACTACAAGAGAAATAAATTTATAAGGTAAGCATAAATTATGTTTTTAACACCTGTATATTTCTTATATCTTCAGTGCTTTGAAAAGGGATAACAGTTAACCATAGCAATCACTGTGCCACAACACATACGGCTAGATTATGAGTTTTGCGGTACGGCTATTCTGCTGAAAAATTGGCCATTACGCGTGGAATGGCCAGGAACGCATATTGTGAGTCGCGGCAGTATAGCTATACCACAAGCATTTCAGTCTGTAACGCAATGTCCATTCCGTAGTCAAAAAAATGACATTTTAGTGTGGGATTTTCCATAGCGTTGTATTACAGGTTGTGCGGTCCGGCTAAAATTCATTCCGCCAAGTTATGGATTTTGCAAAACAAAAATGTTTCACAAAACACATAACTAAAATGTTACACTAACAGCCATAAACTACCTATTAACCCCTAAACCGCCACCCTCCCACATCGCAAACACTATATTTAATTTATTTACCCCAATCTGCCGCCCACCCACATCATGACTATTAAATAAACCTATTAACCCCTAATCCGCTGCCCCCAACATCGCCTTCACTAAATAAACCTATTAACCCCTATACCGCCGCCCCCCCACATCGCAAAACACTAAATTAAACTATTAACTCCTAAACTTAACACCCCCCAACTTTAAATTAAAATTATAATATAACTATCTTAAAATAAATAAAAACTTACCTCTGAAATAAAAAAAACCTAACGTTAAACAATAAGTTAACCTAACATAACTATTCTAATAAAATAAAAAAACTACCAATTAAAAACCTAAATTAAAAAATTAAAAAAAACAATACTACGAAAAAAAAAAAAAATAGAACATTACAAAAATAATAAACACTACATTGCGAAAAATAATAGATGAAATGATCAAAAATAAAAAAATTGCACCTAATCTAATAGCCCTAAAAAATAAAAAAAGCCCCCCAAAATAAAAACACCCACTAACCTACAATAAACTACAAATAGCCTTTAAGTTAAACAGCTCTTTTACCTTAAAAACTTACTAAGTCCGCCTAAAAGTAAACCCCACACCCAACCAATCCCCCAAAATAAAAAAAACCTAACTCTAAAAAATCCTAAGGTTACCCATTGCCCCTAAAGAGGCATTTGTATGAGCATTGCCTTTAAAAGGGCAATCAGCTCTTTTACTGCCCTTAAAAAGGCATTCAGCTCTTTTACAAGTGCCCATCCCTAATTTAAAAAAAAAACCTACCCAAAAAACAAACAGCCACTAACCCCATAAAATCTACTCATGGTTCCTGAAGTCCGGACATCCATCTTCATCCAAGCGGCGAGAAGTCGTCATCCAGGCAGCGACACCTTCATCCATCTTGGAAAAGTCTTCTATCTTCATCCTGGTTGCGTGGAGAGGAGCTATCCTGGAGGGCGATGACATCCTGCATGGAGCGTCCTCTTCATACGATCACGATCACCGCAGTACACTGAAGTTGAATGCAAGGTACCCATTTCAAAATGGTGTACCTTTCATTCCTATTTGCTGATTTGATTATTCAAATTCAAGTCAGCCAATAGGATGAGAGCTTCTGAAATCCTATTGGCTGTTCAAATCAGCCAATAGGATTTCAGTAGCTCTCATCCTATTAGCTGTTTAAAGGTGATAATAACTTTTATTAGTGTTGTGATGTCAGGGAGCGGTCGATTAGGGGTTAATAATTTTTATTATTGTCTGCGATGTTGGGGAGCGGCGGAATAGGGGTTAATAACTTGTATTAGTGTCGGTGATGTCGGGGGGTGGCAGATTAGGGGTGTTTAGACTAGGGGTTTATGTTAGGGTGTTTATGTTAGGGTTTAAACATAATTTTCTTTTCCCCTTCATCAATGGGGTTGCGTTACGGTGATCTCCATTCCGCAATCGCAGGTGTTAGTTTTTTTTCTAACACATTCACCCTATTGATGTCTATGGGGGAAAGCGTGCACAAGCACATAAACTCAGCCCTTGGCTTTTGTGCGGTATGGAGCTTAATGCACCATAACGCACAGCACAAGGAGGTTTTTCAGTAACTTGTAATGACAGAGCTATGCAGTGTTTAATAACGCAAATTTTTTGGTGTAATTTTCACACCCTGTTTAGTGCAAAACTCGTAATCAAGGTGATAGTGTCTTAGCACAATATATGCATTTCAATACTCAATGCACTTAATCTAAACAGTATGCTCTATTTTTGTTGTCACTGACTACTTTTTGTAACATAGCTTTCTTAACACTTATTGCTATTATTTATTATTAACTTAAAAGTATTACACAACTCAATAACAACTGCATATCGCATATATCTCATAATCTGCATTCATGAGAAACATCTGCAGATTAAAATATACTTCTATTCATGACCTATTCATTTCATGATAATTTAAGATGTTAGCCTTCACAGACATTTAGCTCTCCTCCTATAACACAACTGCAGCAGAATTCCTGTTGTATTGTAGCATACACTTCAATCACACTCCCAGGCCAGGAGATAGACATGGAGGGGAGAATATCTGCTGATATTGAGTGGAATCCATGTGACCGTCAACTTTAACAAGATTCCCAGTACTGGCACTGGCCCCACAGCATGATGGAACGTCTTGGAACGCTGTGTTCTTTTTCCGCCATGCATAACACCCCTTGTTATGACCAAATAACTCAAACTTTGTTTCATCAGTCCATAGCACCTTCTTCTAAAATGAAGCTGGCTTGTCCAAATGTGCATTTGCATACCTCAAGCGACTCTGTGGCGTGTGTGCAGAAAAGGCTTCTTCCTCATCACTCTCCCATACAGCTTCTCCTTATGCAAAGTGCGCTGAATTGTTGAATGAAACACAGGGACACCATCTGCAGCAAGATGATGTTGTAGGTCTTTGGAGGTGGTCTGTGGGCTGTTTTTGACCATTCTCACCATCCTTTTGCCTTTGCCTCTCTGATATTTTACTTGGTCTGCCACTTCTGGCCCTAACAAGAACTGTTAGATAAATGAGTTACAAAGTCTGTAACAAAAAAAGAATGCTTTACTCCTGCAATTATTTTGGAAAAATTCTCACTGAATAATACAGGAACGATTTTTAATCATTCATACTTTATCTTTATTGGTTTAACTATTCCATCATACACGTTTAAAAACACTTAGGGGCCCATTTATCAAACTCCGGATGGAGCTTGAGGGCCCTTGTAACAGCAGTTATGAAGCAGCGGTCTAAAGACTGTTGCTCCATAACCTGTCTGCCTGCTCTGAGCATGCGGACAGACATTGATGCAATTTAACTCGATTGAGTACGATCGGGTTAATTGACACCCCCCTGCTGGCGGGCCATTCCACGAATCTGCAGGGGGCAGCGTTGCATCAGCAGCTCACAGCTCACTGTCGGATCAGGTCTGCCAGACCTTTGATAAATATGGTGCAAAGACCATACTGAAAATTACAAGACAAAAATGTAGAACAACATATAGAAAGTCTGGCACTCTCTGGCAAGTACACAGCGTAAAAACAAAACCCTTCATTGTACTTTACTTTATTTTGGCAAGTACACAGATTAAAAACAAAACTCTTCTTTGTAAATTGTAAATTTAATTTAGATCTATTTTAACTATGTTAAAGTTAGAGGTGTTAGGTTAGAGTTACGTTAGGGTTAGGGTTCAGTTTAGGGTTAGGTTTAGGGGTAGGATTAGGGGTTAATAGTTTAATTTAGGTTGTTGCGATCTAGGGGGCTGTCATTTTAAGGGTTAATAGGTTTATTTAGTGGTAGTGATGTGGGAGGCCAGAGGTTTAGGGGTTAATACATTTATTTAGTTGCTGTGATGTCAGGGAGCGGCGGAATAGGGGTTAATAACTTTAGTATTGTGGCGGCGATGTTGGGGTGTGGTGGAATAGGAGTTACTACCATGCAGTTTTTTCTCACCACTCACTTACCTGCAGCGCTAGTATTATGGGTTTTTACAAACCCGGCGTTAAAAGGCAAGAAGTAAGCGTAAAGCAAAATGTTGCTCCATACCGCACTGGTCGTACGTGCTCATGCATGATTTCCCCATAGACATCAATGGGGAGAGCCGGCTGAGAAAAAGTCTAACACCTGCCAAAAAGCAGCGTAAATCTCAGTACCGCAGCCCCATTGATTCCTATGGAGAAATAAAAGTTATGTTTACACCTAACACCCTAACATGAACCCCGAGTCTAAACACCCCTAATCTTACACTTATTAACCCCTAATCTTCCGCCCCAGACATCGCTGACACCTATATTATTCTTATTAACCCCTAATCTGCTACTCCGGACACCGCCACCACCTACATTATACTTATTAACCCCTAATCTGCTGCCCCCAATGTCGCCACAACCTACCAACACTTATTAACACCTAATCTGCCGCCCCCACTATATTAAATGTATTAACCCCTAAATCTTGATTGGAACAGCCATTTGAATGCCAGCTCAATCCTATTGGCTGA
Source organism: Bombina bombina (assembly GCF_027579735.1). Lineage (NCBI taxonomy): Eukaryota > Metazoa > Chordata > Amphibia > Anura > Bombinatoridae > Bombina > Bombina bombina. The sequence goes on from NC_069502.1 coordinate 633,118,264, forward strand.
TTGCATTAGCCAATATGATTTTTTCTACCTTAATTCCGATTGGCTGATTCTATCAGCCAATCGGAAACTAGGGGACACCATCTTGGATGAAATCACTAAGAGTGATATTCATTCTGAAGAAGACTTCGTTTGAAGAGGATGCTCCGTGCTGGATGTTTTGAAGATGGAGCCACTCCTCATCGGAAGGATGAAGATAGAATATGCCGTCTGGATGAAGACTTCTGCCCGTCTGGAGGACCACTTCTGCCCATCTGGAGGAACACTTCTGCCTGCTTACTTGAGGACATCTTGCCGCTTGGATGAAGACTTCTCCCGGTAAGTGAATCTTCAGGGGTTAGTGTTAGGATTTTTTTAAGGGTGTATTAGGTGGATTTATTTTTTAGGTTAGGATTTTGGGCCTGCAATAGAGCTAAATGCCCTTTTAAGGGCAATGCCCATCCAAATGCCATTTTCAGGGCAATGGGGAGCTTAGTTTTTTTTAGTTAGGCTTTTATTTGAGGGGTTGGTTGTGTGGGTGGTGGGTTTTACTGTTGGGGGGGTTGTTTGTATTTTTTTACAGGTAAAAGAGCTGAATTATTTGGGGCAATGCCCTGCAAAAGGCCCTTTAAGGGATATTGATAGTTTAGTTTAGGCTAGGGTTTTTTTTATTGGGGGGGGGGCTTTTTATTTTGATAGGGCTATTAGATTAGGTGTAATTAGTTTAAATATCTTGTAATTTGTTTTTTATTTTCTGTAATTTAGTGTTTTTTTGTGTGATTTAGCTAATTTAATTTAATTTATTTAATAGTATTTAATGTAGGTAGTTTATTTAATTGTAGTGTAGTGTTAGATGTTATTGTAACATAGGTTAGGTTTTATTTTACATGTCAATTTGTATTTATTTTAGCTAGGTAGTTATTATATAGTTAATAACAATTTAGTAACTATTCTACCTAGTTAAAATAAATACAAACTGTAAAATAAAAATAAACCCTAAGCTAGATACAATGTAACTATTAGTTATATTGTAGCTAGCTTAGGGTTTATTTAATAGGTAAGTATTTAGTTTTAAATAGGAATAATTTAGTTAATGATAGGAATTTTATTTAGATTTATTTAAATTATATTTAAGTTAGGGGGTGTTAGGGTTAGGGTTATACTTAAGTTTAAAGGGTTAATAAATTTAGAATAGTGGTGGCGACGTTGGGGACGGCAGATTAGGGGTTAATAAATGTAGGTAGGTGGCGGCGATGTTGGGGGCAGCAGATTAGGGGTTAAAAAATATAATGTAGGTTGCGGCGATGTCCGGAGTGGAAGATTAGGGGTTAATAAGTATAATGTAGGTGGCGGCGATGTTAGGGGCAGCAGATTAGGGATTAATAATATTTAACTAGTGTTTGCGAGGCGGGAGTGCCGTGGTTTAGGGGTTAATATGTTTATTCTAGTGGCGGCGATGGCCGTAGCGGCATATTAGGGGTTACATTTTTTATTCTAGTGTTTGCAATGCGGGAGGGCCTCGGTTTAGGGGTTAATCTGTTGTTTATGGGTGTTAGTGTACTTTTTAGCACTTTAGTTATGAGTTTTATGCTACGGCGTTGTACTACTGACTTTAGAATGCGTTAGGAATATTGGAAGTAGAGGCTGTACCGCTCACTTTTTGGCCTCACAGGACAGACTCGTAATATTGGTGCTATGGAAGTCCCATAGAAAAAAGGGTTTACGAAGTTTACGTAAGTCGGTTTTTTGGTAAGGCCAAAAAAGTGTGCGGTGCAACTAAAACCTGCAAGACTCGTAATAGCAGCGGTAATGAAAAAGCAGTGTTAGGACCTATTAATGCTGCTTTTTCAGCTTATCGCAAAACTCGTAATCTAGCTGTTTGTTTGGTTCAAGGCATTTATTGTTTGGCTGTATATTAAGGACCCAGGGAGGAAGAGATCTTGACGTGGTCATGGGCATAATTTGGCTAAATGTTGCAACTAAGACTTCCATTTTGCTTTTAATTAAGCTGTGTGCTTGCAGGAGAGAGACAGATTTTCTGTGTTGCATATAGATAGATAGATAGATAGATAGATAGATAGATGATAGATAGACAAAAACTCTAGCAACTGTAATGAAAAGTAGGCTCGTCTAGATGTGTTTTTATCTTCAATCTTTATGTTGCTGATATATAATATGTGACTGGATTTATAATATATAATTGAAACCACTCTAATATAAATGAACAAAAACTATTGAATATGTATGCATTCATTTCTTTAGAATCTAGAACATTTTTACCAGAATGTAAAGGCTGCAGCAGCATTTTGTGTCAAGGACCATTAACTATGTGAAATTTGTTTTTTAATCTTAACTAATGGATTTTAAAGATACTCATTAGAGACTCATAACCGTAATACAATGTTAACAGAAGTACATACAAAAGTTAAAAGATGAATAAGAAGCAGATCACATCATTCCCTGGGTGGGAAAAATTGCACAGTAATTCACAGTAAATGCAATTATGATATAGCTCAATAAACAGGAGTGTACATCAAAGGAAATGCATATGAAGCTTAAAGGGACTATTATATCATTGTTCTCGCGAGTCGCAAATATTCTATAATCAATATGAAAGACAACAAAAAATACATTTTCATTGGCTGAAAAAATATAAAGTAATATCTGGCGGGAGTTGTATTTATTTAATTTATTTATCGAAACTACCATACCAATATTGTCATGCCCGTTCCAAATATTGAACCTGGGTCTCTGTTTTGGGGCATGTGGCTTTCCCTACACCACTGGGGGCTTTGGCTCACTTTGATATCTTCCGGGCCTGGCTGCCTTCACTGACTGGTTCTCTGGCTCCACCTGCCTGCCAGCTGCAGGCAGTTATCTAATAAGCTAGGACTCTTTACAGGTAATTGGCTTTGGATTCCTTGCCCTGAAATTGAGCCAATTCCTGTTTGTGCCTCTGAATTCATCTCAATACTGCTAAATGATATACTGGCATTTTACCTGGATTTCCCTGTTATTTTTGGATGCTTTTGGATTTCCCTTTTGTTGTGACATATGGTAGTTTGTTTCTCTGGTATTCTGACCATTTGCCTGGACTATGCCTTGCATTATGTCTGCCTGATTCTGTACTGGATTCACCTGGAAGTTACTGAGCTCGGCATGTCTAGCCTTGCTGCTGTACGCCTCCACCTAGGCCCAGCGTGGGCCTACAATTTATCCTAGGGATGGGCCATCCTCTAACCCAACCTAGACCTTTTTTCAACCCAGCTGGGAGTCACAGGCTGTTGGGTGCAAACTCTGTTTCCTGTTTTGTGCCCACAAGTGCTTGGTTACAGCTTAATTAACTACTAACGTTAAAATAAACTTTCAGGATTCAGCTAGAGTACACAATTTTAAACAACTTTCCAATTCACATCCATTATCTTAAGATGCACAATCTTTTTATTTCTACACTTTATAAGGCACCAGCTCTTACTGAGCGTGTGCAAGTTTCTCAGAACATGATTGGCTGATGGCTGTCCCATGATGCAAAGGGAAGGAAGATAAAAGTAACTTTGAAATTTGTCAGATCAAAATCTACTATTCATGTGAAATTCAAACTAAGGAGCAGCATTTATCACTAACTGTGCTCAATTTTGGATTTTTGCGTGTGTCAGGTACCGCACTTATTACAAGATGAAAGTAAAAAGTGTTTTATTACTCGCTAACCCGATGCACCCAAAAAGCCTACGTTCCAATATCACAGCCTTGTTAAAGTATTCTCCCTTAGACTTTAATGGAGCACGAAAAGTGGAAAACTTATATGACGCGTTGTTGTGTCTGGCTGTGTTGTTGTCACATATATGTTTACACAGTTTGCATCGTGCAGTGCCATTCTGTGTAAGCTTCTATTCTGTTCAAAAAAATATTTCCTGGACCCCCCATACTAGCATTCAAATAACCGCCTAACCTGAGACAGAGATTGGTCCGCAGCAAATTAACCACAGAACAGAAGCTTACACAGAATGGCACTGCATGATGCAACAAATCACTCTGCAAACTGTGTCAACATATATGTGACAACAACACAGCCAGACAAAACTATTGAGGTGAAGCCGTCAAATAAAGGGGGTAATGTTGTTATTCTCAATAAACAGGATTATAGATCAGAGTGTATAAGACAACTAAACAACATAACCCAATATGAAAAATTAAAAGGTGACCCTATAAGTCAATATAAAGATGAGCTTGATAATATCCTCAACAAAGCATTTTTGGATGGTTTGATTAATAAAAAAATAACTATGCTATATGCAGGTCAAATTCCCAATTACGCCTACTTTCTATACAACACCAAAAATACATAAACAGAAGGTGCCCCCCCCCCCCCCCCCCGGGTAGACCCATTGTGTCAGGTCTGGGAGGGCTTACCGAAGGTGTCACTAAATACTTGGACTGGTGTCTACGACCTTATCTTACCTCTCTACCCTCCTACGTCAAAGACACTACAGAAGTTTTAAGAAAACTGGATGATGTGATATTAACCCCAGAAACTATATTAGTGTCTATTGACATAGAAACACTTTATTCTTCCATCCCGCACGATAAAGGCATCAATACCATTAAAGACATCTTAAACCAAAGAGGCCCAAAATTTACTGACCATACTAACCTATGTAGTAGACTTATTGAGTTTTGTTCTTCACAGAAACTACTTTAGATTTGATGGAAAATTGTATAGACAAATTAGGGGTACAGCAATGGGCGCCTGCTGTGCCCCTACTTATGTGTACAGGAAAGGTTGGAGTTTTGGAGTGCAGGCGCAACTGAATGCTTATACCCTTATATGTTGTAGAAGTAATTAGTGAAGGATGTGCATGAGATATTACACTGAACCTAATAGTTTAAAATATATATATATATATTTTATTTGACCAAAAATAAGGATTTTTAACAGATAGTTAAAAGATAATGAATAAATACAAATAAGTGTATATTTACATATATCACAACCTATATGTGTAGTTTGGACCAGTGTTAAATATACTGGTATATAGTTTTTGATATGTTAAATATACTGGTATATAGTTGTTTGGTAAGTTCTTGTAATAGCTTTTGGCTATAGATGAATATGTAGAATATGGTAAAAAAATATGGTAAAAAATATGTACTTAAAGTATTTAAAGTATAGGACTCATCTAGGTGTTGTACCTAGTACATTGAAAACCTAGTACAATGGCCTAAAAAAGTCAAATATACAATAGATATGGTATAGTAACAATTCTTTAAATAATTTGATTTCTAGTGTTGCTACGTATATAGTAGATTGTATTGGATCTAGTGAAAGGATGGTTGGGTCTAGTGAAAAGATGCTATTCCAGGTATCAGCAAAAATAACAGTCTTAAAACATATATTTTGTTACTAGAACTTTCTTTGTAATAGTCGGCCGACAGGTGTATAAAAACTATAATGTAAACTATATTATTATCACAAAAATATATATTTACAATGGTATCAAAGCTTGATTGAAAAAACCACCAGTGGATTTAAGAGTATAAAAAAAGTCAATAAAAATGATCATATATATCGTTTTAAAATAGTCTTAGATAGTTTGTATCGGTTAATGCATATTCTGTGCTTGCAAAAAAGTCCTTGATGTAGCTTTCTATCTCTGTTAATATGTGTCAGAGTGAGATCCGTGTGATAATGGGCTGTTTGCCAAAGCTCTACGGTCTAAGGAGATTATGCAATAAGGAGCGGTAAGACTTACTGTACTCTTAGCCGATTCTGGAGCCCAGTTCAAGTCGTTGTGCTCTGCTGGTCCTTCTTTGTAGGATGTGGAGTATCCGCTGGCTGCGTGCAGCTTTGTATCCCTCTCTGGTGTGTGTAATCCTTGTAGCGGTCTGTTTGCTTAGATAAGCAATGCTGAAGTTGAAACACTCAATGTGTTTTAAAAGGCCTTGGTTCAGTCTTTTGTTCTTTTTCACCGCTTGCCAAGGGAGCGGGTGAGTTCAAAACTGGGCTTATAGCAGGTAATGCCTATAGCCACAGTGAGGTCGGTTCTTTTGATGTGTACAAATTTAGAAAAGATCACAATAGTTCACTAAGCATTTCAGCCGTTACACTGGCCTTTTTCAAGCTGTACTACTGTGTCTTGGTTTGGCGGTCTTTTTATTCAAAATTTCTCTTCAATTAAACACTTATCAAGCAATCATTCAATTGGTTTTTAAACGAAAGAGCATACAGACTTTGCATATTTGCTTTGCGGTTTGTTTTGATGTAAAGCTAGGTTTTTTATATACCACCTATAGACACATAAATATTCATACATAGTCCTAAAATTTCATACAGATTAACAGTCTTCACTTTTTTATAGAGTGGAAAGCAAGAAGGAGAGAAACTTTTTTGCGTTATTATTTTCACAGTCATTTGTGCTCGTTTGATAGACGTATTTGAGCTCTGTGTGTAAAAAAATAATTAATTGTTCGTATTTGAAATATCATTTCTAGTTTTTGTCATTTTTGTCACTATTAGTTGTGTGGGTATTGGTTATAGGCTGCTTTTATTGCTGAGGACATTTTTGTGTCTAATGTTATAAAGATCTTTAGCATAATATAGATAAGGGGAGAGCTAATGAAAATAAAATATAATATATAGGGCCAGTATATTTATAACCTTATTTAATACTTTTAGTCATCCGTCGTTTGTTGAAAGTTTAGAGATCTTTGGTAGTAGTGTATTTATAAAAGGTACATTTATAACTTTACTCAAAAACGTATTATAGCAATCTCGGTCATTTGTTGAAAAATTAGAGATCTCTGGTTGTCTGTAAAGTTAGTAGTGTGTTTGTGTAGACATATTTATAACCTTATTAGAAAACAAATTTTATCAATCTCAGTCGTTTGTTGAAAAAATTAGAGATCTATGGTTGTCTGTAAAGTGTGTTTATATAGTAACATTTATAATCTGGGTTAGAAAAACATATTTTTTCGATTTAAAAAACATATTTTTTCAATCTCGGTCATTTGTTGAAAAATTAGAGATCTGTTAATGTCTGTAGAGTTTTTAATATGTTTGTATCAACATTTGGACATCATATTTTGTCATTGTAGATTCAACATAATTGTGTAAACTTTATGCAAAAAATGGTATGTTGGGATATTAACAAAAAATAAGCTATTGGTGTGTTTGGTATTTTATTCTTTTAAGAAGCTGTTTAAATTGAAATCTATGTTAAGACCCTTTGGTTGTAATGTTTATAATTTAAAGATCCATTTTGCTTCTGCTTGTAGTAGTGCTGTGGAGTGATTCCCCCCTCTGATGTTTTTTCTTATCTTTTCTATAGCTGTGAAATTAAAGAATTTTAAATTACTATTGTTACATAGTCTAAAGTATTTTGGGACAGGTAGTTCTAAATTCCTTTTTTCTTCTGAGTTTTCTATGGATAGAATATGTTCTCTTATTCTTTTTCGTATGGTTCTTTCTGTTTTTCCTGTGTATTGCAGATTGCATTTTTTGCACTCAATAAGATAAATTATATTTTTATCCATACACCTGATAGTATTATTGATCTTGTATGTTTGTTTAGTATTACTAGATGTGAAAGTGTTAGTCTTTTTTGAGTGCCTGCAGGCCTTGCATATATGACAAGGATAAAAGCCCCTTAGTTCTGTTCCTAGTACCCCTCTCTCAACGTTTTTATATCTATTGTTCTTCATTGATGGTGCCAGTCTATTTTTTAAGGTGTTTGCTTTTCGGTATATAAATCTTAGTTTATTCGGTAATAGGGAGCCAATATCTGGATCGTAACTGAGGATGTTCCAGTGTCTTTGGATGATCTTTTCTATAGACTGCTTATCTTCTCCATATTGTGTAATGAAAGGTATATTTATTTTATCGTTTGTTATACTCGGAAGTTTATGTTTCTTGGTATTGTGATTCGGGATATCAATTCTATCAATATTCCTAACTACTTCTATATCTTTTTCTATTTTTGATATATTATAACCTCTATCTGTAAATTTTTGTTTAAAAATTTCGCTTTGCTCTTCAAAGACTTTAGGATCAGTACAATTTCTTTTTAATCTTAGAAATTGTCCCTTCGGGATATTTTGTTTCCATCTTTTTAAGTGGCAGCTTTCCCAGTGGATGTAATTATTTGCATCCACTTCTTTGAAAAATGTCTTGGTGTTAATTTTATCTCCATTTGTTGAGTTTTTCAGATCTAAATAACTGATTTTGTCTTTACTAAAGGTGTATGTAAAAGTTAAGTTTTTGTTGTTGTTGTTCATAGTTTGAATACAATTTGTCAGATCTTCCTCATTGCCCTTCCATATAAAGAAAAGGTCGTCTATATATCTTTTGTATAATATAATGTTCTTTTTGTACGAACTAAGGTTGAAAAAATTCGGGAAACAAAATATCCTGAAGGGACAATTTCTAAGATTAAAAAGAAATTGTAGTGATCCTAAAGTCTTTGAAGAACAAAGCGAAATTTTTAAACAAAAATTTACAGATAGAGGTTATAATATATCAAAAATAGAAAAAGATATAGAAGTAGTTAGGAATATTGATAGAATTGATATCCTGAATCACAATACCAAGAAAAATAAACTTCCGAGTATAACAAACAATAAAATAAATATACCTTTCATTACACAATATGGAGAAGATAAGCAGTCTATAGAAAAGATCATCAAAAGACACTGGAACATCCTCAGTTACGATCCAGATGTTGGCCCCCTATTACCGAATAAACCAAGATTTATATACCGAAGAGCAAACACCTTAAAAAATAGACTGGCACCATCAATGAAGAACAATAGATGTAAAAACGTTGAGAGAGGGGTACTAGGAACAGAACTAAGGGGCTTTTATCCTTGTCATATATACAAGGCCTGCAGGCACTCAAAAAAGACTAACACTTTCACATCTAGTAATACTAAACAAACATACAAGATCAATAATACTATCAGGTGTATGGATAAAAATATAATTTATCTTATAGAGTGCAAAAAATGCAATCTGCAATACACAGAAGAAACAGAAAGAACCATACGAGAAAGAATAAGAGAACATATTCTATCCATAGATAACTCAGAAGAAAAAAGGAATTTAGAACTACCTGTCCCAAAACACTTTAGACTATGTAACAATAGTAATGTAAAATTCTTTAATTTCACAGCTATAGAAAAGATAAGAAAAAACATCAGAGGGGGGAATCACTCCACAGCACTACTACAAGCAGAAGCAAAATGGATCTTTAAATTACAAACATTACAACCAAAGGGTCTTAACATAGATTTCAATTTAAACAGCTTCTTAAAAGAATAAAATACCAAAAACACCAATAGCTTATTTTTTGTTAATATCCCAACATACCATTTTTTGCATAAAGTTTACACAATTATTTTGAATCTACAATGACAAAATATGATGTCCAAATGTTGATACAAACATATTAAAAACTCTACAGACATTAACAGATCTCTAATTTTTCAACAAACGACCGAGATTGAAAAAATATGTTTTTTAAATTGAAAAAATATGTTTTTTAAATTGAAAAAATATGTTTTTTAAATCGAAAAAATATGTTTTTTAAATCGAAAAAATATGTTTTTTTAAACCAGATTATAAATGTTACTATATAAACACACTTTACAGACAACCATATATCTCTAATTTTTTCAACAAACGACTGAGATTGATAAAATTTGTTTTCTAATAAGGTTATAAATATGTCTACACAAACACACTACTAAGTTTACAGACAACCACAGATCTCTAATTTTTCAACAAATGACGAGATTGCTATAATACGTTTTTGAATAAAGTTATAAATGTACCTTTTATAAATACACTACTACCAAAGATCTCTAACCTTTCAACAAATGACAGATGACTAAAAATATTAAATAAGGTTATAAATATACTGGCCCTATATATTATATTTTATTTTATTTTCATTTGCTCTCCCCTTATCTATATTATGCTAAAGATCTTTACAACATTAGACAAAAAAATGTCCTCAGCAATAAAAGCACCCTATAACCAATACCCACACAACTAATAGTGACAAAAATGACAAAAACTAGAAATGATATTTCAAATACGAACAATTAATTATTTTTTACACACAGAGCCCAAATACGTCTATCAAACGAGCACAAATGACTGTGAAAATAATAACGCAAAAAAGTTTCTCTCCTTCTTGCTTTCCACTCTATAAAAAAGTTAAGACTGTTAATCCGTATGAAATTTTAGGACTATGTATGAATATTTATGTGTCTATAGGTGGTATATAAAAAACCTAGCTTTACATCAAAACAAACCGCAAAGCAAATATGCAAAGTCTGTATGCTCTTTCGTTTAAAAAGCAATTGAATGATTGCTTGATAAGTGTTTAATTGAAGAGACATTTTGAATAAAAAGACCGCCAAACCAAGACACAGTAGTACAGCTTGAAAAAGGCCAGTGTAACGGCCGAAATGCGTAGCGAACTACTGTGATCTTTTCTAAATTTGTACACATCAAAAGAACCGACCTCACTGTGGCTATAGGCATTACCTGCTATAAGCCCAGTTTTGAACTCACCCGCTCCCTTGGCAAGCGGTGAAAAAGAACAAAAGACTGAACCAAGGCCTTTTAAAACACATTGAGTGTTTCAACTTCAGCATTGCTTATCTAAACAAACAGACCGCTACAAGGATTACACACACCAGAGAGGGATACAAAGCTGCACGCAGCCAGCGGATACTCCACATCCTACAAAGAAGGACCAGCAGAGCGCAACGACCTGAACTGGGCTCCAGAATCGGCTAAGAGTAAGTTATACCGCTCCTTACTGCATAATCTCCTTAGACCGTAGAGCTTTGGCAAACAGCCCATTATCACACGGATCTCACTCTGACACATATTAACAGAGATAGAAAGCTACATCAAGGACTTTTTTGCAAGCACAGAATATGCATTAACCGATACAAACTATCTAAGACTATTTTAAAACGATATATATGATCATTTTTATTGACTTTTTTTATACTCTTAAATCCACTGGTGGTTTTTTTCAATCAAACTTTGATACCATTGTAAATATATATTTTTGTGATAATAATATAGTTTACATTATAGTTTTTATACACCTGTCGGCCGACTATTACAAAGAAATTTTCTAGTAACAAAATATATGTTTTATTTGCTGATACCTGGAATAGCATCTTTTCACTAGATCCAATACAATCTACTATATACGTAGCAACACTAGAAATCAAATGAGTTAAAGAATTGTTACTATACCATATAGTAACCATATAGTCACAAGAGCTGCTGGTGCAATGCCGCCCCCTGCAGGGAGGTGTAAATCAACCCAATCGTACTCGATTGGTTTGATTTCTGACGATTCTAGTCCACCTGCTCAGAGCAGGCGGACAGGGTTATGGAGCAGCGCTCTTTAGACCGCTGCTTAATAACTTGTGTTTCTAGCGAGTCTTCAGACTCACCAGAAACACGGGCCCGCAAGCTCCATACGGAGCTTGATAAATGGGCCCCACTGTCTGCCCCGACAGTGTCACTTTATAATTGCAAGCACGCTCTTTACCACTAGGTATTTTCCCTTATAGGATCCAGTCAGCAGTTTATCAGGAGGAGTTTACCGGTTAGCCGCTAATGTTCTGTCTGTTTTATACAAAATACGGCCTTATTCAATTTGTCAGTGGACGCACTGAGTTACTGGACATTGGAGCTCTCCTGTATGTGTGACGAATGATCTGCATATGCCTAGGTGACAAATTGTATCATCTTTAATTTGTTTATTTTTTGCACACTATTTCTTATGTTGGAGGAATAAATTACTTTGTTGCATTATCTTAAGACATCTGTGTATGTGTGTTTGTTTTGAGATGCTTACAGTCCCCACACTATCTAATTACGACTTTATGTGAATGTGCTGGATAAGGTTTACTTTATTTCTTTTGTATCTAATCTAATCGTTTAAACCCCCCTTGCACCTGGGGTCTCATCTCAGCATTTAGGGTAGGTGGGCTTTAGATCACAGTCTATAACAATCCTGTGTTAACTGGTATGTATTTTTAATATATATATATATATATATATATATATATATATATATATATATATATATAATGTTTTTGGTAAAATAGATAAAATAGACTAAGTATTTAAAAATACTTAGAATATATTCCCCTATGTGAAAAACATAGGCATGTTAAATATTTACAGTAAATACACAGTATAACACTTTATTGATATGAATATTGAAAAAATATTATTTTACATGTTTCCAGCTACTTAACTGAAAAGGGCCCCAATGCATTTTTATACATATATATATACATATATATATATATATATATATATATATATATATATATACATACATACATATGCATTAATGTGTTTATATGTGTATTTATGTATATAAATACATATTTACATATATAAATACATAAATATATATGTACACACTTATAAATATATATATAGAACTCAGCTTACAAAGGAAGATATATAGAAATACAACACTTTCTATGTTATGTTAAGAAAGGGAATTCTTTTTTATATACAATTAACCACATATAATTTATTCAGTTTAAATAGCAGCATGCTCAATCATAAGAATACATATAAAAAAGCATCACAGAGTGCTTACATAAAACAAATACATACATACAAAGTTGCCCATAGAAAGTGGTTATTGGAGTCTTAAATGTCCAGATCAGACCTGCAACACCCTGCTGCACTAGATCCTATTGACATAGGTAATGTATAGGCAGGGATCACTTGGGGATCTTTGCAGTCTGATGCAAGTAACCAAAAGAGGATCAGGAGCCAGATAAAAATAAAAGCCACACAGAGGAAATGCAGTTTGTCAGAAGTGATGTAAACCATTAAGCATATGCATAAGCTGTAGTGTGCAAGTTTCAAGCAACATATAAAGATATTAGCACCTGTACAGAGACGCTATGAGTTCCAATAGTAAGGATTTATCATAATAAGGCTAATAAGTGAAAGCCAGCACAGACGGAAAAGCATGACAGCAATCCAGGGTGAAGTTAGTGGAAATATACTTATTAATGTTGTGCTATATCAAACACAGTTCCAGCCAAGCTCAGACGAAGAGTGTACAATCACTCACATGAATATCGGTCAATCTTGAGATCCAAACTTTTAAAACTCGACCGCCAAATCCATACCGGCTTAGTCTTCCATATCACAAGACTAGCGGGAGATTCCAAAGAAACAAAGTTATTTGCATTATGCCACCCACATATCCCTCCACTAAACAGGTGCTTCACTAAGGGCTTCAAGTGTAACAGTTAACCAGAGCTCTGAAGTTGCACTTTCCTGACGCACATTAAATTAAATTGCGCTTGAGCATCCGCATTTACTTTAAACTTGTAATACGCGCGCTACTTCTGATGCATGCAAATAGCTGTGATAAACTGTTAGCAATCTAGCCCTAAGTGATTTTGCATTGTCTATTTTTACTATGCATTTATTTATTAAGCTATTCTACTGTGGTTAGTGGTCCTTTAAGTGTTTGCTGTATCCTGGCACAATCCTGCCACAGCCAAAGAGTCTGCCTGTATCCTTCCACAGTCACAGAGCCTGCCTGGTATCTTGTCAAAGTCACAGACACTGCCTGGTATCCTTCCGCAGTCACAGAATATGCAGTGTATACTGTCACAGTCACAGAGCCTCCCTGGTATCCTGCCACAGAGACTGCATGGTATCCTGTCACAGTCACAGAGCCTGTCTGGTATCCTGTCTTAGTCATAGAGCCTGCATTGTATACTGTCAGTCACAGAGCCTCCCTGGTATCCTGTCACATTCATAGAGTCTGCAATGTATACTGTCACAGTCAAAGAGCCTTTCTGGTATCCTGCCATGGAGCCTGTCTGGTATCTGGCCACAGAGCCTACCTGGTATCCTGTCACAGAGACGGGTATCCTGTCACAGAGCCTGAATGGTATCCTGCCACAGTCATAGAGCCTGCCTGGTATCCTGTTACATTCACAGAGCCTGCATGGTATACTGTCACAGTCACAGAGCCTGCCTGCTATCCTGCCACAGAGCCTGCATGGTATCCTGTCACAGTCACAGAGCCTGTCTGGTATCCTGTCACAGACAACGAGCCTGCAGGGTATCCTGTCACATTCACAGAGCCTGCATGGTATCCTGTCACAGAGCCTGCATGGTATCCTGCCACAGTCACAGAGCCTGCATGGTATCATGTCACAGTCACAGAGCCTGCCTGGTATCCTGTCACAGACAACGAGCCTGCATGGTATCCTGTCACAGTCACACAGTCTGCACGGTATCCTGTCACAGACAATGAGCCTGCCTGGTATTCTGTCATAGAGCCTGCCTGGTATTCTGTCAGAGTCACAGAGCCTGCATGGTATCCTGTCACAGACAACGAGTCTGCCAAATGCCATGTGAGTGCTGTCACTGTCCAGTGTTTGCTGTGTCCTGTTTAGTATCTGCCAAGTACTGTCTCAGGTTCCTGTTTTCAAGAACGGTGTTTTGTACCAGTAAATATTTATTTATGAACAACTATCCATCAGTATTTCTACTTTTCTGTATTATATGTCTGCTCAGTTATACTACAGAACTTTTATTAATAAACTTGGTCAAAAACCTGAGCAGTAGTCATTCCAAAAGCTAAACATAACTCAACATCAGATAACACCATACAAAACAAGCTCCAAACACCTGAATCCAGCACAAAAGAGCCAAATATTAGTAGTGTACTACTAATGCTCATTTTCGGGAAAATCAACTAATGAACATTAGTAAGATAGTAGGAGGTACCCAACTGTTACAGCTGTGTTACTCTTAATTTAAAAAAATATATATTTTTTTTTATTAAGAGACAAGAAAATGATTACATCATACAATTGGGAACCTAATAATAGTCAATTGTAGAGAAGTATGATTTGCAAATCACTAAGAGCAGAATCAGTACAAGGAGAAATAATGATACACATGCAATAGGAGCCAAACATACTAATACAAGGGGGCATATTTATCAAAGCGTCAATACCAGTGCATTCACCAGTGTCAATACGCTTGCAAGACATCGTCAGACATCGCTGATGCGGATCCACATACGATCCCCTTATATATAAAAAAAAAAAAAAACCACACATGTCAAGTACGGCGCGATGAGCATCGGACTGTTATTAACTGCATTGTATACTGTCACAGTCACAGAGCCTTCCTTGTATCCTGCCACAGATCCTGCATGGTATCCTGTCTTAGTCATAGAGTCTGCATTGTATACTGTCACAGTGACAGAGCCTCGCTGGTATCCTGGCACAGAGTGTGCATGGTATGCTGTCACAGTCCCAGAGCCTGTCTGGTATCCTGTCTTAGTCATAGAGTCTGCATTGTATACTGTCACAGTCACAGAGCCTTGCTGGTATCCTACCACAGAGCCTGCATTGTATCCTGTCACAGTCACAGAGCTTGCCTGGTATCCTGTCACATTCATAGAGTCTGCATTGTATACTGTCACAGAGCTTCTCTGGTATCTTGCCATAGAGCCTGCCTGGTATCTGGCCACAGAGCCTACTTGGTATCCTGTCACAGTCACAGAGCCTGAATGGTATCCTGCCACAGTCACAGAGCCTGCCTGGTATCCTGTCATATTCACAGAGCCTGCATGGTATCCTGTCACAGTCACAGAACCTGCCTAGTATCCTGTCACGGAGCCTGAATGCTATCCTGTCCCAGTCACAGAGCCTGCCTGGTATCCTGTCAGAAACAATGAGCCAGCATGGTATCCTGTCACATTCACAGAGCCTGCATGGTATCCTGTCACAGTCACAGAGCCTGCCTGGTATCCTGTCACAGACATCGAGCCTGAATGGTATCCTGCCACAGTCACAGAGCCTGCCTGGTATACTGTCATATTCACAGAGCCTGCATGGTATCCTGTCACAGTCACAGAGCCTGCCTGGTATCCTGTCACAGACAATGAGCCAGCATGGTATCCTATCACATTCACAGAGCCTGCATGGTATCCTGTCACAGTCACAGAGCCTGCATGGTATCCTGTCACATTCACAGAGCCTACATTGTATCCTGTCACAGTCACAGAGCCTGCCTGGTATCCTGTCACAGACATCGAGCCTGCTTGGTATCCTGTCACAGTCACAGAGCCTGCCTGGTATACTGTCACAGACAACAAGCCTGCATGGTATCTTGTCACAGTCACACAGCCTGTCTGGTTTTCCTGTCACAGTCACAGAGCCTGCATGGTATCCTGTCACAGACAACAAGCCTGCCAAATGATATGTGAGTGCTGTCACTGCCCAGTGTTTGCTGTGCCCTGTTTAGTACCTGCCAAGCACTGTCTCGGGTTCCTGTTTTCCAGAACAGTATTTTGTACCAGTAAATATTTATGAACAACCATCCATCAGTAGTTCTACTTTTCTGTATTATCTGTCTGCTCAGTTGTACTACAGAACTATTATTAATAAACTTGGTCAAAAATCTGAGCAGTAGTCATTCCAAAAGTTAAACAGAACTCAACGTCAGATAACACCTTACAAAACAAGCTCCAAACACCTGAATCCAGCACAAACGAGACAAATATCAGTAGTGTACTACTCGCTGGTATCCTGCCACAGAGCCTGCATGGTATCCTGTCACAGTCACAGAGCTTGCCTGGTATCCTGTCACATTCATAGAGTCTGCATTGTATACTGTCACAGTCACAGAGCTTGTCTGGTATCCTGCCATAGAGCCTTCCTGGTATCTGGCCACAGAGCCTACCTGGTATCCTGTCACAGTCACAGAACCTGAATCGTATCCTTCCACAGTCACAGAGCATGCCTGGTATCCTGTCATATTCACAGAGCCTGCATGGTATCCTGTCACAGTCACAGAGCCTGCCTGGTATCCTGTCACAGTCACAGAGCCTGAATGCTATCCTGTCACAGTCACAGAGCCTGCCTGGCATCCTGTCACAGACAACGAGCCTGCATGGTATCCTGTCGCATTCACAGAGCCTGCATGGTATCTTGTCACAGAGCCTGCCTGGTATCCTTTCACAGACAACGTGCCTGCATGGTATCCTTTCACATTCACAGAGCCTGCATGGTATCCTGTCTCAGTCACAGAGCCTGCCTGGTATCCTGTCACAGACAACGAGCCTGCATGGTATCCTGTCACATTCACATAGCCTGCATGGTATCCTGTCACAGAGCCTGCCTGGTATCCTGTCACAGACAACGAGCCTGCATGGAATCCTGTCACAGAGCCTGCCTGGTATCCTGTCACAGACAATGAGCCTGCATGGTATCTTGTCACAGTCACACAGCCTGCATGGTATCCTGTCACAGACAATGAGCCTGCCTGGCATCCTGTCACAGAGTCTGCATGGTATCCTTTCACAGTCATACAGCCTGCCTGGTTTTCCTGTCACAGAGCCTGCATGGTATCCTGTCACATACAACAAGCCTGCCAAATGCCATGTGAGTGCTGTTACTGTCCAGTGTTTGCTGTCCCCTGTTTAGTACTTGCCAAGTACTGTCTCAGGTTCCTGTTTTCCAGAACGGTGTTTTGTACCAGTAAATATTTATTTATGAACAACTATCCATCAGTATTTCTACTTTTCTGTATTATCTGTCTGCTCAGTTGTACTACAGAACTCTTATTAATAAACTTGGTCAAAAACCTGAGCAGTAGTCATTCCAAAAGATAAACAGAACTCAACGTCAGATAACACCTTACAAAACAAGCTCCAAATACCTGAATCCAGCACAAACAAGACAAATATCAGTAGTGTACTACTAATGCTTATTTTCAGGAAAATCAACTAATGAGCATTACTAAGAAAGGGAAAAAAGGGGAGGCGCCACTGATGGCTGCCACACTTTCCTCAGGCTCCTGACCTCTTCTGGATTTATCTTAATTTTAACCTTCTTACATTCAAAATTCATCATAATTATTTCAAGGACCAATACCGACTCCACATAACGCACAACTAGACTCATAAAAATTGAACGGATGGCATTACTAAAGTGAGATACTCAACGGAAGAAATATACTCCCACCGGACCATCTTACTACCAGAAAGAAATACCTTCAACTGAACACCACAAACAAGGTACACTTGAACTAAAAAAAAAACCAAAAAAACAAAAAAAAAAAACAGACTCAACCCATGCAAATTGGGTTTTGGATTTAATCATCCATTTAGCAATGCTCAGCTTTCATTTCTTAACACAAGAAAAACTAATTGATGAAGTCTATTTTACTAAAATACATTGGTTTTAAAACCCCTGAAGGCTTTCTTATCTGTTATCTACAATGCAGCCTGAAGTGCAAAATATCACACCTCACTCTGACCTGAATACTATAGAGCAGGGCAATGTAACCAGCCCCCACTACTAACATTCCTACAAATACTAGAAGCTATTTTAACCCCTTCACTGCAGAGGGAATGACCACCTATACGCCCTCACATCTGCACTCCTTAAGACCCCAAAAAGCGGTTGCAGCACTCAGTCCCTCAATAGTGGCTACCCTAAAATCACTCAGCATTTTCAAAGGGACTGACAGGGGCTGTCGTGGAGGAAAATCAAAATTTTAAGTTCTATATCCTGACACTATCACAGCTGCCCCACCACCCTGTCCACCCACAAGCCCAATTGAAGTGATCCAACCTAAAAGCCACAAAAAACGCACTATCAAATCAAAAAAATCTCTTTGTGTGATCCCTATTAAAAGACACGCTGTCTCCAAAGTACAGAGCAAAAACTCTGAATCCCAAGACTGTCCTATCAGAGCAATCCTATGCAATGCCAGATCAATAAAGAACAAAACAGTTATTATTTCCGACCTTATTAAAACATGCGAATTAGCATGCATCACAGAATCATGGTTAGATGAAAATGCAGGGCCTATTCTAGAGGCAGCTATTCCAGACAATTACACAGTGTTCCACCGCCTGAGACAAGATCGCAAGGGAGGCGGAGTTATGATTTGTGCAAAATCATCCATAAATCCCAGACCAATATCAGTCCACAAAACCCAGTCTTTTTAATGTGTAGATGCCAGCCTCTCAATAAAGAGAGGATTCCGAATACTGCTAATATACAGACCCCCAGGAGATGGGAAGAGATTTCTTCAGGAACTCCCAGACCTTTTCGCTGGCTTAATCCTTGAACACCCCAGATGGCTTATATTAGGAGACTTCAACACTTGGATCGACAACACCCTATCCCTGCTTGGGCAGGATCTCCTCAGCTTGATGAGTACACTTGGCTTTACACAAATCGTCACCACTCCCACCCACAGAAAAGGTCATACACTTGATCTAGTGTTTCAGTCTGGACTAGAAGTGTCACCAGTAACTGTAAACCCAGTTACCTGGTCAGACCACCACTCCATTCACTTCTCCATTGTATCACAATCAACCAGACACCAGCCTCAGAACCTGGTCAAACACCGCTCATTAAAAGGGGTGACACCACTGGATGTAGCATCACATATGGATCTAAGTGAACTAATGGGCACCTGCGAAGACCCCAGCTCCTTAGTCCGACTCTACAACAAAACCATGAGAGACATCCTAGAAAGCATTGCACCATTTTGCATATGCACTGTCCAAAACCACAACAATGCACCATGGTTTGATAGCTCCATCAGAGAAATGAAAAGAACAGGACGTAAGCTCGAGAGAAAGTGGCGCAGAACACAGGATCCAGAGGATAAAGCTGCTCTTACCAAACATCTAAATAAATATCAATCCAAGATAACTCAGAAAAAAATCTTAATTTTTATCACGCGAAATTGCACTCTCCAACAATAGACCCAGGCAACTGTTTTGCACAGTAGAAAGGCTCTGCAAACCAGCATGCATGCTTAGCCCTACCAACTTTTCTTAGGATAAATGTGAAGCATTTGCGAACTTCTTCAGAGACAAGATTTCCTCAATCCAAATCGCTATCACAGCAGGCCAAACAGTTACACACCAGAACCACTACAATGGAATGCCAGATTGCCCCAGTTTATGGGCCACTTTTACACATGTGGATATAAAAGGAGTTAAAAACACCATATAAAAGTTGCACCCTACTACGTGTGACTTAGACCCTGCTCCAACTCAGCTCATATTTGGATGCATTGAAACACTCGCCCCAGTCCTCACAATAATAGTGCAGTGTTCACTAAAAACAGGAGACTTCCCAGATCCTCTAAAAGAAGCTGTGGTAAAACCACTCCTAAAGAAACCTTTATTAGACCCAGACTGCATGACTAATTACAGACCAGTATCCAACCTCCCATTTCTGGGGAAAGTAATTGAAAAAGTAGTGGCAACTCAACTGGAAGCCCATCTATCACGCCTAAACATATTCGATCCTTTCCAGTCAGGCTTTAGATTCCGCCACAGCACTGAAACAGCGCTAGTCTGAGTGCTAAATGATCTCCTCATGGCAAGAGACAAAGGTGATTACTCCATTCTAATCCTCCTGGATCACTCAGCTGCATTTGACACCATTGACCATAGGATTCTAATAGAGCATTTGCAGTAAATCTGTGGTCTAGGAGGCACAGTCCTTAACTGGTTTAAATCTTTCCTCGCTCGTAGATCACAGAGAGTAATATCAGGATCAAGCTCATCAGCACCAACAGAACTGGCCTGCGGAGTTCGCAAATTACTTACTACCACTGAGGGACATCATTAACCGACATGGCCTAAGGTATCATTGTTACGCTGATGACACACAACTCTACTTCTCCTTTGCTCCAGATACTACAGACCCAGCATGCTGCATAAACAATTGCTTAACAGACCTCATAGAATGGATGAATGCTAGCTGTCTCAAAGTGAACCCGGACAAAACAGAGTTAATCTTGGTGAGGGTACCCCAGGCATCAAAAATATCCCACGATCACCCAACTGGCCTGGAGCTTGGAGGCTCTAAATTCGTTAGTTCAGCAAAGGTACAAAACCTCGGAGTGCTGATTGACGCTGTGCTATCTTTTAAACAGCAGATTTCCTCCGTAATAAAATCTGCCTACTTTCATCTGAAAAACATAGCCAGGATACAACACTTAATTCTGATTGCAATCTAGTTTTAAAAGCCACACTTACACAGGTGTTATAAAATGGACTGGCATATAAGATGACATTTGTTACTGAAAAAGAAATTCAAGAGAAGGAAGAAATACACTGAAAATAGCATGACAGTAAAGAGGTGATTTTAATTTCTGCTGTATCTGAATCATGACAGTTTAATGTTATGTGGGCTATCCCTTTGAGCTATCAGTTTAAGATTATATTGAATCAAACATCAATTCAAATTTTAAAATCATTGTCTAAAATATTACACTGTGGGTCCTAATGTCAGCATCAATGTTTATCTTTAATACTAATTTCACATATATATAATTTCAAAGTATAATACACAATGTAACAAATGGTAATTACAAGTTCTGATGAGTGATCAATGACACAAGTATCGAGCATTTTGACACGTTAGTGATAGTTTAAAATGTATATTTGAATCAGATTGGCTGATGTCATAAATCATGTGATTATGCATATTCCAAACAAAAGTGGTTGAAAAATTCACTAGTGTGTGGGTTGTTTAGGAGTGTGTATCATTATTGGTGTGAAAAGATGACACACAACTCAACTTCTCCTTTGCTCCAGATACTACAGACCCAGCATGCCGCATAAACAATTGCTTAACAGACCTCATAGAATGGATGAATGCTAGCTGTCTCAAAGTGAACCCGGACAAAACATAGTTACTCTTGGTGAGGGGACCCCAGGCATAAAAAATATCCCACGATCACCCAACTGGCCTGGAGCTTGGAGGCTCTAAATTCGTTAGTTCAGCAACGGTACAAAACCTCGGAGTGCTGATTGACGCTGTGCTATCTTTTAAACAGCAGATTTCCTCCGTAATAAAATCTGCCTACTTTCATCTGAAAAACATAGCCAGGATACAACACTTAATTCCACTGGATGATATGCCAACATTAATCCATGCATTTGTATCCTCTAGGCTAGATTACTGCAATGCACTTTACTTGGGCCTCCCAAAAAAAGAACTCCATCGCCTTCAGACAGTACAAAACGCAGCAGCCAGACTATTGACCAATCAAACTCGCTCCTGCCACATAACACCTGTTCTCCACTCCCTGCATTGACTTCCAATTAAATGGCGAACATATTTTAAAATTGGCCTGCTGACCTTCAAAGCCTTTAACAACCAAGGCCCACAGTACCTGAAAGAGCTCCTGACACCCTACATCCCATCCCGTTCACTTAGGTCAGCCAACACATACCTCCTCTCAGTGCCAAGAATAAGGACAAACTCAGGCTCCAGAGCATTCGGCCACGCTGCCCCTACTTTCTGGAACTCTTTACCTTGCGCAATCAGAGAGGCACCGTCCTTACAGACTTTAAAAAAAAAAGCTAAAGCCCCACCTCTTCCATCAGGCATTCAGTCCGCTTATCTGACCTTCAGAAACTCCTAACTTTTATGACTTATGTTGGCATATTTGTAAAGTGCTTTGAGTCTCACAGGGAGAAAAGTGCTATATAAATCGCAAATTATTATTATATTATTATAAGAAAGTAGGAGGTAACCAACTGATACAGCTGTGTTACTTTTAATTTAAAAAATATATTATTTTTTTTATTAAGAGACAAGAAAATGATCACATCATACAATTGGAAACCTAATAACAGTCAATTGTACAGAAGTGTGATTCGCAGATCACAAAGAGTAGAATCAGTACTAGAAGAAATAACGATACACATGTAATAGGAGCCAAACATACTAATACAAGGGGGCATATTTATCAAAGCGTCAATCTCAGTGCATTTGCCGGCGTCAATACACTCGCTAGACATCACCAGACATCGCGGACACGGATCCACATACGATCCCCTTATTTATAAAAAAAAAACATCAAAACACACGCGTCAAGTATGGCGTGATGAGCATCTGACTGTTGTTAACTAACAGTAATCGATGATGTGGTTATTTGGGTTTTCCCCAACTTTATTTATACCATTTCATTACTTTACATTACATGAACAAGCACATTTCTCTAAAGCTAATCTTTTATTTTTCATCTGTTAATGTCCAAGAAATAGATAGATTTATATATCAACAAATAATATATCATAGAAAGTTATTTTTATATGTATTTGTTATATGATACTTTCACATAAATTGATGTGTATTTGTATTTCTAGAAGTCATGATATGCTTTTATCTCATGTTTTTTTTTATAAATGATTATTAATGCTAGAATTTGTACATATATCTTTGCACATATATATATATATATATATTTATATATATATATGTGTGTTATGTCACAAATCTTTTGCAAACATATTTACATGTCCCTAATTTCCTTTTTTTGTTCTAAACAATGGTGTCTGTCATATCTCTGTTTTTATTTTACCTACTATATGTATATAGTGTAAATGTATTATTATTCTGAGCAGGAATAATTGTGAATATATAATTGTAATCAGGGTATCATATAACAGCGCTAGTCTGAGTGCTAAATGATCTCCTCATGGCAAGAGACAAAGGTGATTACTCCATTCTAATCCTCCTGGATCACTCAGCTGCATTTGACACCATTGACCATAGGATTCTAATAGAGCATTTGCAGTAAATCTGTGGTCTAGGAGGCACAGTCCTTAACTGGTTTAAATCTTTCCTCGCTCGTAGATCACAGAGAGTAATATCAGGATCAAGCTCATCAGCACCAACAGAACTGGCCTGCGGAGTTCGCAAATTACTTACTACCACTGAGGGACATCATTAACCGACATGGCCTAAGGTATCATTGTTACGCTGATGACACACAACTCTACTTCTCCTTTGCTCCAGATACTACAGACCCAGCATGCTGCATAAACAATTGCTTAACAGACCTCATAGAATGGATGAATGCTAGCTGTCTCAAAGTGAACCCGGACAAAACAGAGTTAATCTTGGTGAGGGTACCCCAGGCATCAAAAATATCCCACGATCACCCAACTGGCCTGGAGCTTGGAGGCTCTAAATTCGTTAGTTCAGCAAAGGTACAAAACCTCGGAGTGCTGATTGACGCTGTGCTATCTTTTAAACAGCAGATTTCCTCCGTAATAAAATCTGCCTACTTTCATCTGAAAAACATAGCCAGGATACAACACTTAATTCTGATTGCAATCTAGTTTTAAAAGCCACACTTACACAGGTGTTATAAAATGGACTGGCATATAAGATGACATTTGTTACTGAAAAAGAAATTCAAGAGAAGGAAGAAATACACTGAAAATAGCATGACAGTAAAGAGGTGATTTTAATTTCTGCTGTATCTGAATCATGACAGTTTAATGTTATGTGGGCTATCCCTTTGAGCTATCAGTTTAAGATTATATTGAATCAAACATCAATTCAAATTTTAAAATCATTGTCTAAAATATTACACTGTGGGTCCTAATGTCAGCATCAATGTTTATCTTTAATACTAATTTCACATATATATAATTTCAAAGTATAATACACAATGTAACAAATGGTAATTACAAGTTCTGATGAGTGATCAATGACACAAGTATCGAGCATTTTGACACGTTAGTGATAGTTTAAAATGTATATTTGAATCAGATTGGCTGATGTCATAAATCATGTGATTATGCATATTCCAAACAAAAGTGGTTGAAAAATTCACTAGTGTGTGGGTTGTTTAGGAGTGTGTGTCATAATTGGTGTGAAAAGTGTTGCATCAAAATGGTGCAAAGTGGACAGTGTGACTTGTAGTACATGGCATAAACATGGTGTACATAGATTTTTCCCAAAAATAAAAGGAAGTTAGCTATATTATGTTGTGTATTTATTTTATTTTTATCTCTTTATCTATTAGTGCAACAAGTTTGGGGCAAAACTTTTCAACAGATTTGGAGAAATAATATTGTCCCCTTGCTTTGTAATGAGAGACAAAGTTGTAACATAATCCATAAGTAGTCATGTATTTTTCATTTTTATCCCTATATCTACTACTGCACCAAATGTGGAGCAATAATATTGTTTGATTTAGAAAGGGTATAGAATTTTAAAAGAGTTTCTAATTTACTTTTATTATGTAATATACTTCGTTCTCTTGCAGCATCGAACATAAGCATTCTGTGTTTTCAGACTCCCATTGATTTCTATGGCATCCGCGGCCTCAAGGGTGGTGGATTGAAAACTAGGTACGCTGCGTCGGAATAGAAAGGCAAATTTTAGATTAAGAACTGTTTATCTAGCCATACAGAGTTCTGGGTATGATGGAGAGACACACACATCAAATTATAAAGCTTAAAAATAATGTCTGAAAATGTTTCTGTGATTTCTCTTGAGTTTTTGATCATCCACATTATGTTTCGCTCCATTTGAAATGGCACAGCTTGGTTGTTTGCACAACTTTTGTTTTTCGGTTAAAGATATTGCTCATAGTAATTTAAAATAAGAAATTTCCTGGTTCAATAAGAAAATAAATAAAATATTATTCAAGTCAAAAGTTTAACCTATTAGACTTGTACACAGTTTATATATCAAGATCAGGATATTTGTTCATGATTGTAATTGTATGGAAGTTGTACATATATTATTATAAAATCATGCAAAAGCATATAAATTATTTGCATAAATCAAGAGTTGATATTATTGGTTATGGTAAAAACCTGCATTCAATATCATTAATACCAAATTCATTTTTCACTATGTCTTAGATTTTCTTTGGCTGCATATATTTTGCTTTGTCTGTACATATTTTGTCATCATACTCAAAGGACCATTATATACAGTAGAACTGCATAGTCAACAAATGCATTAAAAAATGCAATAGCACTTAAAATTAATTTAAAATGAGCATTTTTTTTTTTTTAGTAATTTAAAAACCTCCTTCCATTTCCCTGCCCCTTCTATAATGTGAAAGTCATTATCAAATCACACTCTTATATTTATATACATATTGCATGTTATATCTGAATCATGAAAATTAAATTTTGACTTAGAGCCCCTTTAAGTTACTTTTTAACTTACTAACAGATAACTATTTTTCAGTGATATCTGTTCATCCTTGCATTTAGAACTCCTAGGAGACACATTACTCACCCTGCCAAAATTGCAACGGCCAAGTTCTCAGTGGAAAGTACATAACAAAAGTTGCAGCTTCAATGGACTGAATAGTTTTCCCCTAACATCCCTGTGCAGTAAATATAGATGCTATGTTATCAAATATTTGACATCACAGTAATATATTTCTATAAATGTTTAAAGGAAAATTAGTAAATATGATTGCTGTTAAAAAATTTGAATACCAGAAATATGCATGGGATATAGCTCAGTAATAAGAGAATTTTTTTTACCATTAAGATAAAAAAGATGCTATAACTCAGACTCTACAATGTCTGGCTGTGCTGAGCAACCAAGTTTGCATCACACATAATGTAAGGCTACCAGGAAAATATTGCAGAGCTGCATAATTAGAAAATGTATTTGAGTGAATGCACCCTTAGGGACTTACCTGCTATATTTGATGAAACATCTGACCTTCATTGGACAATATAATATTTTACTGCATAGTCTGCCTCTAGTAGAAATGGCTCAACATAGAAATATATTCTACATTTGAGAAAATAGTTAATAATATCGCTGTATAGAGCAATTTACTTAGCCAGATTATATTTTTTCTTCAAGAAATGTCAGCGTTATTCTCTTCTTGCCTGACGTGAAGAAAAAGTACACAAGTGCTAAGTGTGAATTGTCAAGACAAGATGAACTTACTAGCGCTTACCTGATATCATTATTCAGTATTAAATAAAGTTATGACTGGGACCTACACTTGAACAACAATTCACCAACATGGAGAGAAAACATGCAAAATCTTTGGGAGCTTTTTGAGAATTATATTGTAATGTAGGAGTCTAAGATCATCAGGTCCCTAGTGTTAAAGAGACAGCGAACACCTTCTTATTACAAGAGTTTTTGTTTTCCTATTTCATATCAACCAAATCTAAACTATTTGTAAAAACAACTTGTTTGGTGCGCTTGTTTTTCAAAAGTCAAACTCCACCCACCACTTGACTCATTTGGTGGAACCAATCTAGGCTCGAGTCTGCAGACAGCAAGGCTAGCCACAGTAATAATGTTAATATACAGTGTCTTGCAGTCTATCTATTAAAACTAATAACGAAAAGTTTGTAGCAGGGTTAGCCTTGATAAGTCAGCAAGGTTCATTTACTGCTCTGATAATTATAAAATCTACAATTTTCAGAACTAAGTTAAATGAAAGCGTTACAAAATAAGCAATGACAGTAGGTTGCAAAGTTGTTTTACTAAACATAATAAAACATTTTATATTAAAATCTCAGGGGTTTCACTGTCCCTTTAAATTTAAATATAATTTTGTACAACACTTTTCTGCTTGTCTGCACTGATTTTTATACCATTCCTTTTAATACCATCTCTATCCTCCATTTTTGCATTCGAAGTTTGAATTTCAGTTCCATTTACCTTCTTAATGCATCATGAGACAGTCATCATCCAATCACAAAATGCATATACATATATGCTGTTAGACTTGCACATGCTCAGTAGGAATGGTGCCGCAGAAAGTGTGTAAATAAAAAGATTGTGCACATTTAGATAGTGGAAGTGGATTGGAAAGCTGTTTAAAATTGTGTGCTATATCTGAATCATGAACGATTAATTTTAACTTGACTATCCCCTTATTTATCAGCACACACTTTTTAGACATCAGACATGGCTGATGAAACAGCTAGCCAGCTGAGAAACATGTTGCATGCTTTATATATGTTTTTCAAATAAATTTGTGATTTTAAGTAGTCTTTCACTTTTTGGAGCACTTTTTCAATCGCTTAGAAGAACAGCCCAGGGAGACCTGATTCAGACAGCTAGGGGTCGATCCGATAAAAACCGTTGCCCGCAAAAGCTGGCGACGCCAATATTTACGCTGGTTTGGTATCACATATACGGCGTAACCTAGAAGTTACGCGCGTATATTTCTGCCGTCGCCCGTAGTTTTTTGGGCTATAGGCAGGTATACCAAACCAGCGCAGTTTGGTATCCAATATGCAGCGTAAGGACTTACGTGGCGAAAATGGAGAAAACTTACTCCATTTTCACCTCGCCACAAAAAGCAGCCGTAAGAAGCCTTACGCTGACTATTGGAGCCCCGTAACTCCCTAAACTGGCTGCTAAAATAAACCTAACACCTAACGCATGCGCAATGTCTATCTCCCTGTCAACCGCGATCTTCTAAAATAAACCTAACACTTAACGCATGCACAATGTCTATCTCCCTGTCAACCGCGATCTTCTAAAATAAACCTAACACCTAACGCATGCGCAATGTCTATCTCCCTGTCAACCGCGATCTTCTAAAATAAACCTAACACCTAACGCATGCGCAATGTCTATCTACCTGTCAACCGCGATCCCCCCCCCCGAAATCCCTAATAAAGTTATTAACCCCTAAACCGCCGCTCCCGGACCCCGCCGCCATCTACATAAACTAACCCCCTACTGTGAGCCCCTAAAACCGCCGCCATCTACCTTATCTATCCCCTAATTAGAACCCCTTACACCGCTGTCATCTACCTTATTTATCCCCTAATCTGACCCCTTACACCGCCGCCACCTATATCAAAATTATTAACCCCTAATCTAATCCCCCTATACCGCCGCCAGCTATATTAATATTATTAACCCCTAATGTAAGCCCCTTACACCGCCGCCATCTCTATTAAAATGATTAACCCCTAATTTAATCTACCTACCCCGCCGCCAGCTATATTATCTATATTAACCCTAAGTATATTATAGTTAATATAGGTATTACATTATATATATTAACTATATTAACCCTAATTATATTAGGGTTAATATAGTTAATATAGTTACTATAGTATTTATATTAACTATATTAACTCTATCTAACCCTACCACCCCTAACTAAATTTATATTAAATTAATCTAATTCATTTATAAACTAAAATATTCCTATTTAAATCTAAATACTTACCTATAAAATAAACCCTAAGATAGCTACAATATAATTAATAATTACATTGTAGCTATGTTAGGGTTAATATTTATTTTACAGGTAAATTGTTAATTATTTTAACTAGGTATAATAGCTATTAAATAGTTATTAACTATTTAATATCTACCTAGTTAAAATAATTACCCAATTACCTGTAAAATAAATCCTAACCTAAGTTACAAATACACCTACACTATCAATAAATTAAATAAACTACAAACATCTATCTAAAAATACAATTAAATTAACTAAACTAAATTACAAAAAAAAAAAACACTAAATTACAAAAAATAAAAAAAAGATTACAAGATTTTTAAGCTAATTACACCTATTCTAAGCCCCCTAATAAAATAATAAACCCCCAAAATAAAAAAAATTCCCTGCCCTATTCTAAATTAAAAAAAGTTCAAAGCTCTTTACCTTACCAGCCCTTAAAAGGGCCTTTTGTGGGGCATGCCCCAAAGAATTCAGCTCTTTTGCATACAAATACAATACCCCCCCCCCCATTACAACCCACCACCCACATACCCCTATTCTAAAACCACCCAAACCCCCCTTAAAAAAGCCTAACACTACCCCCCTGAAGATCTCCCTACCTTGTCTTCACCACACCGGGCCGAACTCCTGATCCGATCCGGGCGATGTCTTCCTCCAAGCGGCAAAGAAGAATTCTTCCTCCGGCGATGTCTTCCTCCAAGCGGCAAAGAAGAATTCTTCCTCCGGCGACGTCTTCCTCCAAGCGGCAGCAAAGTCTTCATTCTTCCGGCGGCATCTTCAATCTTCTTTCTTCGCTCCGCCGCCGCGGAGCATCCATCCCGGCCGACGACTGAACGACGAATGAGGTACCTTTAAATGACGTCATCCAAGATGGCGTCCGCCGAATTCCGATTGGCTGATAGGATTCTATCAGCCAATCGGAATTAAGTTAGAAAAATCTGATTGGCTGATTGAATCAGCCAATCAGATTCAAGTTCAATCCGATTGGCTGATCCAATCAGCCAATCAGATTGAGCTCGCATTCTATTGGCTGATCGTGGGTTCCCTCGCTTGCGCCGCAAACTGCGATCTATATCGGATCGCGCCCCTGGTGTCTGTAACATCCAGCCTGCCTTATTTGCACAAATCCACCATGCAAATTAAAATGTGAGTACTCATTTCACATACTTTCCTGGAAACATCTTGTTGTTAGTTTTACCTGCACTAGGAGAAGCTTTGTGTCTTATGTTTTAAAGGGCCACCACACCCAGAATCCACTTAATTTCCATCTGAGGAAGACATTGCTTGTATCAGTCAGCTGGAGACTGCAAACCCCAGCCTGCACATATTGCACTTTACTCAGTGCACAAACCCTTGTGAGTAGCCATTTGTCAGCATCCCTGATTTTACTGAAAATTTATATTGGATAAACTGTGCTATGAGGCGATCTTCTTTATATCTTTTTTAGATCCTTTTTGCAAGCCCAATCCAACAGAAGAAGAGCTGACCTTATATCACAGTTTTTATTGAACTTTTCTGTTGTTTTCTTGATTGATTTTTACCATTTTTTAACGATTCCACTTTTTTCCATTTATTTATTTTATTTCACAAATATGTATATAGTGATATCCTAATACTAAGGTATGCACTAAGAATGAATGCAAGTGCAGTACATTGAACACATTATTTATATATCCATTTAAAGGAGAACACACAATTGAAACTCAAGTTTCACTAAAAAATAATTTTCATATTAAAAAAGATTTTTTCACTTATATACACATATCAGTTAGACTTGTGCCCTATGCAGACTTCTTAGGCATAGGAATTTGCATTATAGATGTTAAATCGTTGTCTTTTTATTATGCACTTAACTATGCAATTCTACTGCTTTTGATGGTCCTTTAAGGACTAGATTACAAGTGGATTGTTATTTAACGCTTTTAATCCAGCATTAACTATGCTAGAAGTAAGCTTTTTGCAAGCATCAGATAGCACTCATATTACAAGTTGAAAGTAAACTGTTTTCAGTTGCACGCTAACCCGACGAGCATAAAAAGACGAACTTAGAATATCGCAAGCTTGATTTTGTATATCCCCATAGAAGTTAAGGGCACAAAAAATGTAGGAAAAAAACACGCTATTTGCATGCAAACCCAATCAAACATTCCCATGTGTGCTAACCTGACATGAAAATATGAATACTTCACATTCCAATATTCTTCACATAGCAAAATATGTTTTATTTATTAAAAAATACATATTTCTACATGTATCTTATGGTATTTTGGTATTATATATAACTATACCTACATATATATATATATATATATATATATATATATATATATATATATACACAGTATATATATACACAAAACACGGAAGGGGAATGCACTGTCAGGCTGGACCAGGTACACATCCCATGACCCTGCAACATGCTCAGCCCTGGGTGCTCACTGGCACTCACAGAAAGCTGTGCTGTCCCCAGAGTCACACGCAGTTAACCCCAGACAGGTCTGGGTGCAAGAACCATAGGGAAAATTGCAAAACAAATTGGCCAAATGCGGTAACTAACCCTTCCATTTTTGCTTTTAATCTTAGCTGAAAGCTTGTAAGTGAGTGCTGGACTTTCTCTCAGCGAGTTACGTTATTTAATTTCCTATAGCACTGCTATTACAAGTTTTTAAACATACACCTTTTGCGTGCAATATGGTTGCATTGAGCTCCATACCGCAAACAATCAGAGCACTGCTGAGACGTGCTAGTGCATGATTTCCCCATAGACATCTATAGGAAAAGCCGGCCAAAAAAAACCCCACCTGCGATCGCGGAAACAAAAGTTCCGTAACGCAGCCCCATTGATGTATATGGGGAAATAAAAAGACAGTTTAAACCTAACACCCTAACATAAAGCCTACGTCTAAACACCCCTAATCTGCTGCCCCAAAATCGCAGAAGCCTGCCTACAGTTATTAACCCGTAATTTGCTGTTCCCGATATCGCCACTACCTAAATAAAATTATTAACCCCTAATCTGCCGCTCCCGATATCGCCGCCACTATACTACATTTAATAACCCCTAGCTAAATAAATTTAAAATGATTAACTAAATAAACCTATTAACCCCTAAACCGCCAGCCCCCCACATCGCAACAAGCTAAATTAAACAATATTAACCCCTATACCTAACCTTAAACCTAACCCTAACCCCCCTAACTTTAACATAATTAAATTAGATCTAAATTAAATTTACAATGATTAACTAAATAATTCCTATTTAAAACTAAATACATACTTACCTGTGAAATAAAACCTAAGCTAGCTACAATATAACCTATGCTGAAATAGAGAAGGAGACAGCGCACATCCGATTCAAGGTAAAGGTTTCTTAATACAAAGGGCACACACTAGTAATGAACTAACTAGAAAGTGAATAAAAAACAGCACAATCAACAATGTAATAGGTGACTTCACCACAACAGTGGAATAGCATCAGAAGAGGCAGAGGAAGCCGTCCGTGTAGAACCAATTCAAAAGTTCCTGGCTGTAGAAGCAGTAGCATAGCTGTCCGGATACGTCATCCAGCGTCCTCCCACCTTACTCTACGGATACTCAGTGTGACCAAAAAGCCTCAACGCGTTTTGCCGGTGACACCCTGGCTTTTTCAAGAGTAGTAGGTCGTAGTCTGTAGTGATCCTTAAATACCCATTAGCACAATTCCAATCGGTGCATAGAATCACACATGTGGGTAAGTATAAGGAGGGCAAAATGGGCAGAATACAAGTTGATTAATAGAACATCTTACAAAGTGATGTTCAAACACTGAAATTGATACAATAATTTAATACATATAAAATTTAACATACAAAAAAATCATAATAAACAATATAACAATGCACAATTTAAAAAACATCGTAGATTAAAAAATGAATAGATAAAAAATAGTCATAAAAAGCGATTTAATAAACTTATATTGGCTTAAGACAGAATTACAAGAACGCTTGTCATAAAAAAACACTTGTCATAAAAAACAATTTAATAAACTTATTTCTGCTTAAGACAGAGTTACAGGAACGCTTGAACATCAAGATCGATATTCAAACCGAGTCGAGCCAGGCTTCTCAACCTGTATATCCACTCGGTTTCTTTTCTCCTTAAGTGTAATAGTCTGTTAGTAGTTCCAGGGGGTACCCAATCTATAATTTGTACATTTAAATCCCTGGTATCGCTACCATGTACTGTAGTAAAGTGGACTGGTACACTATGTTTATCAAACTTAATTTTAATATTATAAAGGTGTTCACTGAACCTTTTAGATGTTTTTCTTTTTGTGCGACCAATGTAAATATGGTCACACTTGCAGGATATGTAGTTTGACAATTACACCTGTGTTTCATACTGAAAGTCTCAGATCCGTTATAGTTAAAGAATAGGTCCCCTTTTTTAATGAATGGGCACATGGGGCAGTTGGGTTTATTACATTTAAACGTACCTCTAGGGGCTGATAACCAATTTTGTAAACTGCCTCTACATGTAGATTTCCCTTCACTATTTTCCCTTAATTTATTGGGTGCTAGATTATTTTTTAGGTTCTTATTCTTCTTAAATGTGATCGTCGGTCTATCACCTATTAAATTGCCTAAGATAGGATCAGATTTTAAAATACCCCAATGCTTATTTAAAATTTTACTAATTACAGGAGCCCCTTCATTAAAATTAGTTATAAAACGTATTGGATTCATATTAACATTAGAATATTCAGTACTATTAAAACTAATAGGTAGATGTTTCTTACTTTTAGCCAGTAGTTTTTTTCGGTCACAGTCAGAAGCCTTGGTTTTAGCTTTTTTTTAAATATCCAAGTTGTAGCCTTTCTTAATAAATTTTTCATCTAATATAGAAGCTTCCTTCTCAAAATCCTCAGGATCAGTACAATTCTGTTTAATACGAATATACTGACTGGCAGGAATATTATTTTTCCAGCCCTTTAAGTGAGCACTGCTCGCATGGACAAAACTATTTTTGTCAACTGCTTTTCTAAAATTCCGGACAGATACTTTATTATTTCTTTCATCAACATAAAGTATAATATCCAGAAATTCAATGCTCCTAGTAGAATTATTACCATTAAATTGTAAATTATAATTATTCCTGTTAAAATAATCAGTAAAATTAGCTATGGATTCCTCAGACCCTTTCCATAGAACTATTACATCGTCTATGTATCTAAAATATTACAACATATTATTTTTATATGGATTGTTATTCCAAATAAAACTCTTTTCAAAATTATACATAAAGAGATTCGCATACAATGGGGCAAAAGTCGTCCCCATTGCCGTCCCTTTTAATTGTAAATAGAATTGTAATGTGTCACCAACCAATTCCTTAATAAGATACGTTAAGATGTATAATGATAGTTTGTAGCTATTTGTTACTACTTCATTCACACTTAACTTTGTGAGGAAGTTAACCCAAATAGCAGATATTGGTAAGAAAGTGTTAATTTAGATATGAACACAAATTCACAATGAGTTAATTTGTGCTGATTATGTTTGTTAGAAAATATATCGATTTCTTATGAACTGTTCCTTTAGTTGGTTAATTCAGCTTTAACAGATACCATAGTAATGGAGAGAAAGTTCTTATTCAGATTTTGAGGAGAGTATCAATGAGAATAGCTACAGTATCAAAGTTAGGTAAAAGTAGAAACAGTCTTTTAGTTACTTGGCAATTGATACAATTGATACCGAGTTTAATACTTGCGGTTGCTTTCTCAGTATTGATCCACAAACAGGATCCGATTCAGTCACCTCCGGTTCTGTAGAGTTGGTAAACTTCCTATAAGGATGATTAGAGAGAGTTAGTCCAGCTTGGTTTACCGTGACAGCGATGTAGGTGTAAGACAGGCTCTCAGTTGTTCAGACACTCGATGGAAGTGAAGGAAAGGAACCGCGTTGCGGTAAGCGTGTGACGTCACGCTGCAGTGTGAATTTCTGACAGGCACACGGAACTCGATCAGAGGAGAAGGAGAAATTAGTTTAAAGCTGGTATTGGATGTTTAGGTGATAAAGCAAATGATCAACACAAAGTTTAAATGTTTAGGTTGATTCAATATATGATTTGACGATTAGGTGGAATAAAGAATTGGAATAGTTATAATCCAGGATAAAGGGAGACAAGCTTCACTAGCTAACTATCCCTATAAACTATAATAATCAAGCAGGGAAACAAGGAAGAGGAGTTCCCTTTATAGACTTTAGCAGGAAGTTGGATTTCATTGTTTAAAGGAACAGCAGATCGTGACAAGAATTTTCACAACAATTCAAAATAATTGTGGGATAATATAAATGAAATAGAGTCTAATAGAAATTCAAGATGGATTTCTGGAATATCATATCCGTAAAATGCTTGTTTAACAGCCTCTAGGCCCTTACTATGAGGAATCACTGTATATAGTGATGACACATCAAACTTGTCTAAATATGTGGACCATTTTTTGCAACCTCTAGAAGTTAAAACCAAGGCATATCTTAAGGATACCGCAGAGACAATTAGAATTTTTGAGGGACGGACCTGGGGAGATGATTTAAGGTGGGCAACGTTTGATGTGTCATCACTATATACAGTGATGCCCTTTTAAGGGCATTGCCCATACAAATGCCCTTTTTCAGGGCAAATGGTTAGCTTAGGTTAATTTAATTTTTTTTTTTTTATTTGGGGGGGTTGGATGGGTGGTGGGTTTTACTGTTGGGGGGTGTTTGTATTTTTTTTTTACAGGTAAAAGAGCTGATATCTTTGGGGCAATGCCCCACAAAAGGCCCTTTTAAGGGCCATTGGTAGTTTATTGTAGGCTAGTTTTTTTTATTTTGGGTAAGCTTTTTTATTTTGATAGGGCTATTAGATTAGGTGTAATTCTTTTTTTATTTTTGATAATTTGTTTGTTATTTTTCGTACTGAACCCGAGGCACACAGGAATGTCCGTTATTCCCCTCAATGGATCCGGAAGTGGGAGGAGACAGGCTGGAGTGCAAAAGTAGCGTCTAGGGTAACCGCTACCTCT
Organism: Bombina bombina; assembly: GCF_027579735.1. Classification (NCBI taxonomy): domain Eukaryota; kingdom Metazoa; phylum Chordata; class Amphibia; order Anura; family Bombinatoridae; genus Bombina; species Bombina bombina. Next base: position 633,154,368 of record NC_069502.1, read on the forward strand.
GCAGCTCCACTACCCGCTTAACTTGATCTCCTTGGGGCTAGTACCAAGGCCCCGGAGCACGCCGACGACTATAGAAGGAGCTGTCAGCCAAGTCCGGATCTGCAAGCAGAGCGTACCAGGCTCAGTCGCTGGAGCCACAGCCTGTTCGCACAAAACGAAAGAGCAAGGGGGCCATTAGGAAAAGCTGCAGCGTTTTGAAGGGCAGCATCGAAACGTTTGGCACCGGGTGCTTAATAGCAGCAGCCGCGGAGTTGGGCTGAAAGAAAGCCAAAGAGGTGAGCTGGTGGCAAAAGAGAAAAACCTCCCATGACCCCCGGGGCGACCGCGGGAGAGGAGTGGGTAATACCGCTACTCTTATGCGCTACACTCGGGGTTAGGAGGATCTGTCTAAGGATTGTCACGTTGCAGTAACCCAGCAAAACTAAGATCGGCTGACGCAGTAGCCAATAAAGAAAGAAAAGAAAGAAAAAAGAAAAGGAGAAAGGGAACTAAGAAGAATTCGGTGCCATTACACTCTCTGCCTGGCCCAGAGGAGGTAAAAAATTTGCAAGAGAGACAAAAAAAAGTGTGGGGGCCGTCCAGAATCAAGCAAGCCCAAAGATAAGTATTAACATTTTGTGCTAAGGCTGGTTGAAGTAGATAAAGACTCTTATGTGACAAGCAGTGAATGTGCAGTCTTGATATACAATTAAAGGCAAGCGTCCCATCAGCTGTTAAAGGAGACTTGCTGACTTTGGCAACAGTAACAATGTATGACACAAAGCAATCATAAGGCTGGTGGTTATTTTTTTGAAGTTGGCAATACAGCCCAGGCCTAAGCAAATATTATAGAGCTCCTAAGGAACATTAACTTGAGGGTTTTTTCAGCAAAAGTTTGTCTACATTGGGGGCTAACGGCAAAAGTGCCACACCTTAGAGGTCTCTTTGTCTAAGATTATCTTCGTGTCAAGTGTATATAAATATTGTTATTAAAGAAAAGAAGAGACTTAAGCAAGAGTATGCTGGGACCCTAGATTGATTGTAAGACTATGATGCCTAATTAAGTGCCTTTTTGAGAGTAATTAAGGACTGGCAATCTCGCAGAAGATAGCACGGTGTATAAAGATTGTTCACTAAGCAGAAAAAGCTGTGGGTCTCTGGTAACAATCATTGTGTTCATAAATGTATAAGTATATTTTGGTGTCTCTTGTTTCTCAGCTAGCCTGAAACTGAAACTTTTTTGTGTGTGATTTTTGCTTTTCTGTTTTGAAAAAATGAAACAAATTAGGATGCTATATTGGAGTTACACAATTTAATCAATAAGGATCAGGGTTGTCTTGATAACTTGCTAGGGGGAGCAGCACAGGGCTATGCAATTGTGTTGATGTTTTGTAGATAAAAAATACCTCCCTCAGGAAAAAGGTTTAAAGAAAAGAAAAGACAAAGAGGAAGGGGGAAAGGGGAAAAAGAAAAGAAGGAGGGCCTGAACGGGCATAAAGATCTGTACACACTGTAGGTGACTGTAAGTAGGGCAGTAGGGTGTATTTGACAACTTGCGAGTTAGGGGAGACACTATCGTTATTTAGGAATAGATTTTAGTTTAAAGTAAATTTGGACATGTAATCAAGTAAGTAGCAGCAACCGTCAGGTGACTACTCTACAACTATCTGTCATATAAATTATTGAAATTTAATTAGGGAGGCAGCAGTGATGGTCTAGCCCTCAGAAGTCAGTCTAAGAATAAGAGAGGCAGCAGCCCGCATATCATAGGTAAATTTGTATTTGACACGGGGTGTTTTTTTTTGTGTGTTTTTTTCATTGTAATACATTACTTCTCACATCTCTCAAGGGAATAGCCACACTATTTGAGATTATGCAAACACAATTAGTTTTCGCATGTAGTAAACCACACTTGGGGCGCTTCTTTTCACACTGATCTCACAGCCCTGCACATATAATAACACTTTTATTCAACTTATTCACTTCTCTCTCACATCTTTTTCCACACGTGGATTGCTGCCACCTTCTAATTGTATCGTTAGATGGATAGATTTGTGACTGGTTAAAAAAAAATTAACGACATAATGCCCCCTAAGCCAAATAAGGAGCGGAAACCTAGAAATAGTATTGGTTTGCAGACATAGATCAAACTGTTTAGTACAAAACCCATTTAAACAGGTATTATCCTCTAATATACGATATCTAGGAATAATTCTATCTAAAAATCCAGCAGACTGGTACAAATTGAACTATGACTCGCTCTGGCAGAAATGTTTTGAGTTGCTTAAAAATTGGACTAAACTACCCCTATCTCTGTCTTCTAAAGTGACAATTGTTAAAATGATGCTGTTCCCGAAAATTATTTTCTTGATGCAAAATATCCCTGCCTTCATCCCAGCAAAAGACCTGCGGCGGTTCAATTCACAATGTCTCCAATTCTTATGGAAGAAGGGAAAACCACGAATAGCTCTGAAAAATTTGTCTCATACGAGATTAGATGGAGGATTAGCTTTCCCAAATTTGAAATTCTATAACTGGGTAGGTCTAGCAAAAAACGCCCTAGACTGGTTAGCGGGTAATGAATATCTCACCAATTATAGAAATGAGGAGAGAGCAATCTCTCCACTATCCCTTACGGCGCTACTTCACTTTCCGGTGACAAAACAAATTGACAGAACAAGCTTTCAGTTCACAATACATAATGTCACAATGGCATGGAAAAAATTTTGTCAGACATTAGCTACAGGTTCGAGAATGTCCAAATACCTGCCAATCCAGGGTAATCCCCATTTTATCAGTGGGATGGAAACGCAAGCCTTTAAGGAATGGAATGAGGAAGGATTAAATAGAGTTTACCAGTTAATAGACCAAGAATCTAAAACTGTCAAGATTTTTAACTCCCTAGTAATGGAATTCAATCTTAAAAGAACACACTTTTTTGCATATCTGCAAGTGCGTCATTTTATTGACTCTAATAAATTCCTGGATCCAAGGGCTTCTATATCAGAATCGCTTGAATCGTGTATTAAGCTTTACCAAGCAGGGAAATAGTCTATCGCCTTTTTATACCAAAAATTAAACTCTATAGTGGCTCAGGGGAAAATAGATGGTTTATATACTAAATGGAATAAGGATCTGGGAAATGTAACCTATGAAAGGTTCAAAGGAAGCTTTTCTCTTATATTGGAGTATACACGAGTAATATCGTTTAGAGAATCACATATAAAATTATTAAATAGAGCTTATCTGACCCCTTGGTGGATCTCTAGATGGAAAAGGCAAGAAACTGGCAGATGTCTAAGATGTGACGCTGAGAAGGCAGACTTAGTACATGTCTTCTATAAATGTCCCAAGATAAAACAATATTGGTGTAAAGTTGAATTTTGGATCAATAGGTTTTTAACATCCAGCATCAAGTTCAAGATAAATGACATCTTTTTCCTAGTGTCTGATGAAGATAGGACTAACAAACATCTAATAAATACTGCTATTTTAGTGGCTAGACAATTGATTTTATGTAACTGGAAAGGGAAAAACGCGCCAAGCTTCACCACCTTTACAGGAAATATGGTTATGCAACTAATAGTAGACAGTAAAGATCCTACAATATTAAAGGATAATCAAATTAGATTATTTTTGGCAAAATGGGAGATGATGATAGCAGATTTGTCTGAAGACATTAAAAAACAGGTCTTACTCCACCTACATGATTCAATATTTTTCCAGCAGCTACTCCTAACGGATAGGTATAGGCATTTGAGTAACATGATTAATAGCGGAAATTTTGAATAAGGATTGAGGGGGGACGGGGAGAGTGGCATAGAATCTGTTTGTTTTTTTTTTTTTTTCCTTCCTTTCTTGCGTGTCTTGTCTTGTAGTAAAAGAATTGTATAAAATACCTCCATTGAATGTAGGTTGGATTTGTATATCAACAAAGGATATGTTTCACGTATCACTGTATCGTTTATTATATGTAGAGATTTGTTTTTTATGTTTTGATATCAAGCCCTGCGTGGCGTATCATGCTGTATTTTCTGCACTCAATGTTGGATAATAAAAACAAATTTAAAAAAAAAAGAAGTTATTTTTCGTACTTTAGTGGGGGGGTTTTGTAATTTAGTTAGTTTTTATTTTTTGTAATTAGATACTTTTTGTAATTTTTAGAGTAGTGCTAGGATTTTTTTTATTGGTAGTTTAGTTTTATTTAATTGGTAGTTAGTTTAAGTTTAGTTTAATAATTATAATAGTTTAATTGTTAGTTTAAAATTATTTTTTTTAATTTGACAGGTAAGTTTTAATTTAATTTAAGCTAGGGAAATTGGAATTTTAATATAAAGTTAGGGGGTCGTGAGGTTTAGGGGTTACTAGTTTAAATTAGTTTATTTTGTTGTGGGAAGGCTTTCGGTTTAGGGATTAATAGTTTATTTTTGTATATTTAGTTGTGGGGGGCTTGTGGTTTAGGGGTTAATGGGTTTATTATAGCGGCGGTGTTGGCGGATGGCAGATTAGGGGTTAATAATATTTAAATTGTGTTTTTGATGCAGGAGGGCAGCGGTTTAGGAGTTAAAGGGACAGTATACACTCATTTTATTATAACTGCATGTAATAGACACTACTATAATGAACAAGATGCACAGATACTGGTATACAAATCCAGTATAAAACGGTTTAAAAACTTACTTAGAAGCTCTCAGTTTAGCTCTGTTGAAAAGGCAGTTGGAAAGCCCACTGCAAGTGGGAAATAAGACACCCCCCCCCCTCCTTTTGCATATAAAAAGACCCTTTACACAAACAGGAGCAAGCTGGAGGAGGTAGCTGATGGTATTCACATAAAACATTGGGGCTTGGTTAGGAGTCAATCAGAGCAATGTTATTTAAAAATAAGCAAAACTATACATTTAAAAAAAACAAAAAACGTTATGGGCTATATAAATGGATCATCTACAAAACATTTATGCAAAGAAAAAATGAGTGTATAATGTCCCTTTAATAACTTTAATATAGTGGTGACAATGTCGGTGAGCGGCGGAATAGGGGTTAATAATTTTTTTTAGTGGCGGCGTTGTCGGGAGAGGCAGATTAGGGGTTAATAAATTGATTATAGTGTTTTTGATGCGGGAGGGCCTCGGTTTAGGGGTTAATAGGTAGTTTATAGGTGTTAAGTGCACTTTGTAGCAGTTTAGTTATCAGTTTTATGTTACAGATTTGTAGTGTAAAACTCATAACTGTTGGCTTTAGATGACGGTACGAATCTTGTCGTTTTAGGCTGTAACGCTCACTTTTTAGCCTCACCGCAAAACTCGCAAAACCAGCACTATGGGAATCCCATGAAAAAACATAATGTTTATGTGTGTGGGACTGACGTTGCGGTATAGGCTAAAAGGTGTGTGGTACACCTATACCGACAACACTTGGAATAGCTGCATGCTGTTTTAACGCTGAAAATGCCATATTTTCGGCATTACAAGCCACAACGCAAAACTTGTAATCTAGCTGTCTGTGTGTTATATATACAGTATATATATATATATATATATATATATATATATATATATATATATATATATATATGAAACACGGAAGGGGACTGCACTCCTAGACTGGAGCCCTGGGTGCTCAGTGGCACTCACAAGAAGCTGTGCTGTCCCCAGAGTCACAGGCAGTTAACCCCAGATAGGTCTGGGTGCAAGAACCATAGGGGAGATTACAAAAAAATTAATACAACACACAGAGAAAACCCTGCACTCACTAGCAAGCTCTCAGCTAAGATTAAAAGCAAAAATGTAAAGGTTAGTTACCGCATCTGGCCAAATGAGACAAGCCCAGGTACCACGTCAAGGTCCTTTCCAAAAACCTGGGACCCTAAAACAGCCACACAATGCAAGCTCTCAATCCAAACAAACTGGGAACAAGTGAAGGGTGCACAGGCTTATGTAATCACCCCCAGTCATATACAAAACACTGAAGGGGACTGCACTCCTAGACCAGACCGAGTACACATCCCATGACCCTGCAACATGCTCAGCTCTGGTAATTAGTTAAATGGTGTATTGAGATATTTATGCACTATAAACACTGCACTACCCAGTTCTGGCTGAAAGACATTCATCAAAATAATAAAAAAAAATCACAACCCTTACACTCTGATTATTAATTTCAAGTTTATATTCTTTATTCAATCAACAAATAATTATAATTTCCCTGGTCCTCCATCAAAAGAAGGTTTTATTGGATAGCTTTCCTTTTAGTCAATTGGTGAAAATTCATAGAATAGTTTTTGATCATGACGTAAAAAAAAGACAAGCAACTTTTTTTTATATAAAGGGTACACTTAAAGGGACACTGTAACCAAAAATGTTCTTTCTTGATTCAGATTGAGCATGACATTTTAAGCAACTTTCTAATTTACTCCTATTATCAAATTTTCTTCTTTCTCTTGGTATCTTTATTTGAAATGCAAGAATGTAAGTTTAGATGCCGGCCCATTTTTGGTGAACAACCTGGGTTGTCCTTGCTGATTGGTGGATAAATTCATCCACCAATAAAAAAGTGCTGTCCAGAGTACTGAAACTAAAAAAAAAAAGCTTAGATGCCTTTTTCAAATAATGATAGCAAGAGAACGAAGAAAAATTGATAATAGGAGTAAATTAGAAAGTTGCTTAAAATTGCATGCTCTTTCTGAATTATAAAAGAGAATTTTTGGGTACAGTGTCCCTTTAAGGATATATTATGAAAATCATTAAGTTGATAAAAATATGGAAAATAATGAAATCCAATGATCCACCTCCTTGTGTATTTTCTTGTGTATAATTTACAAACTTTACAGATTAATATCCATGTATATGTTTTGGGATATTTTACCCACTGGTCTTAATTTAAGTGTAGTCTTTAAAGGGCTTTCCTTGGTGGGCTTTAGATGTGATTAGGCATGGTAGAAATTTAGAAGATTAATCAAACTGATATAAGACAGTGATATAAAGTGAAGAACTGGGATACTAAACCTGGGGGCTATAGATCTGACGGTTATGTCACACATAACAGTTTGACAAGTGGTATTTTTTTGTGATATTCTCACAATAACCAAAAAATTTTTGGATGAATTACTTCTACATTAAAGATGGTGGTATTCAATCAAAATTCCTATATGGAAATTCATACAATGGAACCTGCTCTAAAAGAGAGAATTGAGAACCATAAGTCTATCATTAGAAGGATGGAAAAATGTAAAATGTTGTTTTAGTCTTAAGGTGCATGTCAATAAACAAGGTGTTAAGATCCCCATAGGGCTTAAAAAAAAATGGACTAGATTACAAGTGGAGCACTAAATTATAGCGCTCCCGCATGCGGGCAAATTTGGATTGGAAAATATGAATGGAAATAGGAAAAGAAAATATGAGTTTTGCGCATCACATTTCTCAATTTAGATCTTAACCCGGTCGGGTTAGCGCACATGAGAAGTTAGGATTCTTAAGGCGTGTTATTGAAATATTACATATAAAATAATAAAAATGTATATACATTTTTAAACATTAATAAACATATTGTAAGGGAACACTTCTGGGCAGCAGCCATGATAGTCGCTTCTTTCAGAGGCTGAGCAGAGGACTCAATAAATCTGCTGTTTATTGGTCATGAGATTAGCCATCAGTGCTTAAATATAACATATTTGGATCTTACTTCTCATGCTGATTAGTTTGACACCATTAGTCAATATTTTCTCAGCCCTAAAGAACTAGAACTGTAAGTTTGGCAGTGGTGTCCTTGCAATAGACTGGACTTTACCTAACCCCCCACCCACCCCCCGGTTATCCGGGTAGAACAGCCTGTAATGCTGTATAACTTACACTATTTTCATTAAGAGACCAATTTGCTACGAGAAACACTCTCGTACCTAAAACTCTATACGGTGCATCACAGCTAGTCCGCATCTTAAACTAACATGGTATTAAATATGTGAGTAAGTAGAGGCACATATTATTAAACTATTTGAGAACCACTTTCAGAGGCTTGGTAGGCTTATTGAAAATTGCTTTCAACGTGATTAGCCTATGAGAGGGAGGATGATGTAGTCTTAACCTCGACACTCCTTACAGCCTCACGACTGACTGGAAGAAGTGTGAACTGTTCTGAGGATAGAGAGGCTACTAATCTTAAAGTGAGTGAAAACTCCACTCGTAATCTAGGCAAATATTTGAAAATACAGTACAACCACATTAAAGTATTTTTTTTGTTCCATATAAAAAGAATATTTGAAAATGTTTTGTTTTTTTAATTGGATATTCTTGTACTGAAAATAAATGCTCTTTGTATTTATGCTTATAGAGGTCAGTTATTTTTCTTGAGAGTTATAGGAGCTACTCTTACTGGCAAATCAGTACCTGATACAAATGCACAAACATTTACTCTATGTTAACACTTTAAATATATTTATCTTCAACTTTTTATCATTCAAACATATTTGTACATGCCCAAACAGCTTACTCTTGTGTGCATGCAATATTTTTTATTTATTTATTTCATGTAAATTGCTATAGAAAGTAGAATCCTTAAGAATATATTGTAAAGTCTGCAGTGTAGTGTGTTCTACAATAGTGCAATTAATTTAAAACATATGGTTGTATTTATAAGTAATCTTAAGGAATAATGCTTACAAATGTAAAAATAAAATAAAAAAAGATTGGTTAATTAATTGCTTATGCTGAGTAAGTCAGTTGTTTATTTTATTTTTCATGGAATGCTTATGAGCATATTTTTGTGAAAACATTTCTTAGATCAGATGCATTTTTGAATTAACCGGGTGCTAGAAAAAGTTCAAGGGTCAAGCATGCATTTCCATTCCAATTTTATAAGTTAAAAGATAAACTACGGTATCTAAAGAATGTGAAAGTAGTTACAAGGAATTGACTTTTGTGGAGTGGGTGCACTAAATGGTTTACCAACATTTGTTTTACAGAAATAGAGCATTAAACATTTTACCAACATTTGCTGTACATAATAAGATATTTTTTTGCTATCTATAATTATTTTTTTAGTATATTCATATCTATTTTTAAAAAATCTTCATGAATGTATTAAAAAAAGAAACATACAACACAGTTCCATATATTGGTGTCATAAATGCCACAGAAAATATTTCAGATATGTTCTTTAAAGTATGTTATAAATATTACAAATATTTGGGATTTAGTTAGTTAAATATAAATTGTGTTTACATAAAAATATACTTAATCAGTCTTTAGTAAACATAAAAACAGAATTTGTTGGAGGATTCAAACTAAAATGACAATCATTGCTACCCTAACACTTTTTTAAAATACAGAAAGCAATCTCGTTCTTAATAATACAAAGCAAGTATTGTTTGAGAACTAAACTAAATACAGGTTGCAGAGTAAATCATTGTTATTCTTTACTCATTATAAATGTAATCACTCAAAGGCCATAGTGATATTATATAAGTTAATATGGAGCAGTAAAGCAATAAAAAAATTGCCACTTCCAATTCAGTATTACAAGTGCTCAGATATTTTATCAGGTGATACAATTAACCCTAACTTTATTAACATTTAATCTTCTGTGACTATCTAGTTTAAAATATTTGTATATATAGTTTACATTTTTTAAGTTTTTTTTAATACTAGTATTTATGGGCATTATCCCTTTGTAACTATTAGAGATAGCAGTAATTCTGTACATATTAACATCAGCATTTGTCTTAATCTTTAATGTGAACTAAATAAAACTTATCATTTAACAACTCCTTCTAAACCAAAAGCAGCTGCGGTAGTTCTCGCTCCAAAATTGAGAATAAAAACAAACAGGAAAATACCTTATTTAAGTGCTCGCTTTTCAAAAATTCTAAACTTAAAGTCTGCACCCAACTTCTGAAGTGTTCAGCCTAATGTCCTTTATGACGTGGATTCATAGGAGATATTACGTTGCAATGATGCAACGAGATCTTATATTTTGGGAAGGTGATATTTATTTTTGCAAACTAAAAATCCCATCGGTCACAGTGGCTGAGGAATACTTAAGAGTTGGATAACATGAGAAATATAAAAACTAGGCATGTTTGTAATGGTGATACAGAAATTATGTAGGTAGTGCTATGAAGATTCTCTATTTAGGGGGTTCTTTAATTCCAGTCCTCAGGATTTGCTACATTTTCTGAATGTTTGAACTACAGAGCAGGTGATACTATCAGCTGTTCACAAGTATGAACTATTGTACACAACATTATCAGCTTCTCACTACTTGTACTGTTCTCATCCAAGGTAATCCTGAAAAAAAGTCATAAGCATGTGGTTTTTTAAAAAATAAAAAAGTTATTGGTTGGTATATTTATAGATAGCTGACAAATATGCAGCCACCAATAACTTTTTTTTTATTTTTAAAATGCATCTTATCCAATTTATTAATTTAACCAACATATATTAGAACACCCTTTTACCTCATATTAGACTTACATTTGACAGAGCCTACCAAACAGTCATCTGTCAGACTTATTTTCAGGATTACCTTGGATGAGAACAGTACAAGTAGTGAGCAGCTGATAATGTTGTGTACACTATAATTTTTCTGTGAATTAAGTGTATAGCTATTTTATAATATCTAAGTGAAATGTTCATGTTAGATTGTTATAGCACTATTGATAATCAAATCCTTCATATTATATGATTATTATTATCAACTCATATTGTCTTCAATGAATAAATTATCATTTAAAACTCAGATTTAAGAAAACATGTATATGATAATAATTATATATACAAATATACTAAGAATTACAGGAGCTCATGAACACTAGAAAGTTAAGAGAATAAACTATATCACTCTCACTGTATGAATTAACTTAAATAATACATGATAAATACAATTTATTAAAATACATTTTTTTTTAAATCTGATATGTTTAAATAAAAATATCTACTGGCACACATTTCTTTGATTGGTAAAGTATAAGGTAACTAAGGATATGGATGTCAACTATGGCTGTTAACGCAATTTAAACATAATCCAAAACTAGTAAACCAAAAAGTCAGTTTTGCTATCAAGTTTAAATATACAGGGCTAGATTACAAGTTGTGTGAGTCGTGATAACCAATATCAAAACCATATTACAAATTGAATGTAAACATGTTTGCTCGAGCGCAAGCAAAATTTGTGCTTGTCTGATTAGTGCAAGTGAAGAGCTCATGTAAAGGCTAAGTGCTAAAAATGTGCACCAAAAACAACATAAATACATTAAAATAAACTGTCACACTCATATATACACTATCTAATAAAAAATATTCATATAAATACTAATAAAAATGGTATATAAGGGTTAAAATGTATATGGTATATGACAAGGTATTTGAATGGAAGGGACATAGTGCATACATATATGTCTAAATATGCGCATGTGTTCATATATACATGTGTCTATATGTATGTATATATATATATATGTGTGTGTATTTATGTATTTATATAAACACACATATGCACATGTATATAGATGCGCACACACACTATATATATATATATATATATATATATATATATATATATTATATATATATATATATATATATATATATATATATATATATATATATATATATATATATATTCTAATCCTTTCTTCAGATCCACCCACCAAAAGCCAACTGCCTGGGTGCAGAAATGTAACCAATATTTCCTCCAAATAATTTACTGGAAGTGATGTCACAGCACTTCTGGTTTCACGGAACGGAACATTATGCATTCCTGTACACTTGTTTTTGGCACCACTCTGACCTGTAGGGTTAGGTACACTTTGTTTGATTGTTTGATTTACTTGAGTACTATTTTTGTGTGATGTGTAAACACTATTGTAATTCTGATGAAGGAGAGTTACTCTCTGAAAATGTTAAAATAGACCTTGCTTGTTTGTTGATAAAGCCCTGTGAGTGCATTATTTGGAGGATATATATATATATATATATATATATATATATATATATATATATATATATATACATACATACATACATACATACACTATATGGAGCCATTTCCACTTAAATACCTTAAACATTTATTAAATGTTTAATATTTTAAAATGTGCTTTACTGTGTATTTACTGTAAATATCCATATACTGTAGATATAGATTTATTTAAACATATATATATATATATATATATATATATACTGTATATATATGAACATGTTATGCTATGTGAACAACATTGGAATGTTAAATATTCAAAACTCATGTCTCTGGTTAAGCTCACTTGGTCTAACGCGGTGTTGGGTTTTGTGCACAATTGATAAGTGTTAGGTTCTGACCACAAATTAACAAACACATATTAACAAAATAGACACATCAAATTTAACACAAAAAGGACTAGATTGTGAGTTGAGTGCAATATTGAGCTTTCGAAAGAGTAATATTTGCACTCCACTCAGTAGTACAAGTCAGGCAATGGGAATGCCACCTAGCGTTCACATTGCCAGGAATTCACATTGCGTTCACATTGCCAATGGGAGCCGCGTTCTCATGCTGTCAGACACAGCAATCCACTCAGTACAGCGCATGGTGCAAATCAGGCAGTGTTGGGCAGCAAAATAAAAATTATATGTATATGAATATATATATATACAGTATATATATATATATATATATATATATATATATATATATATAAATAACAAAAGTTCAGACTTCTGGTTAATTGTGCTAAGCCCAAAGTAAAACTGGGAGCTCGTGGGAGCATTAACCAGCCACTTGTAATGGCTGGTTATTTAACGTCTATGGGGAATTTTTATGTTTCCACCAGTTTCAAAACTTAACCACCTCAATGGAAACTAGGCCGTAGGCCTAGCTTGCATTGAGGTGATAACGTTTGGAAACTGTTGACAAAAACATTAATCTCCATTAAAGTCTAGGCTCCATTGAGGTGGTAACGTTTGGAAACTAGTGGTAAAAACCTTTGGGGCCTATCTATCAAGACAGACATCGCCGGAATTCAACCCGATCAAGTACGATCGGGTTGATTGACACCTGCCTTGATTGGCACAAGTCAGCAGGGGGCGGCGTTGCACCAGCAGCTCACAAGAGCTGCTGGTGCAATGCTGAATACAGAGAGTGTATTGCTCTCCGCATTCAGAAATGTCTCTCGGACCTCTTAATCTCCATTAAAGTCTATGGAGACTTTTTATGTTACCACCAGTTTCCAAACTTTACCACCTCATGGGAAATTAGCCCTAAGTCAAACAAAAACTTTGTTTGAAACCCATAAGTATTAAAAACTTATTTGAAACCCATATCTCGCTACACACATGGTCCTCATTGCAAGGAGGAAATGTGGGAAAACATCAACAGATTTTTCTAGTCTTTAAGGCATTTCAAGACATAAGGGGAAACCCAAGATTTTTGTCCCAGGTGTATCCATATAATAAAAGGACTTATTTGAACATATTTGATGACACAAGGAGGTGATACAAGTTAATATATACTCTGGAGGTAATGGACATTAATTAAATGATGTGATAAAGAATACTAATGCAGGAACTAACTATACCAAACTTTGAATAACCTAGAGTGATAACTCATGGGAATAAAATATGTAGGTATTATGTAATACTTTAAATGCTGTAGTATCAACATTGTAATTTAGTCCTTCTGGATATAAGGTGTTAAAGAATCCAGATAGTCTCTCTCTGTTTTGTCATTATATTTCCTACATCTTTGGGAGGGGTAAGAAATTCCAAAATTGTGTCTTTAAGGCAAGCAGGATTTTGATTGTTGCACCTCCTTAGAGCGTTTGGATAAGATGTTTCCTTTTTTGCGAATCTTAATATTTTTATATATGTTCTAAAAATGTGTGTCATAAGACCTTTTTCATCTTCCTATATATTGCAGTTTGCAGCTAAATATACTATTGTATTCAGTTTTATAATTAGCAAGTGAGTTAATTAGGATGTAACTATTTTTTTTGGTTTATTTGGATTATATGCATGGATACAGCCTTCACAAGTCATACAATTTTATTTAAAGAAGCCATAAAATTATTGGCTGTTTAAACCAGTAAGTTCTATTCTTCTTAAAAATAATGTTTGTTGATCCCCTAAATGTTTTGCCAATATTTTATCATGTTTAAGAATTGGCCAATATTTTATATTATATTTATTATATTATATTTATATATTATTAGTATGCCTTGTTCACCAATTTTTTAAAATATTTTTTTTTCTCTATGAATTTAGATTTTGTTCTCAAATTCTTCCATTTGTGAACAGTTACTGCATAATCGTTGGAACTGTCCAAATGGTGTATTTTTAATCCAAGGCTAATAGTGTCCACTGTCAGCATGAAGATAACCTTTACTATCTGTTTGTTTTTTTATAGTTTTGTATAAATGTTTTCATTCTCATGAAATAAGATTAGATCTAAAAATTAAATTTCTTTGTCCAAAGCCTTAAAAGTGAATTTTAGATTCTTCTAATTTTAGTTTATATATTCCACAAAGTTTTGCAAAGTGGTATTTTTCCTACTCCAGATCAGGATAATATCATATATATATATATATATATATATATATATATATATATATATATACTGACCGCATCAAATTATATTTTCTATAAACAGATTGTTATTATGAATATACTGGTCTTCCCAGGACCCCATGTAAAGGTTTGCATAATTCAGTGCAACGGAATCCCTTTTACAGGTAGGTGTTTTTAAATTGAATTTTTTTTTCAATACATAACCTAACTCCTTCCTCAATAAATTCTTGATGTTCTATTGTTAGGTAATTGTTATTTTCTAGGGTGTTCTTAATTGCTCTAATTCTAAGGTGTGCATTAGTATATAGGGTTGACACATTTAAGGTAACCCTCTTAAAGTTTTCTTGCCATTTAATTTTCTAATTTTTTTTAATTGCATGATTTTAAAGTAGGCACTATTGGTTTTATAAATCAATATAATAATAATTTGTGATTTATATAGTTCTTTCCTCCCTTTGAGTCTCAAAGCCCTTTACAAATATACCAACATAAAGACATAAAAGTTAGGAGTTTCTGAAGGTCAGATAAGCAGACTGAATGACTGATGGAAGAGGTAGGTCTTTAGCTTTTTTTAAAAGTCTGTAAGGATGGTGCCGCTCTAATTGCGCACTGTAAAGAGTTCCAGAAAGTAGGGGCAGCGTGGCCGAATGCTCTGGAGTCTGGGTTTGTCCTTATTCTTGGCACTGAGAGGAGGGATGTGTTGGCTGACCTAAGTGAGCAGGATGGGATGTAGGGTGTCAGGAGCTCTTTCAGGTACTGTGGGCCTTAGTTGTTTAAGGCTTTGAAGGTCAGCAGGCCAATTTTAAAATATGTTCACCATTTAATTGGAAGTCAACGCAGGGAGTGGAGAACGGGTGTTATGTGGCAGGAGCGAGTTTGATTGGTCTGTAGTCTGGCTGTTGCATTTTGTACCATCTGAAGGCGATGGAGTTGTTTTTTTGGGAGGCCCAAGTAGAGTGCATTGCAGTAACCTAGCCTAGAGTATACAAATGCATGGATTAATGTTGGCATATCATCCGGTGGAATTAAGAATTGTATCCTGGCTATGTTTTTCAGATGAAAGTAGGCAGATTTTATTACGGAGGAAATCTGGTGTTTTAAAGATAGTCCAGCGCCAATCAGCACTCCGAAGTTTCGTACCTTTGCTGAACTAACTAATTCAGAGCCTCCAAGCTCCAGGCCAGTTTGGTGATTGTGGGATATTTTTGATACCCGGGGTCCCCTCACCAAAAGTAACTCTGTTTTGTCCGGGTTCACTTAGAAACAGCTAGCATTCATTCATTCTATGAGGTCTGTTAAGCAACTGTTTATGCGGCATGCTGGGTCTGTAATATGTGGAGCAAAGGAGAAGTAGAGTTGTGTGTCATCAGCATAACAATGATACCTTAGCCCATGTCAGTTAATGATGTCCCTCAGTGGTAGTAAGTAAATTGCGAATAGCATGGGAGACAGGATAGATCCTTGTGGAACCCCGCAGGCCAGTTCTATTGGTGCTGATGAGCTTGATTCTGATATTACTCTCTGTGATCTACCAGTGAGGAAAGATTTAAACCAGTTAATGACTGTGCCTCCTAGACCACAGATGTGCTGCAAGCACTCTATTAGAATCCTATGGTCAATGGTGTCAAATGCAGCTAAGCGATCCAGGAGGATTATAATAGTAATCACCTTTGTCTCTTGCTATGAGGAGATCATTTAGCACTCAGACTAGCCCTGTTTCAGTGCTGTGGTGGCATCTTAAGCCTGACTGGAAAGGATCTAATATGTTCAGGCGTGATAGATGGGCTTCCAGTTGAGTATTCTGACAGTCAGCATGTGAGGGAATTTATTCCAGAGACAACTGGACATTCATTTTTATGAACTTAGGGGTGGTGATAGAAGGTGGCAATACAGGGAAATTCATTATTATGATATTTAAATTCAGGATTATTTAGGATCCCTTGGTGCTTTGCCGTATCAAATAGACATTATTTTTAGTAATTCCTACTTTGGATTACAATGCCACTTTCTTTGTCAGACTCCTTTAATACAAAGTTATCATCATCCTTTATAGAAATAAGAAGGCGCCACAATAGGGTGATATCGTCGGTGTAATTCAATACACTGAGTTGAACAGAGAAATTTCGAAAAATGACAAATCAATTGTTATCAGACAGGCCGATAAAGGTGGTGGGATCGTCATACAGGACCTGACCGTTTATCTAGTCGAAGCTAGAAAAATCCTGAATGACAAAAATTACTATACTAGACTGAGTTTTGATCCCACCACCAATTTTTTGGTTACTTTGAGAGATATAGTGGAATGTGCCTTCAAGGAAGGTATTGTAACAAAAAAGGAAAAAGACTTTCTTATTCCTAATGAACCGAATCGAGCATTCTACTACCATCTCCCAAAGTTACATAAAGATTCCAAATGTCCCCCCGGTCACCCGATAATATCGGGAATAGGCAGCTTAACAGATAATGCCTCCTCCTACGTAGACTTCTTTTTACAGAAGTACATAGTAGGATTGGATTCCTATATACAAAACTCATCAGATCTAATCAGTAAACTTGAACAGGTTAATATCACATGTGATCTAATTTGGATCACATGTGATGTCCAGACACTTTATTCCAATATCCCACATGACCTGGGAATCCAGGCCATATCTGGATATTTGGAAACATATATTTATTTACCTGATATGCAAAAAGAGTTTATTTTATCACTAATATCATTCATTTTACATCACAACTATTTTATTTTTCAAGATGAGTACTATCTTCAAGTGAGAGGGACGGCGATGGGTACCAGGTTCGCCCCAAGTTACGCCAATTTATATATGGGGTCCTTTGAACAACAATATATATATGACTCCGACTTTGGGGCGAGCCTGGTATACTATGGCCGTTACATAGACGATTTGATCATTGTTTGGAAGGGTGACAAACTATCAGCTGACAGATTTGTAGAACATCTAAATAGTAACAACAAAGGCTTGAAGTTCACTAGCACAATAGACACTAATACTATTGTGTTTTTAGATTTAAACTTACACTTTGATAATGACAAGATCATTACAAGTACTCATTTTAAGTGAGTGGATTGTAACAGTTACTTGGACTATATGAGCAATCATTACCATCCATGGAAAAGAAATGGCCCCGTATGGACAGTTTAAGCGTGTCCATAGGAACTGCAGTAGGTTAAGTGATTATGAGACACAGAGTAAAGTCCTTAAAGATAGATTTAAAGCGAAAATGTATCCTCAGTATATTATCAATAGAGGCTATTAAAGAGCAAAAAATTATGATAAAAATCTATATTTTCAAAAAAAGAAAGTCAATAGACAAACTCAGGAAAATACTAATAATTGTACTATGTTCATCACAGAATATAATTGCAATCATAATTTTATTAAACAAAGTATTAACAAATATTGGAGTATTTTTATGAAAGATCCAATATTGGGCCAAACGTTAGATACAAAACCAACTATTATTTTCAAAAGGGCACCGAATCTGAAAAGAATTCTGGCACCTAGCAAAATTGTTAGAAATAAGAGTAATCTTATGACTCCGACTTTGGGGCGAGCCTGGTATACTATGGCCGTTACATAGACGATTTGATCATTGTTTGGAAGGGTGACAAACTATAAGCTGACAGATTTGTAGAACATCTAAATAGTAACAACAAAGGCTTGAAGTTCACTAGCACAATAGACACTAATACTATTGTGTTTTTAGATTTAAACTTACACTTTGATAATGACAAGATCATTACAAGTACTTATTTTAAGGGAGTGGATTGTAACAGTTACTTGGACTATATGAGCAATCATTACCATCCATGGAAAAGAAATGGCCCCGTATGGACAGTTTAAGCGTGTCCATAGGAACTGCAGTAGGTTAAGTGATTATGAGACACAGAGTAAAGTCCTTAAAGATAGATTTAAAGCGAAAAGGTATCCTCAGTATATTATCAATAGAGGCTATGATAGAGCAAAAAATGATGATAAAAATCTATATTCTCAAAAAAAGAAAGTCAATAGACAAACTCAGGAAAGTACTAATAATTGTACTATGTTCATCACAGAATATAATTGCAATCATAATTTGATTAAACAAAGTATTAACAAATATTGGAGTATTTTTATGAAAGATCCAATATTGGGCCAAACGTTAGATACAAAACCAACTATTATTTTCAAAAGGGCACCGAATCTGAAAAGAATTCTGGCACCTAGCAAAATTGTTAGAAATAAGAGTAATCTGACTACTAATTTAGCCAAAACTAATAAGTAAACTAAAAACAATACTATCATATGTAAGACACTAAGAAAAGGCAGCTTTAAATGTAATAATAAAAAATGTAAGATGTGCGATCATATAACACACAATATGAATATTTTTCAATCTAATGTCACACAAAAAACATATAGGATGGGAAGTCTAAGGACTTGTGCATCCAACTATGTAATATATCTGCTATCTTGTTTTTGTAGGTGCCAATATGTAGGACGCACCTGCAGACGCCTGAGTGTGAGATGGTCAGAACGCTGTCAAAACATTAGAAATAACTATAAACTACACAGTGTCTCCAGACACTGTAATGTTAAACATAACGGCAGGTCCCATTGTCTTAAAATTACACCGATAGAGCATATTCCAAAATCTGACTTTTACAATCGATTTTTCAGGCTTAGACAGAGGGAGACCTTCTGGATTTACAAACTTCAATCATTGTATCCATTAGGTCTCAATATGAACATTGATCTTGCAGTCTTCCAATAACAGATATAGTTGCCTTAAAACTGAGAGTTAGGTCTAATTTGATTGGACAGAGTATTAGTCTGAATATGAACATTGATCTTGAAGTCTTTCAATAATAGCTATAGTTGCCATAAAATAGATAGTTAGGTTTTAATTTAATTTATTATCTATAGGTTGCTATCGATTGATTTATTGAAAGAACAGTTGAACCCATTGCCATCCAGTATACAATTCCAACCTGTGAATGGCAAAATAATTATAAGCCTGAATTTAATTCATTGATATTTTATAAAAAGACTTACCATTTTTCAATGATGTTATGTATATGGATTTGAGTTATGTCATTAATTAATAATTTTTTAATACATTTTTGTAATTTAGAAGTGTTTTAATTAATCAGAATACTTCCAAATCGACTGAAAAGTTTATATTATTTTAATGTTTTCTTTTGTTTATTGTACAATATATATATATATTTTTTTATTTTGAAAGCTAATAGTATTATAGAATATTGTGATGTTTGATAAGAATATTTGTGTACATCTTTGCACTCAGTATGTCCAACAATTTATCCATTAATATTTATTTATAAAGTTCTGATAATATGAGCTATTTTAAGCTATGGACACAATAATTATTTGGAAACGTTTGATGTAAATTTGTAAATAACAGCCCCATTAAACATTAGATATAATTTTATGCGTTTTAATCATATATTAAAACAATACATGTTAATATAGAGATAAGTATTCAGTAAACTAAATATGAAGCATGCTGAGTGCTTAGATAGATATTGGTTTATTGAGTTGATTGTAATTTGAATTGGTTTATACAACACTGATGGTTGAGTTAATGATGTGTAGCCGCCCCACAAATGGGTGTGTAAATGAATAATACAATTTGATTGGATAGAGGAGGTACATAAGCAGCTGGTCTGTTTGAGTATGTTATTACAGCCTGATGAAACGGCTCTGTGCAGCCGAGAAATGCGTTGCTGGATTTTAAACATTTTTTAAAATTGTTTTAATTGTATCCTGCTGGAGCTGGTCTCCCCTCTTTCCACAAATATTTCATCATATTTTCCACAACCGTAGTTCGTAGTATTGCTCCTTGCCATCGCACGCCCCCTCGTAACTATCCTGACAATTGGAGTGTGGAAGGGAAGGTGTGTACCTGGATTGGATCCTGATTGGTTGCACTAACGACGTGCTCGGCTGGGAACTGCTACTGCCTTGTGTGGTCTACCAGGCGACTCTGAAATCCCGGTCTGCAATTTCAGGCACGCTATAGTGCCATCTCGCTTGTGAGTATTACTCTGTTCACCTCAGTGTATTGAATTACACCGACGATATCACCCTATTGTGGCACCTTCTTGTCTCCTGTTTTAGGTTACTGTATTGTTTGCATCCACATCGGAAGAGCTGCCTCCCCTTTGGACATTTCAGATTTTTTACATCACCAACCCCTGAGCGCACCTCTTTAGGGTGAACATACCCTTGAACTTTATAGAAATAAGGACTTCTTTTTTCCTATTTCATTAAGTTGTCTCTATTAATTTTGTAAATAATACACAATTCTGTGAGTTCTTAGTGTACTAAATTACAAAATGTAGGGATAAAATGACCTTTAGAATGACTAAGGGAAAAAGTAGAAGTGGCCCTTAAGTTATAATTGTGTTTGTTTGTTCTTATTTCTAGTTCCTCTAGCGCTATTAATGCTTCTAAGGGGCCAATTTACCAATGTCTGGGAGACATGATACTCTGTGGCGTATAATGTCTTAGGACCACTACCTCATAACTGCTGTTTCCGGCAAGTCTGAAGGCTCGCGTGGAAACAGGGGCATCAGGGGCCATTCAGCCCTTGATAAATCGGCCCCAAAGTCTTTATCTGAAAGTCCCTCAAGGTCAATTTATTTGTCTTTTTTGTTTTTTCTTTTCAAAATGTCTCTGAAAGGTTATTTTTCTGATACATTTATGTAAATCTATAAAGAGATTGAGCCGATGTGGTCCCTTTATGGGGGCAAAGTTTAAGTCTTTATTCAGGACTATTTATTTCCTTCCCTAAAGGATAGATTTAATATTTTCATTTGGTCTCCTATTGGTGCCTTTCTAGCTTTTTCTTTCAATTGTTTTCTGGTTTTGACCATCTTTCTTCCTCGAAAACCTCTTTGAGTTCTTTTCTTTTTTTTGCTGTTAATTTTTTGAGTTACCCCTATTTGGACTGTCATTTTCTTTTTCTGGAACATAGGGTATCTCTATAGAATCTTGTGTGTTTTGTATATTGGTATTTTTTCTTTCGTGTTCATGAAAAAGGGAGTTAGAATGTTTGAAAATAGAAGTAGGTATATTTCTATATCTAACCTTATTATTATGGTTATAATTTCTTTGGATATTAAAATTACCTTTTTTCTTCTTCTTAATTTGGAAATGTTCTTTTTTTATTATTTGTGTATTTCTTTATGTTGGCCATTAGCATACATGTTTGTTCTAGGCAAGTGTTTATTAGGATTTACCTTTGTCTTTGTCTATAGGGTGGTATTGATGTGTGTTATCTGGCTTGATGTAGGTTCCTCCATTAATTTTTGCCATTTTTCTATATCACTTCTATATGTTCATCATGTGTGTTTGTATTAAAATGGTGTTTATGATAATCCCCAAGAAATGTATTCTTTTTCTTCATTTCAATTTTTTTTAGTCAAGTTGTCGGTACAGAAGTGTAATAAAATGTCACATCAAAGTAGACAATTACAACATTATAACAAATACAGAAAAGTCAAGTTCAAGCTCACTGTCATTTGTAAAGATCAGGAAGTGGATGCATTACCTCTCTGTATTAGCTGTCCCTCCCTAATACAAGGGATCCATGGTACACTATGTCTCCAGGTATTCCCTTTACAGGGAGTGCAGAATTATTAGGCAAATGAGTATTTTGACCACATCATCCTCTTTATGCATGTTGTCTTACTCCAAGCTGTATAGGCTTGAAAGCCTACTACCAATTAAGCATATTAGGTGATGTGCATCTCTGTAATGAGAAGGGGTGTGGTCTAATGACATCAACACCCTATATCAGGTGTGCATAATTATTAGGCAACTTCCTTTCCTTTGGCAAAATGGGTCAAAAGAAGAACTTGACAGCCTCAGAAAAGTCAAAAATAGTGAGATATCTTGCAGAGGGATGCAGCACTCTTAAAATTGCAAAGCTTCTGAAGCGTGATCATCGAACAATCAAGCGTTTCATTCAAAATAGTCAACAGGGTCGAAAGAAGCGTGTGGAAAAACCAAGGCGCAAAATAACTGCCCATGAACTGAGAAAAGTCAAGCGTGCAGCTGCCAAGATGCCACTTGCCACCAGTTTGGCCATATTTCAGAGCTGCAACATCACTGGAGTGCCCAAAAGCACAAGGTGTGCAATACTCAGAGACATGGCCAAGGTAAGAAAGGCTGAAAGACGACCACCACTGAACAAGACACACAAGCTGAAACGTCAAGACTGGGCCAAGAAATATCTCAAGACTGATTTTTCTAAGGTTTTATGGACTGATGAAATGAGAGTGAGTCTTGATGGGCCAGATGGATGGGCCCGTGGCTGGATTGGTAAAGGGCAGAGAGCTCCAGTCCGACTCAGACGCCAGCAAGGTGGAGGTGGAGTACTGGTTTGGGCTGGTATCATCAAAGATGAGCTTGTGGGGCCTTTTCGGGTTGAGGATGGAGTCAAGCTCAACTCCCAGTCCTACTGCCAGTTTCTGGAAGACACCTTCTTCAAGCAGTGGTACAGGAAGAAGTCTGCATCCTTCAAGAAAAAGATGATTTTCATGCAGGACAATGCTCCATCACACGCGTCCAAGTACTCCACAGCATGGCTGGCAAGAAAGGGTATAAAAGAAGAAAATCTAATGACATGGCCTCCTTGTTCACCTGATCTGAACCCCATTGAGAACCTGTGGTCCATCATCAAATGTGAGATTTACAAGGAGGGAAAACAGTACACCTCTCTGAACAGTGTCTGGGAGGATGTGGTTGCTGCTGCACGCAATGTTGATGGTGAACAGATCAAAACACTGACAGAATCCATGGATGGCAGGCTTTTGAGTGTCCTTGCAAAGAAAGGTGGCTATATTGGTCACTGATTTGTTTTTGTTTTGTTTTTGAATGTCAGAAATGTATATTTGTGAATGTTGAGATGTGATATTGGTTTCACTGGTAAAAATAAATAATTGAAATGGGTATATATTTGTTTTTTGTTAAGTTGCCTAATAATTATGCACAGTAATAGTCACCTGCACACACAGATATCCCCCTAAAATAGCTATAACTAAAAACAAACTAAAAACTACTTCCAAAACTATTCAGCTTTGATATTAATGAGTTTTTTTGGGTTCATTGAGAACATGGTTATTGTTCAATAATAAAATTAATCCTCAAAAATACAACTTGCCTAATAATTCTGCACTCCCTGTATAGATAGCCAGTGTTTTTCTCAGTTCAACTATTCTCTTTGTAATTTGTTCTACTTTGTATTCTATATTTAATAACAATATCTATTAGTGTAAAAGAACTCTCCTCTAGAGCGGTTTCCCCCTCCATGAGAAATTCTACATCTTCGGGTTCAAAAATATTAGTTTTGTAGCATTTTAGATCTTTTAGAATAATTTAATATTTTATATATATTTCTAGGTTGACACTATCGTGCCAGTGTGTCAACTGTTTCTTACTCAACTTTTCTAATTTATCAAACACTTCCTTAGGGTCTGTACAGTAATTTCTTCCAGACAAATTAACAATTTGTCTAGTATAAGGGTTGTAGTAATTCCCAAATTCAAATTGTCCTGTTTCCATATTAAGTATGCATTCTTCTAAAATTACTAAGAGCAGCTAAAAATCCCAGAGGGTAGTGGGAAATATTTAAATGCAAAAAGATTTGGACAAAGCTTGCAACACAAGCAATGTCCTGGAGAGCGCTAGTAGAACAAAATAGAAGAAATAATATTGCAACAATAAATGTGTGCACTGCTATAGGTGTGAAAATGGGGCAGCACAAAAGTTTGTAAAACTACAGGTTTACATCCAAGAGGGTAAAGAGTATAAACAAGATAGAAAATAGAGCACCTCCTATACCTATAGACTAGATATAAATTTAAAAAATCCAAAGGCAACTTGTATATGAGAAGTGGAAATATATTAATATTTTAATAAATTGGCCAATAGATCTACTCACGACAGCAACCTCAATAGAGGTAAGGGGAAGATGAAATGGGGGAATTACCAAGATTTCTGTACTGGATGAAGATTTAAAGTGCTGGCTTTCCACTGAAAAATATATACATACAGTATATATAGTTGAGTTGCAAGACAAAGTTTGTAAACCCTCTGGAATTTCCTGGATTACTTCACTGATTACTGATAAAAAGATAGATTACAACTGGCACGCTATTTAGTGCTTTGACTCAAGTGTAAACTTTGCTAGAAGTAAGCTTTTTTTGGTTCGTCAGGTCGCATGTGTATTACAAGTTGAAAGTTAAAAGTATGCACTCGAGCGAAATCCGATGCATGCTAACTTCTGGACTTCGGGTATCATGACCACGTTAACTTATTTTCCCCATAGTCTTCAATGGAGAGCCCATAAGAAAAAACTAAAACATTGCTTGCACGCTAACCCGACAGGAGTTATTAATATTTCTCATTCCAATGTTCTTCACATACAATTTTTTTATTGTAAATATATTTTTCTAGATATTTGTATATTTTACATTAACATTATCATATATATATATATATATATATATATTTATAATTATATATTTAATAATACAAATCTCTTTTTTCTATTTGAAGAACATAAGAATTTAAAATATGTGTAACGCGCTTCGTGTCATGCACAATAGGTCTTGGGTTAACGCATATGAATAATTAGTAATCTTAAAGTGTGTTCTTGAAATGTTAAATATAAAAAATTTAAAAATAATAATTATTAAAAATTATATACATGCTGTAAAACATTTATATGAATTTCTTACAGTATTTTTAATCCTTTTTAATAATTATTATTTTTTAATATTCAAAGAACATGCTTTAAGATTACTAATTTGTGTGCTAACCTGACACTGCGTTAGACTTAAAGCGTATAGCACGCATATTTTATATTCCTATGTTCTTCACTTAGAAAAATTTACATTTTTATTTTTCTCAAATATTGAGGGGTGCAGGTCTTTCAGGGATCCCACTATGCACTTTGCCTCTTCAGGGTTCTGAAAAAGGATATCCACAATATTGCAATAGGTATTTCCCAAATGGAGCACTCAAGGGAAAATACTCACAGGGGAACATATAAAGTCAAAGGCTTTTATTGTGGTCAAACTAAGACACAGGATCAAGCTTTGTTATAAGGATTAAAAGCTCTATCTCTATTTTAATTGCCCAACACATTTCAATTGTACATTCATCTTTTTCAAGAGCAGTAAAGTTCCAAAAATCTACTTATATTATATATATACAAATTTGTACACATATTTATATATATATACACACATTCGTACAAATATATATATATATATATATATATATATATATATATACACATTCGTACACACATATATATATATATATATATATATATACATTCATACACATATTTATATATCTATATACACATTTGTACACATATTTATATATATATATATATATATATATATATATATATATATATATATATACACATTCATACACATATTTATATATCTATATACACATTTGTACACATATTTATATATATATATATATATATATATATATATATACACACTCGTACACATATTTATATATATATATAAATATATATATATCTACACAAACACACAATAGCCCTTTCCTTTCCAGTCAAAAGCCTATTTAACCCCTTTAAAAAAAAAAAATTTATAATTTATATTAGAAATTGTATATATGAGTGTTACACTTTATTTTAATGTATTTATGTTGTGTTTAGTGAAAAAAAAATCCACTTCATGCCAGGTCTTCACTAACGCTAACCCAATGAGTGCAAATTGTGTTTGCTCTTGAGCGCACCCCTTTACATTCAACTTGTAATACGCATGCAAGTTAGCGTGGTCATGATATTGCTTATCGTGACCTGCGCTTACTGTAGAGCACCACTTGTACTCTAGCCCTATATAGGCACTCGGTATAAACATAAAACAGCAAGCTTAATAAAAAACAATTCTTTGCCCCCAAAGAATAATTAGTATATAAAGTTTATGGGAAAATGCAGGTAATTAACTATAATGAAACAATAATAAAATTGTAGCAACATGCCAGCAGCGGTAATATAAATCAACTGTGCAAATCAATCAATGATTAGCAGACTTTTTTTAATTTTATAAACATGCAACAAGTGTGGATATTTAAGTTTCACTATATATTTTTTGCATACATATTACCTAATAAGTCCTATAACACTAATAACTATCATTCCCATATAATTTAATAATGCAAAGCAAAATATAGAGAGAAACACATTGCAATAATTCTATAAAAATACCAAACAAAACAGTAAATGCACAAATGTCTTTGTTTAAAGCAGTCTGAAGATAAAAAAAAATGTAGTTAAATTGATAAATGGTTTAGTGGAAATGTTACTAGGAACAATTACTGCAGTATGAAATAATTAGTAGGACATGCGTGGGCAAAAAAATGTTTTAAACAAATCATTCTGATTATTTTTTTTAATTTGTTTAGTCCAAAATTTGCTCATTTAAAGCTTATTTCATATTCTTTCTATTATCTCTTTCTAAATTATAAGATTCAAATACAATATGTTATGAGAATGTAAACTAGTACCTAGTATGACACAAATAAATAAACAAATAAATAAAGTATGTGAGATCATGTCTGCCGAATTTAAATCAGCATTAAACAATATTTGCAAGTTGGACCTAAAGATGGTATGTGTAGAGACACATATGTGTATGCTGCAGAAAAGGGAGATGTAAACAATTTTTTTTAAGCATATACATATATATTTTGAGCACAATCACAGTACTCATTCATCTTTATGTAAAGCCATTTTTCTAACCTCCATATCTCCTCCCCTTATAACTGCTTTGTGCAGTTTTCTAATAAAAAAATAAAAACGCTTATATATTTTTTTTTTATTAAAAGGAGCTGTCCACTTTATTTGGGGCAATTGGGGCAACTTGTTTTCATAACCAGAGGTATGACGTCTGGTGAGTTGCACTTAGTGTAAAGTGCTCCCGCATGTTAAAATAACGCTCCACTTAGTTAGTACAAAAAACTTTTTTTTTTTTTTTTTTTTGCAGGAAACTCGCTTACATATATTAAAGGGACAGTCTAGGCCAAAATAAACTTTCACGATTCAGATAGAGCATGTAATTTTAAACAATTTTCCAATTGACTTTTATCACCAATTTTGCTTTGTTCTCTTGGTATTCTTAGTTGAAAGCTTAACCTAGGAGGTTCATATGCTAATTTCTTAGACCTTGAAGCCCACCTCTTTCAGATTGCATTTTAACAGTTTTTCACCACTAGAGGGTGTTCACGTATTTCATATAGATAACACTGTGCTCATGCACGAGAAGTTATCTGGGAGCAGGCACTGATTGGCTAGACTGCAAGTCTGTCAAAAGAACTGAAAAAAGGGGCAGTTTGCAGAGGCTTAGATACAAGATAATCACAGAGGTTAAAAGTATATTATTATAAATGTGTTAGTTATGCAAAACTGGGAAATGGGTAATAAAGGGATTATCTGTCTTTTAAAACAATAAAAATTCTGGTGTAGACTGTCCCTTTAACAAGCTGAATGTGTTTTTTATGTTTCAGCTAATGCATTGTAACATTTTTAAAATGATTTAACATTTAATCTTCTTAGTTACATAGTTGAAATGAATGTGTGTGCACTGCCGCTGGTAGTGATAGATGACACACGCTGATAGTCGGGCATTTCACATGCCATCTCCAAATCATTTACTGTGACTGCATTTTCTTGGCTGGTAAGAGAGCATACCCTAAGATCAGGAGCAGAACCACACATCCAATTGGTGGACCTCAAGTAATATAGATATGTATAAACTTTCAGTTGACACAAGTGATGGGACACAGTGTCATGGTGATGTCTTTTAACAGGATACCCCAGCTTCAGGCTAGAGACAAAACTGAGCCAAGTCACTCAATCTGTCTCCCTTGAGGGAGACATGAGATCAGCAGCATTGATATAAAGAATAAGTTAGAAGATTTTGTCATCCAGGAAAACACCAAGGGTGCTACCGTGTGCACAGCACTGAGCTGTTCCCTAGGGAGGTTGCACTGACCGAGGAGGAGGAGCAGCATGGGTTGTGTTGAGTGTGGTGAAAAAAACTCATCAACAAGATCAAATGCTGCCAACCCATCAGCCTAGTCTAGCAGCACATTTGGTGTGATCCTTGTTGGTAACAAATTCTTTTACCTTGGACATTTTGGATGTGATCTCACAAAGACCAATTGTATCTACCGACCACTTATAGCTTGGTGTAGTCAATCATCATTGTTATTTGTGGGCTACTGGGAAAGGAGTTTGAAAAGCAATAAACTACCCCTCCCTACTTTTATTATTATTATTATCGGTTATTTGTAGAGCGCCAACAGATTCCGCAGCTACTAGGCCTAATCCCTAAATTGAAATAGTTTTTCTTTTGGGGTTAATGAGAAAACTGCAAAACATTACAAACATAAAATCTTATATTACAGAACTGATGTTTTACTATTTAGAGCTTATTGTCTTTTCAGTGAATCCCCATAGCATGACAGGTGTCATATCACAGAACTGATGTTGTACTATTTACAGTTTGCTGTCTTTTCAGTGAGTCCCTTGCAGCATGACAGGTGACAAGTATAAGAAAATTGATTGTGGGGCCTATCCTATAATCGTACAGATGTGACCTCAGATCAGACACCTGTAACAGGACCCATAGAATAAACATTTAAAATATGCTTGACTATCAGCCATTCATAAAAAGCAGAAGAGACAGCAACAGTTAAGGAATTTAATTTGTGAATCTGACTTAATTTAAACTTAATATGGCACATGTCAATCTATTGAAAAAGGTCTTTAATTTTTTCCAAAAAATCAACTAGATGAATTAGAATTTTTGACCTTCTTCATTTTGCACGTAAAGTTATTCTATAACAAATTTGTAAGAAAAAAGTCAATTATAGCAGATGTGCCACTTACATCTGAACACAGGTTGGCAATTTCTGATCTAGAAAGCTTGCTTATGGATTCAGTGTTTTAGCAGAAATTCACACTTCTGCCTCAAGAAGCTGTTGTGAGTAGCCCTTGTATGCCTCAAACTAATTTTACAGCTACATCTACATTTATGCCCTCTCTGTATATGATTCCGTTTGTTCAATTTTTTTTATAAAGGCAGTGGAGAGAGATATTCAGAAGGTGACTTTTACAGGAATTGTGTATAATAATTTAACAGTAACAGAACGGAGAGCCTATAAAGATTAAACCTGCCAACAAAGAGCAAGATTACGGAGGGTTATTCATCCCTCCTGCTCACACACTAACTGCAATCAACTTCGGCTTTTTGCTTTCTACAGGAACCGTATTATAATTTGAATGTAAAAAGCTTGACCGCTAACCCGACAGGTGCAAAAAGCAAAGTTAGAATATTGCAACCACGTTAACGTATTCCCCATAGACTTCAATGGAGCGAGAAAAGGGGAACTTGCATCATAATAAGCCTCTTACTCTACTAACCCCTAAACCCCCACATAGTCCACCGCAAAGTACCCCACTACACTACTAACTCCTAAACCAGGAAACCCTCACATTACAAACTGCCCCACTACAATATTAATCCCTAAACCACCACACCACACATCACAAATTGCCCTGTTACACTATTAACCACATAAACCTCCACCCCCCCACATCGCAAACTGCCCCGCTACACTATAAACCCCTAAACCACCACACCCCCAACATTGCAAACTACTCTGCTACACTATTAACCCCTAAACTGTCACAATCCCAATTGAAAAGTATCCACTTACCTCCTAACAGTTAACCCCCAACACCCCTAACCTAACAGCCCCTAAGTTACAAAAAAACACCTAACATTACATAAAAATAAAAAACCTAACATTACAGAAAAAAATAAAATAACATTACAGAAAAAAAACAATGCCCATATAAGGGCAATTTTTAGTAGTTTCTTTTAGATAGGCTTCTTTTTCTTGGGTGGGGTGGGGTGGAGGGTTACTTTTATTGTAGAATAGCATTGAATGTTTTGTGAAAAAGAGCTAAATCGCTTTAAGGCAATGCCCTACAAAAAAAACCTTCTGAGGCCTTTTTCTATAGTAACGTTTAGTGTTAACACAGGGTTTTTTTATTTTGGTTTTATTTTTTTTAAGGGGACTTTAGTTTTAGAATAGGCATAACTGCTGGTTTTTTTTTTTTTTTGGTAATTACTTTTTTTAGTTTCTGTAATATAAAATGTTTAAAGTAATGTTAGTTTTTTTATGAAATGGTAGTTTTTTTATTTTTACATAATGTAAGGATTTCTTTACGTAATGATAGTTTTTTTTATTTTTGTAACTTTGGGGGTGTTAGGTTAGAGATGTAATTGGGGTTAGCTGTTAGGAAGGTTAGTGGGTACTTAGTGATGGGGATGTACAAATATGTGTGCAAGAGAAATTTGCAACACACAAAGAGAAAGATTGCAGGTTGCTGGATTGTGTAATAACTGTACCCACTGTAGATAAAGGTCAGACACATAAAGAATAAGTAAGTATCAAAATCATCCGATCATTCACATTTATACTAAATAACTTTATTAGTGAAAAACTATATTGAAAGTCCGGCTGGACTCATACACATGCACACACACACATACTATTAAAACTAGCTGGAACTCAGATAATATTATTGGTATATCAGATAGCACTCCCGTATTCAAATTATAGTGACTAGCAGGGAATCTAAACTATTTATAGTGTTACAATATTGAACCCTGCTAGTATATAATAGATTATAGACAGCAAGAAAAAATAATTGCTGTATTAGTTAGTCCTCCTTTAAGGCAAGTCTCCACTATTAGGATAGGCAAAAACACTGTATAGTCTGAGGTGCTGGGTATTAGTGCATGAATTAGCCAACCCAAGCACAGCCTTAAATATCTGCGTGTTTGAGTCCTAAACTGAGTGAGAGTTGCACTGAGATTATTGTTAACGATACTATTGCTAGTAATAGTTCAAGTGGTCAATATATAGGCCCCATAGATATAAAATATAAGCCTTAATTAAAGAGACAAAATATGTTAAGTGCCTCTTATTGAGCCACAATATAGCTGTTTGCCGTGGTATTTGTGACCTGGTATTCAGGGTAGATATATTTGAATAAATTAGCATAGACCGATATTGTTTGCTACAAACTAACAGACCTTGTCGCAATTTTACCACATCCAATAGTAGTGCTTGATAAGCTAGTTTGAATGTGGTGCAGTTAGCCTGCTTTTTAATTAATATAAGTCGCTATTGTTTGCTGCAAACTAACAAGCGTGTCAGCAATTATAACACATCGCACAATAGTGCTTAATCAGCCAGTTTGAATGCTGTGCAGTTAGTCTGCTTATTACCGTAAATTTATGAATTTTACAAATCTGACCCCTATTATCGGCCGAAAAATTCCCACTGAAATACTTAGAGATATCCCATTACAAACAGCCACCAAGTTAAATCGTCTACATTAAACGTCAATGAGGACTAAGCTATAAAAAGGTCTCTTCTATAGCGGAGACCTGATTACTTTTAACTGTCTAGGAATATTGGGATAGTAGAGTGCTAGCACTGAGTCAGCAAATTAAAAATTGGGGGTTCAATAACCCCGTGTTCGTGCCCCTGACGCGCGTTTCACATTACGCTTCCTCAGAGGGGTACGCGCCGGCCGGACAGAGCGGGTTATGTTGGATTCAAAAACCCGCCTCCGTGTTTTGATTGGTTCAACGGAATACCGCTATGTGACTTCTCATTGGTCAATCCTTACAGTGTGACACATGGAAGTTCAAAACGGCACATTTGCTTAAAGAGCTGATAAGTTATCATTTACGAGCTAAATTTATCAGAAAGTCATTTAAAAGAGCAAGAGTTGAATATATCTATCAGGTACATAGTCAAGCATCAAGAACGAGATATAAAATATTGAGTGCGCTTTATTCATTACTGCGATATGTATTACTTGTGAATGATGTCTCTGTTAGTGATCCATTGTATTAGTGGAAAGCTGCTGGTCATTACCTAGATATAATATCTAAATCATCTATAGCACCTCGGTTTTACATTATACCGTAGATGAATTTATGAAACTTTATTTGTATCGATACTGAGATAGATACTCAATAAAAAATTCTAACAAATTAAAATATTGGTTATCATTCAATAGTAGTCCAATATTACGGACCCCATATTACTGTCCTGTGATCAAACTGAAAGTTCACAGTTTGAAAAAGTTTTCATTAAAGTGCCGTATTTTAAATACCATACATGATAGTTGTACTCAAATTGATTATTAATCAAATATATAGGAAAACTATATCCACAAAAAGATAAATAAATAAGTAAATAAATAAGATTCAAGGGACTAGATAGTGTAAGTGAAATACAGTATGGTGATAGAATGTGAACAAAGGACATACATAAATAATGATAAGATGTGATGCTCACAAAAAGTGTGAGAAAGAAGGGGAATGTGCGTGGATAAATGAATTCCACATAAAATATATTAAATCATGTGTTCCAAACATGTATAGAAGTGAAAAGTCTTTCTGCACTACAGTGGAAAAAAATAAATAATTAATAATTGTAGAGAATTAATGGGTGAGGTAGTTAATAGCTGAAGAGTGATAATTTATGTATAGACAATTTATGCCCAAGTGTAAAGCATATATTCAACGCTCATAAGGGTTAGTGAAAAGCTACTGTGTACATAGACTGTGTTTTTATTAACTTGATATTAAGGTGGTGTGTAGAGGGAAGATCTTTTAAAATTTGGACTTATTATAAGTAAACATTGTAATTGTTGAATTCATTTAATCCGTGTGGATGTACAGTATTGAGTAGATGTATCCAACGGCATTCTGCTTTTAATAAAGAATTTTCTAAATTGCCTCCTCTAATGCCAAGGGAGACTTTCTGCAGAACAGAAAATTTTAAATGGCTGCTTGATCCTTGATGTTTAAGTAAAAAATGTTTTGCTACACTTGTAATCTTTTTGCCTTTTTGTAGGTCTTTTTCTGCGTTCTTAATATTGTTTTTATGTTCCAAAATTCTGACCCTTGCCTCTCTGGTCGTCATGCCTACATAGGCTTTCTCACATACACAGTAGATGATATAAATAACTCCCAGGGATCTGCATGTGAAGTGGTGTTTAAGTTTTTGGCTTTTCCCATATTTGTCCTGAATTTCTTTGATTTTCCTAACATGAGGACAGACAGAACATGTACCACATGGGTACATGCCAGGGTCAGTATCACTTTTTTTTGGAGTGTGTATATAATGACTCTGTACCAGTTGATCTTTTAGGTTTCTCGGTCGCTTATAGCCTATTTGTACTCTCGCTCCTAATGTATCTTTAAGCTCAGGGTCACTGGTGAGGATATGCCAGTTCTCATGAACTAATTCAAACCAAAAAACAAAAACTGCAGAGAGATATAGATGATTTCCAACAACAAAGAATTTATAGATGGAGATATCAGACATCCAACAGAAATAGGTATAATAGGACTCAAATAAGAGAAAACAACAGTGGTACAGAAACAGAAACTGACATCTCTGATAATGAAAGCAATAGAGATGAAACGGAGCCTATGACAAGAGAGTTCCCAGTATCAGCAACACTAGTTAATCCTTTACCGGGTACATCTAACACCAATAGAGAAGTGTCTTTTTTAGCATTAAGTCACCGACAACAACAAACATTAAATCCGACAACAGCCAACAAACCAACAAGGGGAAACAAAAGGAAAAACACAGGCCCCCAAAGACAATCAGAGAGGAAGAAAGAGATGTGTCCATTCACCACAATCAGGACCAACTCATGAGAGTAATTAATCTGAGCAAACACTCTCTGAATATTAACCATGAGAGTGTCCTCTCTAAAGGATTAACTTTCTGCCCCACCAATACTCTAAACAAGTTTGAGTTAATTAAAGACATACACCTATTTTCACGAAAGCTGTTACTTAAAAAGATGTATTCAAATAAAAATGACCCCTCTCTATCTAAGGAGGAATTAGACTCTCTGCAAGATCTGGAAGATCTTTTAAGTGAATCTGATACTGAAACCCATGCTACCCAATGGAAGAAAGGGTTAAAACCGAAATCTACATATACACCATCTGCATCAATTTCACCTCAAGTCAGTGTTTTCTCACAGATTGTATGCCAAAAAATTGAAACTTTACCTATTTTTGATGTGAATAATAACCTCACTCTCCCTGAAAAAAGGGCATTGAATGATATTCAAACATGGACAGATGTAGTCATTAAGCCGTCAGACAAGGGCGGAAACATAGTATTGTGGCCCAAAGATGACTATGTTGATGAAGCCATGAGACAGTTATCTAATAAAGATTGTTATAAAAAACTACTACTCAATCCTCAATCTGACTATATGGAACAATATAATAAACTCATAGTTAGGACATGGGAGAATGGAACCATCACTAAAACCGAAAAAAATTTCCTGATACAAAAGAACCCTACTCTAGCGACTATATACTTTCTGCCTAAGGTTCACAAAAACCTTACCAAACCACCAGGAAGACCCATAGTATCGGGCAATAATAATCTAACTGAGGCAGCTAGCAGATATATAGATCAGAGATTAAGGGAATACCTTACTGCTATGCCCTCGTATGTCCGTGATACTATGGAGGTCTTAAAAATTATGCAAAACTTACATCTGAATAGTGATACCTGGCTCATCACCGCAGATGTAGAGTCACTATATACCAGTATCAGACATAATGATGGTATACAGGCAGTTAAATATTTTCTTTCCACCAATGAATCGGATAACAAAGACCATAATGAGTTTATCTTACTCCTTTTGAAGTATGTCCTGACTCATAATATATTCACATTTAAAGATAGTTTCTACCTACAAACACAAGGAACTGCCATGGGCACTTCTTGTGCCCCAACATACGCTAACTTGTTCCTAGGGCACTGGGAACAAAAAATTGTTTTTTCTGAAGGCATGGAGAAATACACAGACCATATACCTCTATGGATAAGATACATCGATGATGTACTATTTGTTTGGGAAGGTACACGTGAATATCTTGATGAGTTCTTTTCAGTTCTCAATCAAAACAAATTCAACATCAAATTGACATACCAAGCCGATCTGGATAAAATTGATTTCCTAGATCTAACAATTACAAAAAATACTGATGGCACCATTGCAACTAAGGTCTTTAGGAAAGAAACTGCTACAAATTCATTATTGCACAGGACAAGTGCACATCCAGGATGCACTTTAAAAGCAATTCCATATGGGGAGTTCCTACGGTTGAGGAGAAATTGTTCTGATGTCTCTATATATGAAAATGAAAGTAAACTTCTTACAACCAGGCTACTACAAAGAGGCTATAGCAATAGGGCCATCAAACAGGCAAAATTCAAAGCTCTGAAAACATCCAGAGACACTTTATTGTGTCCTAGAATCAAAGACAATTCCACCACCATTCCTAGACTGATCACTACATACAATCCGCAGATGCAAAGTGTGATTAAGATACTCAATGAGAACTGGCATATCCTCACCAGTGACCCTGAGCTTAAAGATACATTAGGAGCGAGAGTACAAATAGGCTATAAGCGACCGAGAAACCTAAAAGATCAACTGGTACAGAGTCATTATATACACACTCCAAAAAAAAGTGATACTGACCCTGGCATGTACCCATGTGGTACATGTTCTGTCTGTCCTCATGTTAGGAAAATCAAAGAAATTCAGGACAAATATGGGAAAAGCCAAAAACTTAAACACCACTTCACATGCAGATCCCTGGGAGTTATTTATATCATCTACTGTGTATGTGAGAAAGCCTATGTAGGCATGACGACCAGAGAGGCAAGGGTCAGAATTTTGGAACATAAAAACAATATTAAGAACGCAGAAAAAGACCTACAAAAAGGCAAAAAGATTACAAGTGTAGCAAAACATTTTTTACTTAAACATCAAGGATCAAGCAGCCATTTAAAATTTTCTGTTCTGCAGAAAGTCTCCCTTGGCATTAGAGGAGGCAATTTAGAAAATTCTTTATTAAAAGCAGAATGCCGTTGGATACATCTACTCAATACTGTACATCCACACGGATTAAATGAATTCAACAATTACAATGTTTACTTATAATAAGTCCAAATTTTAAAAGATCTTCCCTCTACACACCACCTTAATATCAAGTTAATAAAAACACAGTCTATGTACACAGTAGCTTTTCACTAACCCTTATGAGCGTTGAATATATGCTTTACACTTGGGCATAAATTGTCTATACATAAATTATCACTCTTCAGCTATTAACTACCTCACCCATTAATTCTCTACAATTATTAATTATTTATTTTTTTCCACTGTAGTGCAGAAAGACTTTTCACTTCTATACATGTTTGGAACACATGATTTAATATATTTTATGTGGAATTCATTTATCCACGCACATTCCCCTTCTTTCTCACACTTTTTGTGAGCATCACATCTTATCATTATTTATGTATGTCCTTTGTTCACATTCTATCACCATACTGTATTTCACTTACACTATCTAGTCCCTTGAATCTTATTTATTTACTTATTTATTTATCTTTTTGTGGATATAGTTTTCCTATATATTTGATTAATAATCAATTTGAGTACAACTATCATGTATGGTATTTAAAATACGGCACTTTAATGAAAACTTTTTCAAACTGTGAACTTTCAGTTTGATCACAGGACAGTAATATGGGGTCCGTAATATTGGACTACTATTGAATGATAACCAATATTTTAATTTGTTAGAATTTTTTATTGAGTATCTATCTCAGTATCGATACAAATAAAGTTTCATAAATTCATCTACGGTATAATGTAAAACCGAGGTGCTATAGATGATTTAGATATTATATCTAGGTAATGACCAGCAGCTTTCCACTAATACAATGGATCACTAACAGAGACATCATTCACAAGTAATACATATCGCAGTAATGAATAAAGCGCACTCAATATTTTATATCTCGTTCTTGATGCTTGACTATGTACCTGATAGATATATTCAACTCTTGCTCTTTTAAATGACTTTCTGATAAATTTAGCTCGTAAATGATAACTTATCAGCTCTTTAAGCAAATGTGCCGTTTTGAACTTCCATGTGTCACACTGTAAGGATTGACCAATGAGAAGTCACATAGCGGTATTCCGTTGAACCAATCAAAACACGGAGGCGGGTTTTTGAATCCAACATAACCCGCTCTGTCCGGCCGGCGCGTACCCCTCTGAGGAAGCGTAATGTGAAACGCGCGTCAGGGGCACGAACACGGGGTTATTGAACCCCCAATTTTTAATTTGCTGACTCAGTGCTAGCACTCTACTATCCCAATATTCCTAGACAGTTAAAAGTAATCAGGTCTCCGCTATAGAAGAGACCTTTTTATAGCTTAGTCCTCATTGACGTTTAATGTAGACGATTTAACTTGGTGGCTGTTTGTAATGGGATATCTCTAAGTATTTCAGTGGGAATTTTTCGGCCGATAATAGGGGTCAGATTTGTAAAATTCATAAATTTACGGTAATAAGCAGACTAACTGCACAGCATTCAAACTGGCTGATTAAGCACTATTGTGCGATGTGTTATAATTGCTGACACGCTTGTTAGTTTGCAGCAAACAATAGCGACTTATATTAATTAAAAAGCAGGCTAACTGCACCACATTCAAACTAGCTTATCAAGCACTACTATTGGATGTGGTAAAATTGCGACAAGGTCTGTTAGTTTGTAGCAAACAATATCGGTCTATGCTAATTTATTCAAATATATCTACCCTGAATACCAGGTCACAAATACCACGGCAAACAGCTATATTGTGGCTCAATAAGAGGCACTTAACATATTTTGTCTCTTTAATTAAGGCTTATATTTTATATCTATGGGGCCTATATATTGACCACTTGAACTATTACTAGCAATAGTATCGTTAACAATAATCTCAGTGCAACTCTCACTCAGTTTAGGACTCAAACACGCAGATATTTAAGGCTGTGCTTGGGTTGGCTAATTCATGCACTAATACCCAGCACCTCAGACTATACAGTGTTTTTGCCTATCCTAATAGTGGAGACTTGCCTTAAAGGAGGACTAACTAATACAGCAATTATTTTTTCTTGCTGTCTATAATCTATTATATACTAGCAGGGTTCAATATTGTAACACTATAAATAGTTTAGATTCCCTGCTAGTCACTATAATTTGAATACGGGAGTGCTATCTGATATACCAATAATATTATCTGAGTTCCAGCTAGTTTTAATAGTATGTGTGTGTGTGCATGTGTATGAGTCCAGCCGGACTTTCAATATAGTTTTTCACTAATAAAGTTATTTAGTATAAATGTGAATGATCGGATGATTTTGATACTTACTTATTCTTTATGTGTCTGACCTTTATCTACAGTGGGTACAGTTATTACACAATCCAGCAACCTGCAATCTTTCTCTTTGTGTGTTGCAAATTTCTCTTGCACACATATTTGTACATTTCTATGTATATTATTGCATTAGGTTCTGGGATTCTGGGACTATAAGTATTACACAAGTGATTCAGTCCTTGAATATAAGAATTTTAACCCACTTCATTTCCCTCGCCACCCCCAGTTAACACTTAGTGATGGGGGTTCTGTTGGCTATGGGGTTAATAGTGCAGCAGAGTAGTTTGCGATGCGAGGGTGAGGCAGTTTAGGGGTTAATAGTGTAGTAGAGTAGTTTGTGATATGGGGTGTGGCAGTTTTGGGGTTAATAGTGTAGTGGAGTAGTTTGTAATGTGGGTGTGTAGCGGTTTAGGAGTTAAAAGTGTAGCAGGTAGTTGGTGATGTGGGGGTGTGACCGTTTAGGGTTTAATAGTATAGTTTAGTGCAACTTTTTTCTCTAGCCAAACTCTTTACGCAAGTCGTGTAAAAAGTTTGAGCCTAAATTGGATTGCGTTTGAGTGATCGCATTTACTCTCAACTTGTAATATGAGCGCACAGTAAAAATGACGGGTAGTTCGCAAAAACAAATATTTGTTAATTTAAATTCCACACCACTTGTAATATAGATTTAAGAGAGAAAAACACTGCAATCTTGCAATCATGTTTCTGCTCCTTGCACTAACATTAGCGCTCAACTTCCAAAAATCTTTATTTAAGATGTTAAATGAGGCTAAACAAGATGGTATTATCACACACAGAAAAAGTACAGATTCTGATTGTAATCTTCTTTATCCCTGTTAATTAATTTATTTTGCGGCTAACCTGCTCACTGTCAAATTTATTAATAGTCTCTTCAATCTTATTTTTGAAAACTGGAAATGCTGCTTTCAAATGATTTTATTTTTTTTCTATAGTAGAAATAGTTGTTTTAAGCACTGTCTATGTCTTTTCTTTTACTATAATCAAGATGTGGATGAGTTTAAATGAACACTCTCTTAGGGCCAAATTCCAATTTTCCATATCTTTGATGTCATCAAATTGGAAGGAAGGATACTTCATAATTCGTAATCCATGTGGTATTCTCTGTGATTGAATGGGGGTAGTTATCAAGCCGTCAACCTCAAATACGCTGGAATTCCGCAGCGTATTTGTGGCGAGGCTGATTCGCCTTAGTTATCAAAGGCTAGAGACCGGCAAAAGTAGAATTTTGTGACGTAAGCTTCGATCCGCCGGACTCAGTCCGACACAGATCGATTCTTACGTCACTACAGATGTTCCGCACACAAGTGCGGCACAATCTGACTACTTTTGCTAGTTATCAAAAAACTAGCAGGTACGCTCGGCACTTTTCCGGCCCAGCGTACCTGGTTTTCAATCCGCCGCCCTGGAGGCGGCGGATCCCATAGGAATCAATGGGAGTCTGACCATAGCGAAAGTACAAGTTCGCTGCTGCCCGACATCCCATTGATTCCTATGGGAGCTGTCTACACCTAACACCCTAACATGTACCCCGAGTCTAAACACCCCAAATCTGCCCCCCCTACGCTGCCGCAACTAAATAAAGTTATTACCCCCTAAACCGCCACTCCCGGAGCCCACCGCAAGCTACTCTATACATATTAACCCCTAAACCGCCACTCCCTGACCCCGCCGCAACTATAATAAATGTATTAACCCCTAAACCGCCGCTCCCGGACACCGCCGCAACCTACATTATACCTAGTAACCCCTATCCTGCCCCCCCTATACCGCCGCCCTCTATAATAAAGTTATTAACCCCTATCCTGCTGATCCCGCACCTCGCCGCAACTAAATAAATAGTTTAACCCCTAAACCGCTGCTCCCGGATCCTGCCGCAACCTATATTAAATTTATTCAACCCTAATCTGCCCCCCCCTACACCATCGCCACCTATAATACATTTTTTAACCCCTATCCTGCCCCCCACTACACCGCTGCCACTGTAATAAATTTATTAACCCCTAAACCTAAACACTAACCCTAACACCCCCCTAACTTAAATATTAATTAAATAAATCTAAATAATATTTCTAGTATTAACTAAATTAATCCTAATTAAAACTAAATACTTACCTTTAAAATAAACCCTAATATAGCTACAATATAAATAATAATTATATTGTAGCTATCTTAGGATTTATTTTTATTTTACAGGTAACTTTCAATTTATTTTAACTAGGTGCAATAGCTATTAAATAGTTATTAACTATTTAATAGCTACCTAGCTAAAATAAAGAGAAATTTACCTGTAAAATAAAAACTAACCTAAGTTACAATTACACCTAACACTACACTATACTTAAATAAATTATTCCTATTTAAAACTAAATACTTACCTGTAAAATAAACCCTAAGATAGCTACAATGTAATTAATAATTACATTGTAGCTATTTTAGGAATTATATTTATTTTACAGGTAACTTTGCATTTATTTTAGCTAGTTAGAATAGTTATTAAATAGTTGTTAACTATTTAATAACTACCTAGCTAAAAGAAATACAAAATTACCTGTAAAATAAATCCTAACCTAACTTACAATTAAACCTAACACTACACTATCATTAAATTAATTAAATAAATTAACTACAAATAACTACAATTAAATACAATTACATAAACTAACTAAAGTACAAAAAATAAAAAAAGCTAAGTTACAAAAAAAAAATAGGTTACAAACATTTAAAAAATATTACAACAATTTTAAGCTAATTACACCTAATCTAAGCCCCCTAATAAAATAACAAAGCCCCCAAAATAAAAAAATTCCCTACCCTATTCTACATTAAAAAAGTTCAAAGCTCTTTTACCTTACCAGCCCTTAAAAGGGCCTTTTGTGGGGCATGCCCCAAAGAAAACTGCTCTTTTGCCTGTAAAAGAAAAATACAACCCCCCCAACATTAAAACCCACCACCCACATACCCCTAATCTAACCCAAACCCCCCTTAAAATTATCTAACACTAATCCCCTGAAGATCATCCTACCTTGAGTCGTCTTCACTCAGCCGAGCCACCAATGGAACTGAAGAGGAGATCCGGAGCGGCAGAAGTGATCCTCCAAGGGGCGCTGAAGAAATCTTCCATCCGATGAAGTGATCCTCCAGTCGGCGCTGAAGAAGTCTTCCATCCGGGCGATGTCATCTTCCAAGCGGCGCTGAAGAAGTCTTCTATCCGGGCGATGTCATCTTCCAAGCGGGGTCTTCAATCTTCAATCTTCATCCCGTCGACGCGGAACATCCTTCTTTCCCGACGGACTACCGATGAATGAAGGCTCCTTTAAGGGATGTCATCCAAGATGGCGTCCCTTCAATTCCGATTGGCTGATAGGATTCTATCAGCCAATCGGAATTAAGGTAGGAAAAATCTGATTGGCTGATTGAATCAGCCAATCAGATTGAGCTCGCATTCTATTGGCTGATCGGATCAGCCAATAGAATGTGAGCTCAGTCTGATTGGCTGATTGGATCAGCCAATCGGATTGAACTTCAATCTGATTGGCTGATTCAATCAGCCAATCAGATTTTTCCTACTTTAATTCCTATTGGCTGATAGAATCCTATCAGCCAATCA
The DNA here is from genome assembly GCF_027579735.1 of Bombina bombina. Classification (NCBI taxonomy): domain Eukaryota; kingdom Metazoa; phylum Chordata; class Amphibia; order Anura; family Bombinatoridae; genus Bombina; species Bombina bombina. Next base: position 633,196,949 of record NC_069502.1, read on the forward strand.
GAATTGAAGGGACGCCATCTTGGATGACGTCCCTTAAAGGAGCCTTCATTCGTCGGTAGTCCGTTGGGAAAGAAGGATGTTCCGCGTCGGCGGGATGAAGATTGAAGATTGAAGACCCCGCTTGGAAGATGACATCGCCCGGATAGAAGACTTCTTCAGCGCCGACTGGAGGATCACTTCATCGGATGGAAGATTTCTTCAGCGCCCCTTGGAGGATCACTTCTGCCACTCCGGATCTCCTCTTCAGTTCCATCGCTGCTCGGCTGAGTGAAGACGACTTAAGGTAGGATGATCTTCAGGGGATTAGTGTTAGGTTATTTTAAGGGGGGTTTGGGTTAGATTAGGGGTATGTGGGTGGTGGGTTTTAATGTTGGGGGGGTTGGATTTTTCTTTTACAGGCAAAAGAGCTGAATTCTTTGGGGCATGCCCCACGAAAGGCCCTTTTAAGGGCTGGTAAGGTAAAAGAGCTTTGAACTTTTTTAATTTAGAATAGGGTAGGGCATTTTTTTACTTTGGGGGGCTTTGTTATTTTATTAGGGGGCTTAGATTAAGTGTAAGTAGCTTAAAATTGTTGTAATATTTTTAAAATGTTTGTAACTTATTTTTTTTATTTTTTGTAACTTAGCTTTTTTTATTTTTTGTACTTTAGTTAGTTTATGTAATTGTATTTAATTGTAGTTATTTGTAGTTAATTTATTTAATTAATTTAATGATAGTGTAGTGTTAGGTTTAATTGTAACTTAGGTTAGGATTTATTTTACAGGTAATTTTTTATTTCTTTTAGCTAGGTAGTTATTAAATAGTTAATAACTATTTAATAAGTATTCTAACTAGCTAAAATAAATACAAAGTTACCTGTAAAATAAATATAAATCCTAAGATAGCTACAATGTAATTATTAATTATATTGTAGCTATCTTAGGGTTTATTTTACAGGTAAGTATTTAGTTTTAAACAGGAATAATTTATTAAAGTATAGTGTAGTGTTAGGTGTAATTGTAACTTAGGTTAGTTTTTATTTTACAGGTTAATTTCTCTTTATTTTAGCTAGGTAAGCTATTAAATAGTTAATAACTATTTAATAGCTATTGTACCTAGTTAAAATAAATTGAAATTTGCCTGTAAAATAAAAATAAATCCTAACATAGCTACAATATAATTATTATTTATATTGTAGCTATATTAGGGTTTATTTTAAAGGTAAGTATTTAGTTTTAAATAGGATTAATTTAGTTCATAATAGAAATATTATTTAGATTTATTTAATTAATATTTAAGTTAGGGGGTGTTAGGGTTAGTGTTAGACTTAGGTTTAGGGGTTAATAATTTTATTACAGTGGCGGCGGTGTAGTGGGGGCAGGATAGGGGTTAATAAATGTATTATAGGTGGCGACGGTGTAGGGCGGGCAGGATAGGGGTTAATAAATTTAATATAGGTTGCGGTGGGGTCCGGGAGCGGCAGTTTAGGGGCTAAACTATTTATTTAGTTGCACACGAGGTGCGGGATCAGCAGGATAGGGGTTAATAACTTTATTATAGAGGGCGGCGGTATAGGGGGGGCAGGATAGGGGTTACTAGGTATAATGTAGGTTGCGGCGGTGTCCGGGAGCGCCGGTTTAGGGGTTAATAAATTTATAAGAGTTGCGGCGGGGTCTAGGAGCGGCGGTTTAGGGGTTACTAACTTTATTTAGTTGCGGGGGGCTCCGGGGGCGCCGGTATAGGGGGTAGAACAGTGTAGTTTAGTGTGGGTGCTTAGTGACAGGCTAGCAAGAAAGCTGTACAAAAGCCAAAGAGCAGCGAGATCGGATGAGTGATAACTCTCACAGTCCGCTGCTCATCGCCACGTACTTGGTGCACGGCTTTTTGACAGCTTTTTTGATAACTTAGGCGAATTTTTGCAGGTCCGCGGCGGCGATGTGAGGCAAGCTTAGGCGGGCATATTGGGCCGGCGAAAGCAGGAAAAGTAGACGCGTTGATAACTACCCCCCAATATGTCACTTAGAGAACCAGTAAGTACAGTAGATTTGCATGATGAATAAATGCATGATAAAAAGACAAGGCACTAGTACTATGGGGCTGATTCCTATATGCCCCGTATGCTGCTATATGCAGCTGTTTCCGCACGAGCCTTCAGGCTCACCGGAAACATAAGTTAAGAAGCAGCGGTCTTAAGACCGCGCCTCCTTAACTCGTCCACCACCTCTGAGGCGGCGGACAGCAATCTGCCTGATTGCATATGATCAAGTTGATTGACACCCCTTGAATCTGCAGGGGGCGACATTGCACAAGCATTTCACAAGGAATGCTTGTGCAATGATAAATGGCGACAGCATATGCTGTCAGCATTTATGAATGTCTGGCGGACATGATCACGTCTGCCAAACACATGATAAATCGGCCCCTTAGGGGCATATTTATCAAGCTCCAAATAGAGCTTGATGCCCGTGTTTCTGGCGAGCCTGAAGGAAACAAAAGTTATAAAGCAGCGGTCTTAAGACTGCTGCTCCATAACCTGTCTGCCTGCTCTGAGGCGGCGGTCAGAAATCAACCCAATCGAATACGATCTGGTTGATTGACACCCCTGCTAGCAACCGATTGACCGCAAATCTGCAGGGGGCAGAATTGCACCAGCAGTTCACAAGAACTGCTGGTGCAATGATAAATGCCGACAGTGTATGCTGTCGGCATTTATCGATGCACAGCGGACATGATCTGCTATATCGGATCATGTCCACTCGCACCATAGTAAATAGGCCCCATAGTCTGAACTTCAAATGAGTAGTAGACTTTTTTCTGACAAATTTTAAAGTTATGTCTATTTACACTCCTCCTGTATCATGTGACATCCATCAGCCAATCACAAATGCATATACATATATTCTGTGAATTCTTGCACATGCTCAATAGGAGCTGGTAACTCAAAACGTGTAAATTGGAAAGTTGTTTAAAATTGCATGCTCTATCTAAAATCATGAAAGTTTAATTTTGACTTGAGTGTCCATTGAAAGGCCATTATATCCCACATCAATCTTAGATCATTAGGGGCCTATCTATCAAGCTGTCAACCGCAAATATGCCGAAAATTCTGCAGTGTAATTGTTGCGAGCTTGATCCGACCTAGCTATCAAAGCCTACAGACCGGCAAATGTTGAAATTTGTGACGTAACATACGATCCACCGGTCTCAATCCAACGCAGATCGATGCTTACGTCATTACAGATGTTCCGAATACACATTCGGCTCTATTTGACACTATTTCCCAGTTATCAAACTTTTAACAGGTACGCTCGCGGCTCTTCCGGCCCAGCGTAACTGGTTTTAAAGTAGAAAAAAGAAGAAAATTGGATAGTCCAGAGAACTCAGTTGATAACTATGTACAAGCTGCATATAGTCACAGTGAGGTTGGCAAGAACAGGTGAGATATAAAACTTAACATTTAATGGTAAGATAATTAAAATATATAAATGGACACTACTGGTGTAAATGTGTATAAAACAATTAAAATGTCATAGAATGTAGATATTTGTGAGTTCTTAGAGGAGTTGCTGACATCTGTATGATATATTACACATATACCAATGAAAAATGTTGTTGTTTATCATAAACATAACTCCTTAACAAGTAGGATATTACTGATATATACCCATACAATCATAACCATTTAACCAATTGATGTGTATTTTAAGACCTTTAAGTACGATCTGATATCTAGTAATATCTATAAATACTTTGGATACGGCGGATTGGCTTTTGGCCCCCCCCCTTCCTCATCAAGGGCGAGTCACGTGACGGACGTTCATCCAATGGTGAGAGGTCATACGGTATTGACTACTACTAGGGGTGTGTGGGAATCCTCACCCCGGATTGGTGTAAAATTATATTGATGGACTTTACATCCTTTATAATAATCTTATGTAATTAATAACCATCCACAAACCCTCCCATTTTCAAATTGGTTATGGGCCCCATACAAGACTTAATACATGGAGTCAAACTATGTTATTTTTCTCATACTGATATTAATAAGAATACTGGGATTATTTCATTGGCAATGATTAAATAAAAATAAAAATAAAATGTTTCTGGAAAGCTCATTTTAATATTGGAATATGTTCCAGACACTATTGCATGATTTTGATTATGTGCTTATTGTACAGCAAGTTTCATCATTCGTACTGACACTTAATCTTTAGTTTTCGATTAACCAGGACATATTTTGGTATATATTGATTCTCTAATGATGAGATAAAACTTTGAGAATTTTTAGGTTTTAGTATTATGTTGGACATCAAAGTTATCAGAAATATGACTAAAGATTATTAGGCGTCTCTACTAAACAGCAACTCCTCTAAGAATCCGCAAATATCTATATTTGTATCACATATTAAAGCACATATACCCATGTAAATTTCGTTGTTTATCAAAAACATAATTCCTTATTAAGCAGGATATTACTGATACATATCCATACAATCATAACTACTTAACCAATTGATGTGTACATTTAGACCTTTAGTTATGATCGATATCTAGTAATATCTATGAATACTTTGGATGCGGCTGATCGGCTTTTGGCCCCGCCCCCCCTCTTCATCATCAAGGGCGAGTCACATGACGGACGTTCATCCAATGGTGAGAGATCATACGGTATTGGCTACTCCTGGGGTGTGTGTGAATCTTCACCCCTGATTGGTGTAAAATTATATTTAAGCAGTGAGGTTTGCCCGGGTCGGGTTATCCTTTGAGAAAGCCATTTGTTTGGCGAAATGTGCATCAGGCGCTTGTTCTGAAAGCTCTGCTGCCTTATTTTTTGCATTGTCCACTTTTGGATAGGTTCAACACATATTGTGACTTTATTGCGTAATTACGTTTTGTACCCATACTATACTGTTCCTGATTAATATCCCTTAATGGCTTATGTTGGGGACTCTGACAGGGTTTGCACCCCTCCAGCATTGCACTAGTTATAGATAATTTGTTTGAGGTCAATCCTCTTTTTTTCAGATAGTTGTACCTGTGCAATCCGCAAGCATTTTTGGGTGCTTCCTTGCCAGATAATCCCTCATTCTACTGACAATACACTGTATGGTTAATACCTGGGCATGCCTGCTTTCTTTTCCTTCTATGACATTTTAATTGTTTCTATACACATTTACACCAGTAGTGTCCATTTATATATTTAATTATCTTACCATTAAATGTTAAGTTTTATATTTCACCTGTTCTAGCCAATCTCACTGTGACTATATGCATCTTGTACATAGTTATCATCTGAGTGTTCTGGACTATCCAATTTTCTTCTTTTTTCTACTGTGTATTATCAGGCTAGTGAGCACCCCCCGCCTAATATTAGTATGGCAATATTTCCCACTAAATACACAGCCATAATCTTTGACTGTGTATAAGATTTATGACTAATTTGGGGACATATATGAATTTTGTTATTTTCCCTTCTCTCTTCCGCATATATACCTGGTTTTAAATCTGCCACCATGGAGGCTGCGGATGCCATATAAATCAATGGGAGTCTGAAAGCACCGAAAGCTTATGTTTGATGCTGCCAGATATCCCATTGATTTATATGGTTGAAAACAAGTAACGTTTACACCTAACACCCTAACATAAACCCGAGTCTAAACACCCCTAATCTGTCGCCCGACATCGCTGCAACCTAAATAAAATGCATTAACCCTTATCCCGCCGCTCCCCGACACCGCCACCACTAAATAAACTTATTAACCCTCCCACATTACTACCACTAACTAAACCTATTAACCCCTAAACCGTCAGCCCCCCACTTTGTTAAAAATAATTTAAGCTATTAACCCTTAAACCTAACAACCCGCTAACTTTAAATTAAAATTACAACATCCCTATCTTCAAATAAATTAAAACTTACCTGTAGAATTAAAATAAACTATATTATTTATTACTTTATATTGTGCAGACTCCCATACTCTATATTGTGCAGATTCCCATACTCTATATTGCGCAGACTACCATACTCTATATTGTACACACTCCCATACTCTTTATTGTACAGACTCCAATATTCTATATTGTGCAGACTCCCATACTCTACATTGTACAGACTCCCATACTCTATATTGTGCAGGCTCCCATACTCTATATTGTGCAGACTCCCATACTCTATATTGTGCAGACTCCCACACTCTATATTGTACAGACTCCCATACTCTATATTGTGCAGACTCCCATACCCTATATTGTGCAGATTCCTATACTCTATATTGTGCAGACTCCCATACTTTACTGTATATTATGTAGACTCCCATACTTTATATTGTGCAGACTCCCATACTTTATATTGTGCAGATTCCCATACTCTATATTGTGCAGATTCCCATACTCTATATTGTGCAGATTCCCATACTCTATATTGCACAGACTCCCATACTCTATATTGTGCAGACTCCCATACTCTATATTGTGCAGACTCCCATACTCTATATTGTGCAGATCCCCATACTCTATATTGTGCAGACTCCCATACTTTACTGTATATTGGGTAGACTCCCATACTTTATATTGTGCAGACTCCCATACTTTATATTATGCAGATTCCCATACTCTATATTGTGCAGACTCCCATACTTTATAGCTATAATATGGTAATATATATTTATACATGCAAGGTTCATCTTGTCTTTTTTATTTATATGTGTATTTTTTTCTCACATACTTTTTGTGATAACATTTTCAACTATGTCATAATCAGAGCACTGAGGAATTCTGAATTGGGGGGGCTGGGGGTACAATAGTGAGGTGGTACAGTGAGGTAGAATACAGAGTTGGTACAGTGAGGTACTATAGTGAGGTGGTACAGTGAGGTACTATAGTCAATCTCTACTGTACTGGTGGAAGAGACTCAGTCAGTGCTAATGGGTTAGGGGGTGCAATACTTGCCTTGCCCTGGTCGCTGACAACCTATGTTACGCCACTGCGCTACAGCAGATCATGTCCGCCAGACACTGATAAATCGGCCCCAAGGTATCTATGTGTAGCCACCAATCAGCAGCTACAGAGTCTACTTAGATATGCTTTTCAACAAAGAATATGAAGAGAATGAAGCAAATTAAATAATATAATTAAACTGGAAAGTTGTTTAAAATTGCATACTCTTTCTAAAGCATGACAAAATTGCTTTAAAGCAGAACAAGAACTACAGTACTTATTTAACTAGCACATCTCTGAAAAAAATTAAGACTTTTAAAAACAAACGCCTAGATTACGAGTTTGGCGTTAGTCTTAAAAAGCAGCGTTGAGAGGTTCCAACGCTGCTTTTTAACGCCCGCTGGTATTACGAGTCAGACAGGAAAGGGTCTACCGCTCACTTTTCTTCTGCGACTTGAGGCTTCCGCAAATCCCCTTACGACAATTGCGTATCCTATCTTTTTAATGGGATTTGCCTAACGCTGGTATTACGAGTCTTGGAAGAAGTGAGCGGTAGACCCTCTCCTGTCAAGACTCCTACCGCATTTAAAAGTCAGTAGTTAAGAGTTTTATAGTCTAACGCCGGAACATAAAACTCTTAACTAAAGTGCTAAAAGTACACCAACACCCATAAACGACCTATTAACCCCTAAACCGAGCCCCCCCCCCCCCCCACATCGGAAACACTTTAATACATATATTGACCCCTAATCTGCCGATCGGACATCGCCGCCACTTTAATAAATATACTAACCCCTAACCGCCGCACTCCCGCCTCGCAAACACTAGTTCAATTTTATTAACCCCTAATCTGCCGTCCCTAACATCGCTGACACCTACTTACATTTATTAACCCCTAATCTGCCACCCCCAACGTTGCCGCTACTATATTAAAGGTATTAACCCCTAAACCTAAGTCTAACCCTAACCCCCCCTAACTTAAATATAATTTAAATTAAACTAAATAAATTTAACATAATTACATAAATTAATCCTATTTAAAACTAAATATTTACCTGTAAAATAAACCATAAGCTAGCTACAATATAACTAATAGTTACATTGTAGTTATTTTAGTATTTATATTTATTTTACAGGCAACTTTGTATTTATTTTAACTAGGTACAATAGTTATTAACCCTTTAAGGACACAGCTTTCAGTTTGCTCAATTGTTTTATGACGGAAAAATTCCGTCATATGTCCTTAAGAGGTTAAACAGTTATTAACTATTTAATAACTACCTAGCTAAAATAAGTACAAAATTACCTGTAAAATAAATCCTAGCCTAAGTTACAATTAAACCTAACACTACACTATCATTAAATAAATTACCTAAACTACCTACAATTAATTACAATTAAATTAAATAAACTAAATTATGAAAAAAAAAAACACTAAATTACAGGGAAAAAAAAGAATTATAAGAATTTTAAACTAATAACACCTAATCTAATCCCCCTAATAAAATAAAAAAGCCCCCCAAAATAATAAAATTCCCTACCCTATACTAAATTACAAATAGCCCTTAAAAGGGCCTTTTGCGGGGCATTGCCCCAAAGTAATCAGCTCTTTCACCTGTAAAAAAAATACAATACCCCCAACATTAAAACCCACCACCCACACACCCAACCCTAATCTAAAACCCACCCAATCCCCCCTTAAAGAAACCTAACACTACCCCCTGAAGATCTCCCTACCTTGAGCCGTCTTCACCCAGCTGGGCACAAGTAGTCCTCCAGAGGGTCCGAAGTCTTCATCCTATCCGGGCAGAAGAGGTCCTCCAAGCGGCAGAAGTCTTCATCCAAGTGGCATCTTCTATCTTCATCCATCCGGAGCGGAGCGGGTCCATCTTCAATCTAGCCGACGGGGAGCCATCCTCTTCAAACGACGTCCTAACACTGAATGAAGGTTCCTTTAAATGACGTCATCCAAGATGGCGTCCCTTGAATTCCGATTGGCTGATAGGATTCTATCAGCCAATCGGAATTAAGGTAGGAAAAATCCTATTGGCTGATCCAATCAGCCAATAGGATTGAAGTTCAATCCTATTGGCTGATTGATCAGCCAATAGGATTGAGCTTGCATTCTATTGACTGTTCCAATCAGCCAATAGAATGCAAGCTCAATCCTATTGGCTGATCCAATCAGCCAATAGGATTTTTCCTACCTTACCTGAATCTTATCAGCCAATTGGAATTCAAGGGACTCCATCTTGGATTACTTAATTTAAAGGAACCTTCATTCAGTGTTAGGACGTCATTTGAAGAGGATGGCTCCGCGTCGGCTGGATTGAAGATGGACCCGCTCCGCTCCGGATGGATGAAGATAGAAGATGCCGCTTGGATGAAGACTTCTGCTGCTTGGAGGACCTCTTCTGCCCGGATAGGATGAAGACTTCGGACCCTCTGGAGAACCACTTGTGCCCAGCTGGGTGAAGACGGCTCAAGGTAGGGAGATCTTCAGGGGGGTAGTGTTATTTTTTTTTAAGGGGGGATTGGGTGGGTTTTAGAGTAGGGTTGGGTGTGTGGGTGGTGGGTTTTAATGTTGGGAGGGTATTGTATTTTTTTTACAGGTGAAAGAGCTGATTACTTTGGGGCAATGCCCCACAAAAGGCCCTTTTAAGGGCTATTTGTAATTTAGTATAGGGTAGGGAATTTTATTATTTTGGGGGGCTTTTTTATTTTATTAGTGGGATTAGATTAGGTGTAATTAGTTTAAAATTCTTGTAATTCTTTTTTTTCTGTAATTTAGTGGTTTTTTTTCGTAATTTAGTTTATTTTATTTTATTGTAATTAATTGTAGGTAGTTTAGGTAATTTATTTAATGATAGTGTAGTGTTAGGTTTAATTGTAACTTAGGTTAGGATTTATTTTACAGGTAATTTTGTACTTATTTTAGCTAGGTAGTTATTAAATAGTTAATAACTATTTAATAACTATTGTACCTAGTTAAAATAAAAACAAAGTTGCCTGTAAAATAAATATAAATCCTAAGATAGCTACAATGTAACTATTAGTTATATTGTAGCTAGCTTAGGGTTTATTTTATCGGTAAGTATTTAGTTTTAAATAGGATTAATTTATTTAATTATGTTAAATTTATTTAGTTTAATTTAAATTATATTTAAGTTAGGGGGGGTTAGACTTAGGGTTAGACTTAGGTTTAGGGGTTAATAAATTTAATATAGTAGCGGCGATGTTGGGGTCGGAAGATTAGGGGTTAATAAATGTAATATAGTTGCTGCGACGTTGGGGGCAGATTAGGGGTTAATAAATATAATGTAGGGTTCGGCGATGTTGGGGGCAGCAGATTAGGGGTTCATAGGGATAATGTAGGTGGCGGCGGTGTCTGGAGCAGCAGATTAGGGGTTAATAATATAATGTAGGTGTCAGCGATAGCGGGGGCAGCAGATTAAGGGTTAATAAGTGTAATATTAGGGGTGTTTAGACTCGGGGTTCATGTTAGGGTGTTAGGTGCAGACATAAAATTCATTTTCCCATAGGAATCAATGGGGCTGCGTTAGGAGCTGGACGCTGCTTTTTTGCAGGTGTTAGGTTTTTTTTCAGCCAGCTCAGCACCATTGTTTCCTATGGGGAAATTTTGCACAAGCACGTTTAGCCAGCTCACCGCTGACTTAAGCAACGCTGGTATTGAGGTGAGATGAGGAGCTAAATTCTGCTCTACGCTCACCTTTTTGCGGCTAACGTCAGGTTTAAAAAAACCTGTAATACCAGCGTTGTCTTAAAGGAGCGGTCGGAAAAAAAGGCTCGTTAGCCCCGCAAGCCTTACCGACAAAAACTCGTAATCTAGCCAAAAGTGTCCTAAAAACCAAGTGGAGAGCTATTGATAGCTTGGGTCGAGAATAGTGTGCAATCTGGTATTACAAGTCCATGGTAAAGAATAATTACCAAATAAAGTTTAGTGCGACTGACAACTCTTTCAATGTATAGCGTGGTCTCACTAAACATCACTAATATTATAAGTTGTGAGTTCTGTGTTGCGAACTAGTACAACACATAATAGAGCTAAAATAATTTAGAGTGACTTAAAACCTTAAGTAAATTGTTAGGGCTAGAATAAAAGTAATGTAAAATGTTTCAGGAGAAATGTGAGCAAGCATTTTTTTACAGAAAGGGTGGTGGATTCATGGAATAAACTTCCAATTGAGGTTGTGAACACAAAGGGGCAGATTTATCAAATGTCGGGCAGACATGATTCGCTACGCTGTCTGCATTTATCATTGCACAAGCATTTCTTGCCCCTTGCGGCCAATCACCTGCTAGCAGGGGGTGTCAATCATTCCGATCATATCTGATCGGGATGATTGCAGTCTGCACCTCAGAGGTGGAGGACAAGTTAAGGAGCAGTGGTCTTAAAACTGCTGCTTCTTAACTCCTATTTCCGGCATGCCTGAAGGCTCGCGTGGAAAAAGCACTGCTTAGTAAATCGTCCCCAAAGACAGTAAAATAATAAAAAAATGCATAAGGCAATCCTAATAACATATAATATGAGTAGACTTGATGGACCTTTTTGGTTCTTAGCTAACATCAAATTCTATGTATTAAAAATAAATTGTTACACATTTATATATATTAGAGATGTGCATTCTGCATGCTGATTCATCTAATCGTTTGATAAACAAACAGCCAAATACATTATTGGATGAAACAAATGAAAAACAAATGATTGCTTGACAAAATCGATTTGGTCATTCCTTGGTGCTGGAACAGGGGAAATGAGTTATACTGTTTGGTTAATAAGCTCTTTTGTTTGTAATGATCTACAGGAGGTCATACAATTCATTTGTTCATTGTCTCATGTTGTCCAATCATTTTATTGTATTACTAATGATGATTTTAGTCATACAGGTGATGTATGTTCACTTCACATTAAAAAATAGGTTATTTTAATTGCTGAAATCCTATAATGTAAGAATCTTGAAAATATTAATTGTCTTTTAGCTGTTCGCTTTGGAAATAACAGTAACAAATTTGAATTCAATATTTGTCTGAACTGTCTGAACCAAATCCATCTTTTGAACAAATCTAATTTTTTGCCTGTGCACATGTCTTACATATTACATGTAAAATATAGGTTTATTATTGAAATAATTGTAGAAAAAGTCTTTTAAAATGATATGTCAAGTTTTTGATTAGGAACGGTTCAAATGTGTAAATTTGTATGTGTGTATGTATATATGTGTATGTATGTATTAACATATATACACATATAAATATATACACACACACACCCCTACAATTAGTATTTGGATAGAACAAATAGAGGACACTCAAGCACTTGAGGAATATGGTTACTACAAGAAAACTAATCTAGATTTATTTTATGATATCAAATTCCACTGGGAATCCAGCAGAAAGCTATTGGAATCTACTTTAACTCTACATCCAAATGCGGGAACTAATAACTAATGAGTATTGTATGACAATAAGAGGACTCTCTCTGGAGGGTCTAGCATGGGTTATTTCACCTTGTTTCTTACTCTTCCTCTCCCTACACATTTCCTCCTCTGCCACCTACCTTTTCCACTTTTGTACTAGTAAGTTTTTCCTTATTTATCTAATACGCAGCCACAACTTGAAAGCAAAAAATTCTTATGGAGACATTTGTGTCTCGTTCCATTTTAGCTTATTTAAATTGCTTTAAGACTTTACCAGTTCGCTCCTACTGTAGCTTTAATTACTGTGTCTCAAACATGTCACTTTCTATGTACTTTTTAATAAAAATGAATAAGCACGAAAAATAAAAATAAAATAAAAAATACACACATATATATATATATATATATATATATATATATATATATATATATATATATATATATATATATATATATATATATAGGAGGAAGAGCATGAGAAAAGCGCTATGCAAGGATCAGGTTCCAGGATTCACTGTTATTGGATAATTTAGTATAAATGTGTTATGATATGTATTATTCAACAAAGACTGTGGTAGGGATTAGTGTTTCAACCACATAAAATAATCACTCCTTAAACAAAATCATGTGAAGCGAAATTAAAAAAGGTTTTTTGTTAAAAGAAACCAATATTAAGAAAGTTCATTCAAAATATATATAAAAGATAATAATAATTAGGTTTATCACACTTTGATATCCGGTAGGTATTACACTTACTAGAACAAACCTCAATCATATGAGGTAAGTTGCCGCCTCTGTAAGTGGGAAACTTCCGAAGATCTGCAGTGGCCAAGTGTACTTGGCTTTGTCTTTTGTTCTTCTCCTCTCAGAGTATTGAGTTGAGATCCAGATTGAAGACTGGTGGTGAATTTTCTCCAAGAATCCAGCAGATTTATGCAGAATAAGAAGCAGAAGAAAAAGAGTGTAACACTGTTTATTTAAATAAAAAGATATATTAAAACAGACAAGTGGCCACTCACATTAAGAATCCTCAAACATATGAGGTATGTAAAATACACTTAGCAGTAGCCTGTGATTGACGAGCTGTGTCTATGGGAAACCAGTGGTGCTGTGTCTCAGACAAAAGAGAACAGTTCCTCCCATATGTAGATGATCGTTCCGTAATTAAGCACAAATCCAAATGAGTGTTTCAAGTGTGCATATGCTATACACAGTCCGAAAAGTATAAATAATATAAAAGCATTCCAAATGGAGCAATAAATAGTCCCTTACGCGTTTCAAAGGTGTATTTCTCCTTCTTCTTCAGAGGGTATTCATCATCGTTGAATACCCTCTGAAGAAGAAGGAGAAATACACCTTTGAAACGTGTAAGGGACTATTTATTGCTCCATTTGGAGTGCTTTTATATATATTTATATAGGAGGAAGAGCATGAGAAAAGCGCTATGCAAGGATCATGTCCCAGGATTCACTGTTATTGGATAATTTAGTATAAATGTGTTATGATATGTATTATTCAACAAAGACTGTGGTAGGGATTAGTGTTTCAACCACATAAAATAATCACTCCTTAAACAAAATCATGTGAAGTGAAATTAAAAAAGGTTTTTTGTTAAAAGAAACCAATATTAACCCCTTAATGACCACAATGTACCCTGTATGTCACTGGTCGTTAAGTGTTTTTTCAGGACATAATAGCACAAGTCTAGCAAGAAAACGCTATTAATGCCTTCCCTCCAGCAGGCTTTGTGGAATAGAGCCGTCTCAACGCTAATGGCAAGACCGCGCTATAAAACAATCACGTCCCAAAAAAAGGCCAGCGACATACAGGGTACGTCGCTGGTCCTTAAGGGGTTAAGAAAGTTCATTCAAAATATATATAAAAGATAATAATAATTAGGTTTATCACACTTTGATATCCGGTAGGTATTACACTTACTAGAACAAACCTCAATCATATGAGGTAAGTTGCCACCTCTGTATGTGGGAAACTTCCGAAGATCTGCAGTGGCCAAGTGTACTTGGCTTTGTCTTTTGTTCTTCTCTTCTCAGAGTATGGAGTTGAGATCCAGATTGAAGACTGGTGGTGAATTTTCTCCAAGAATCCAGCAGATTTATGCAGAATAAGAAGCAGAAGAAAAAGAGTGTAACACTGTTTATTTAAATAAAAAGATATATTAAAACAGACAAGTGGCCACTCACATTAAGAATCCTCAAACATATGAGGTATGTAAAATACACTTAGCAGTAGCCTGTGATTGACGAGCTGTGTCTATGGGAAACCAGTGGTGCTGTGTCTCAGACAAAAGAGAACAGTTCCTCCCATATGTAGATGATCGTTCCGTAATTAAGCACAAATCCAAATGAGTGTTTCAAGTGTGCATATGCTATACACAGTCCGAAAAGTATAAACAATATAAAAGCATTCCAAATGGAGCAATAAATAGTCCCTTACGCGTTTCAAAGGTGTATTTCTCGTTCTTCTTCAGAGGGTATTCATCATCGTTGAATACCCTCTGAAGAAGAAGGAGAAATACACCTTTGAAACGTGTAAGGGACTATTTATTGCTCCATTTGGAGTGCTTTTATATTATTTATACTTTTCGGACTGTGTATAGCATATGCACACTTGAAACACTCATTTGGGTTTGTGCTTAATTACGGAACGATCATCTACATATGGGAGGAATATTTCTCTTTTGTCTGAGACACAGCACCACTGGTTTGCCATAGACACAGCTCATCAATCACAGGCTACTGCTAAGTGTATTTTACATACCTCATATGTTTGAGGATTCTTAATGTGAGTGGCCACTTGTCTGTTTTAATATATATTTTTATTTAAATAAACAGTGTTACACTATGTATTCTTTTTCTTCGTGTTACACTATGTATTCTTTTTCTTCTGCTTCTTATTCTGCATAAATCTGCTGGATTCTTGGAGAAAATTCACCACCAGTCTTCAATCTGGATCTCAACTCCATACTCTGAGAGGAGAAGAACAAAAGACAAAGCCAAGTACACTTGGCCACTGCAGATCTTCGGAAGTTTCCCACTTACAGAGGCGGCAACTTACCTCATATGATTGAGGTTTGATCTAATAAGTGTAATACCTACCGGATATCAAAGTGTGATAAACCTAATTATTATTATCTTTTATATATATTTTGAATGAACTTTCTTAATATTGGTTTCTTTTAACAAAAAACCTTTTTTAATTTCGCTTCACATGATTTTGTTTAAGGAGTGATTATTTTATGTGGTTGAAACACTAATCCCTACCACAGTCTTTGTTGAATAATACATATCATAACACATTTATACTAAATTATCCAATAACAGTGAATCCTGGAACCTGATCCTTGCATAGAGCTTTTCTCATCCTCTTCCTCCTATTTCTTTTGTTGAGATACTCTCACCTTTCTCAGGTGAGACATCTTTCCAATTTCTGAGATACATAGCTGCATATATAGGATTCCCCACCATCATATTAGCTTACTTCACACACAGCGCCAATCCTGGTGTGTGTGGTGTGTTTCTCTATTGCTCTCCCTTTTAAGAGACTAGAAGTCCCCCACATACTCCTCTTCTCCTGTCTCACATATATATAAATGTATACCCTCTGTATTCAAGAAAGCACTCTCCAGTATTTGAATCTATCTTTTAATTGTGTTAGCCTTTTGGGGTCACTCCCATCCTTAGACACATCAAAAGCAAGTGTAACTTACCACCCTTATGTACATGACTCCCACACCTGTGTTCACAGATCTGCCCCATGTCGAACTACTCTGCGGCGTCCTAATTGTGCAACTGCGCATGCGCGAGCGGTGTCATGGAGGTCCGTTTAGGCCAACTGTAAAAAAGCAAAACATAAAAATATACTTGAAAAACAACAGCTACTATGTATCATATACTGATTTAGAGGATCAAACTTAATGATCTGCTACCTTCAGTAGCTACTTATAGGAAACACTGCAGATTGGGTATTTAGACTTTTTGGGCTACGGTATCTAAGAGATATATTCACTTACTTTCCCTTTGCAAAAGTCTCTTTTTCCCTATCACCACTTCTATTTAGCGGAGGTATGTGGTCAATGATTATATACCTTAGATCTGTGTTGTAGAAAATGTCTAGGCACCGGTTGCTCCATACTGCCAGATTTCAGAGCATTACGTATAGCAGATCGGTGGTTAGCCATCCTAGTCTGTAGGTCATCCTGGGTTTTACCTATATAACATTTCCCACACAGACAGTGTAGCATGTACACAATGTACTTAGTGGTACAGGTCAACCCAAACCTAATCTCATATTTTTTTGTTTTCCTTTGATGTACAAAACAATTTCTCTATGTTAATCCACCACCCCACTAACCACCCCCTTAACCCATTGCACAGGTAACAACCATTCCTATTAGAACCTAGCCATGTTTTTTGCACATAACAGGGTCTATAGTCAGGCCTTAACAGCATGTCTTTTATTGATCGACCACTTCTATAGCCAATTAGTGGGCCTCCAATTTTTTAAATGGAAGAGTATTGTCCATTTCTAATATTTCCCAATGTTCTGTAAGAATTCTTGGGAATTCCACGTTGTCCTTAGTGAATTCCATAGAGAGCATCAACCGCTACAATTTCTTAGTTTTCTCACTTTTCATCAGTGCTTGTTCTTGTGTCATCTCTTGGCAGTTTTCAAAAGCTTCTTGTAAGTAGGATTTCCCATATCCACATTCCTCAAACCTTGAATACATATCATCCATTTAAGCTTGTTTATTCTGCGAGTCTGTCTTGTTTCTTACTACTCCTTTACATTGTGATTTTCGTAGCACTTTTTTGAGACACAGAGAGTGACAACTAGTCACTTCAAGGATTGAGTTTTGATCATCATTTATTTGGTACAAAGTTGTCTGTAGTCCTGCTCCACACTTAAAGATTCTTAGATCCAGAAAGTCAATTGATTTATCACTATATGTTAGATTTAAGGTTTGTATTCTCAGTATTCAAGACTGCAAACCAGTTTTCCAGCTCCTCTGCTGTACCTCCCCAAACAATAAAGAGGTCATCAATATATCTCCTTAATAACTTCACTCTGGGGTCTGCAAGCATTTGAGTTCCATTTTCATCAAACAATGTCATATATAAATTGGCATACAATGAGCTATATTTGACCCCATAGGTGTGCCTGAGATTTGTAAATAGTGCTCCAAAATCACAATTTAAATGAGTAGTAGGAAACAACATGGACTCACAGAATAAACAAGCACAATTGGATGATATGTTTTTAAGGTTTGGGGAACGTGGATATGGGAAATCCTACTTACAAGAAGCTTTTGAAAACTTCCAAGAGATGAAACAGGAACAAGCACTGATGAAAGTAAGAAAACTAAGAAATTGTAGTGGTTGATCTTCTCCATGGAATTCACTCAGGACAAGGTGGAATTCCCAAGAATTCTTAAAGAACATTGGGAAATATTAGAAACGGACAATACTCTTCCATTTAAAAATTGGAGGCCCCACTAATTGGCTATAGAAGGGGTCTATCAATAAAAGACATGCTATTAAGACCCGACTATAGACCCTGTTATGTAAAAAAAAACATGGCTGGGTTCTAATAGGAATGGCTGTTACTGGTGCAGTGGGTGTACAAGCTGTAGGAGATTAATACAGAGAAATTGTTTTGTGCATCCATGGAAAACAAAAAATATGAGATTAGGTTTAGGGAGACCTGTACCACTAAGTACTTTGTATACATGCTACACTGTCTGTGTGGGAAATTATATATAGGTAAAACTCAGGATGACCTACAGACTAGGATGGCTAACTACTGGTCTGCTCTGAATTCTGGGAGTATGGAGCAACCGGTGGCTAGACATTTTTTTACAACACAAGCATACATTTTCTGATCTTAGGTATACAATTATTGACCATACCTCCACTAAATAGAGGTGATGATAGAGGATAGAGACTTTTGCAAGTGGATGTATCTCTTATATACCATAGCCCCTAAAGATCTAAATACCCATTTAGATCTGCAGTGTTTCCTATAAGTAGCTACTGAAGGTATAATGTGTGTGAAGTAATAGTTATAATACTTTTGTTATGAATACAACAATGCAGATGGATATGTGGCAGAGAGCCTGATATAATAACAAGTGATGTATACCATTACGTTTGATCCTCTAAATCAGTATATGATTAGATAGTAGCTGTTGATTTTCAAGTATATTTTTATGTTTTGCTTTTTTACACTTGGCCTAAATGGACCTCCGTGACACAGTTTGCACATGCGCAGTTCCACGAGTAGGATGCAAGTGTGCAAAGGATGCAAAGGGGCAAATCTGTAACACAGGTGTGGGAGTCATGTACATAAGGGTGGTAAGTTACACTTGTTTTTGATGTGTCTGAGAATGGCCATGACCCCAAAAATGTTAACACAATTAAAAGGTAGATTTAAATACCGGAGAGTGCTTTCTTATATACGGAGGGCATAATGCACCACAAATATTGCTGAGCCCACATTGGAATACATATATATATATATATATATATATATATATATATATATACACAGTCCAGTTAAACGACAGCACTCACTGGATTTTGTAAAAATTAACTTTTATTGCAAAGGTATTAAAAAGAGTCCCATGAACACACCCATCATAGGTGTATAGCACACACACATGGCTAATTTGCATGAGGCAGACTGCACATGTCCATATAGTGGATTGAAGGTGTATAAGCTTGTTGGCGCTGCTGAAGATAAGGAAAACTGCTGAAGAATAGATAAGCCCTCTTGGTTCCACTGTGTCCATGGTATGTAACAGACGCCCCTCCCCCGGTCATCCCCTCTTGTCATAGGGGAGATATGATCGATGATCATGGTTTTGAGGCTAGAGATGCTGTGTTTATGATGGGCAAAATGTCAGGCCACCGGCTGATCAGGGGATCCATGTTTGATGGCTTCCCTGATGGCATGGCAATGATTAGCCATTCCCTCACTGAAAGTTGTTATTGTTTTCCCCATGTAAAACAGGGAGCAAGGACAGATGAGCATATATACCACATAACTGTGGCACGACAATCTGTGTTGGATTTTGTATCTTCTGTTGGTATGGGGATGTTAGAACGTTTTCTCTATTAGCATCCTATTACAGGTAATGCAGTCTCCATATTTGAAGCATCCCAGTTGTGTGGATTTAAGCCATATTTCCTTCTGATAGGATTCAATGGGATCTGTTTTAACCAAGATGTCATGGATATTTCTAGCTCTCCGGTATACCATCCGAGGTGGTCTCTTCTTCCACTGTGTCAGATTCTTATCTGTCTGTAAGATGTCCCATCTGTCACGGATGGCTTCATGTATGTGTTTATGAATTGGCGTATATGTCGTAACAAAATTCAGGTTGGAAGTATTCATGGTTTGTTTGTCTCTTATTCCTTGTCAATAGGGACATTTGGGTCTGGTCTGCTTGTTTGGATATTGCCATATCCACATCAGCAATCGAATATCCTCTAGCATATAATTTATCATACATCATATCCAGTTGTTGTTGGAGGATTTCTGGTTCTGAGTTATTACGCATCACCCTGGTGAGCTGTGAGGAGATAATTCCCATTTTCTGATGACATTTTATACTCTGCAGCTAGTATATTAAATCATTTGGATAACATTAAGGGGAAAACAGTGCATTGTCCCATTAAATCATCCTAGTTAGGATCGATCAGGATGATTGGCAAGCATTACTCTTGTGCAACTGGTTGACAACATGGGGTGGAGTTTAGTCAAGCACCGAGAGACACAGTGCCCAGGATGGGGTAAAACTGATGGTTTAACGGGACACTTAAAGCTAGATTATGTAATGCTCATGGGATATTTCTCTATCAGACCAAACTTGGCCAGTAGTCTTCTTATCCCAGCATCAAGTAGAATGATAGGAAATATCCCAGGTCAGAGTAAGTTAGTGAAATGAGGTAAGCAGTACTCACGGTAGACAGGGTAGTCCTTCAGGGCAAGAAGAAGACAGAGAATGGTCAAGACAGGCTGAGTCCGGCAACAGGAAGGCAATCCAGCAGTAAAGCAGTTCATGGGTGAACAAATAGAAAGAGTAGGAATATGCGGGTATCAGCAACAAAGGAAATACAGCAGAGTAATAGTTCAGGGCTAAACCAATAGAATGATCAGACAGGCAGAGTTCGGCAACAATATGGCAATTCAGTGGTTCAGGGGTTAGCAAGCAGAGTGGTCAGATAGGCAGAGTTCAATATCAGTATGGCAATCCAGCAATTCAATAACACAGCACCCAGGAGCACAAGAAGCAACACCTATACTTGGGCAGTGTAGATAGTAAGTTAGAAACTTACATAGTCGCAGGGTTCGTGCCACAGGAGCTCCTGACCAGCTTCGGAGGGGAAGAGACGTGCAGCGATGACGTTATCAACGCACTCTCACAGGAACCACCGCATACCTGGCAACAGCCAGAGCAGCAACCGCCATGTCTCTATCAACAGCCAAAGCAGTACAAGGGAGTGGTGTGACATAGCCCTCCTTTCAAGGGTTCCCTCCGGGAACCAGAGTCGTTTTCAAAAGATGAGCAGCATGGAATCTGGAGACCAAAGATGGAGCATGTACATCATGGGCAGGAACCCAAGAATAATCTGCCACAGAGTAACCCTTCCAATGCACAAGGTAATGTTGTTGCCTGCACCTGTATTTGGAGTCCAGGATCATAGCAACCTCATACTCTGGGTCACTATGGATCAGGAGTGGAGGAGGTCAGAGCTGAGTGTATCTGTGTCATGGAACCAGGGGTACCAGGGATTTCTTCTTACCTGTTCGCAGGTGGGTAAGGCTCATGTGCTCGCAGGTATGCGTACGGGTGTGCCTTGGCGTGCGCGTTCATGGGTGCGCATGTGTGTGAACGGCGTCACAGGTGATTTGCATCTGCTAGGGGAATCTTTGTGACATGCCTCTATCTGCCTTCTCATTGGGTACTAAGTATATGATGCTATCATTGTCTTGGATACGGGGGGCGTTCCTGGGCCCTGTTAGGTTTAAACTCTGGTCTGAGCCCTAGCTTGTTGCTGAGTTATTTTAACATTTTATCTGCATAACTAAGCTTTGTATTTTCTCTATTCCTATTCCCTTACTTTGATCTTGGATTTCCTTTTTTTGACCCCTGGCCTGACTTTCACTTGCAATACTTGCTGCCTTGACCGACTTATATTATCCTGACTACGGCTTTTGGATCTTCCTTGTCTGTACCTTGCCTTTTGATTGTGTGCTTCTTGCTATAGGATTCCTCTCTCGCACTAAGGGTAGCCCTGCTCCCTGACAATCTGTTCTTGATGTAGGGCTTGAGTAGTGAGATGTGAAAGACTGAGCGTATGTGCAGGGTTCTGGGCAAGGAAACTTTGTAGGCAACAGGAGACAGTCTTTTAAAGACTTTGTAAGGGCCGATAAACCTAGGTTGATTGGGTTGACGTAGATGAATATGTCGAGTAGAGACCCAGACACGTTCACCTACCAAAAAGTCACGAGCAGAAGCTCTATGATGATCAGCAAACCTCTTGTATCTAGAGACAGCTGAATGTAACTGAGAGAGAATACGTTGCCAATGAGTAGTGAGGTTAGTAACGTGTCGGTCTGCCGCAGGAACCCCTGTGGACTGAGCAAAAAGAGGAAAGACACAAGGTTGGTATCCTGCTGCAGCTTGAAATGGAGAACATCATAGAGAAGAGTGCCAATAAGTGTTCTTTGCCAGCTCAGCTAGGGGCAACAAATCAGACCAGTTGATATGGAGAGAATTAGCAAAAGTTCTGAGATAGGCTTCGAGATCTTGATTCACTCTCTCTGTCAGCCCATTATTCTGAGGATGGTAGCCAGAAGACAAGGAAACAGTGGTTCAAATCAATTTGGAAAAGGCTTTCCAAAAAGTAGAGATGAATTGTAGACCTCTGTTGGAAACAATATTCATGGGAATGCCATGAAGTCGTACCACATGTAACAGAAAAATAAACGATAATTATTGGGCAGATGGTAGTTTCTTTAAGGGTACAAAATGAGCCAGTCTGGAAAATCGATCCACTACAACCCAGATAACTCTATGATGGTCCACTATGAAGGTGGGAGGTCCACAATGAAATCCATTGTTATGTGTGTCCAAGGTTGTTTGGGAATGGACAAGGGTTAAAGTAAGCCAGGAGCAAGGATCAGGGAGTCTTATTGGCAGCACAAGTCATGCAGGCTTTCACATAATCCTGATCATCAGACTTCATGGTAGGCCACCATACATGTTGGGGAAAGAAGCTTAAAAGTTCTTTCAAACCAGGATGTCCTGAAAGTTAACTGTCATGAGCCCAGGATAGCACAGGGGTGCGTAGGTTCAGAGGTACAAAGAATATATTGTGAGCCGCAGGGGCTTCAGGAGGCTTCAGGAGGCTAGTGATTCTTGACAGTAATGTTGTTTAGGGCTCTGTAGTCGATACAGGGTCTGAGTCCACCATCCTTCTTACTGACGAAAAAGAAGCCAGCCCCGGCTGGAGAAGAGAAATAAAACCTTTAGCTAAGTTCTCTTGTATATAATCCTCCATGGCCTTGGTTTCAGCTTTGGAGAGAGGATAAGTCCTCCCTTTAGGAAGTGGGGCTCCAGGAAAGAGATACATTTTGTAGTCGTAAAGATGGTGGGGTGGCAGCACATCATCTGCTTTCTTTTCAAACACATCTGTAACATCTGTGTATACTGAGGAAAGACTTGATGGGGTCAGTAGACTGGCTATTGGGATGTGGTGCAGAGGAGTAACCTTAGCCAGGCAGGAGTGGAAGCAGGATGTACCACAGGAGACCAACTGTCCCTCAGTCCAGTCGAATTGCAGGTTGTGTATACGAAGCCAAGGAAGACCAAGGATGACAGGTTGTGCTGGAGAATGAATGACATCAAACTGCAACTGTTCGATATGAAGGACTCCCGCAGTCAGGCTTAGGGGTGCTGAATCGAAATGGATTACCCCTGATCCAAGGGGAGTGCCATCCAGAGTAGTTATTTTGAGACATTGTTTTTTCTGCAGAAGAGGCAACCCTGTCTGAATCATAAAATGGTGATCAAGAAAATTTCCAGCTGCCCCTGAATCAATGAAGGCATGAGTGTGGACAGAATTCTGAAGCAAGTAAAGGGTAACAGGTACCAGGATCTGAGAGGGAGTGAGGGGATTTAGTAGAAACCACGCTTAGAGGTACCCCAGCTTTATCCTCTAAGCATTGGCTTTTCTCAGCAGAATATCACAGTTCTTTAGTTGGTGTGAGTTAGAACCACAGTAAAAAACACAGTCTTAATCTCCTCTTCTCTGTCTTTCAGATTCTGTGGGCTTGAGGGAGGACAGAACCATGGGTTCCTCTACAGAGGTAAATGGAGGTGCTGAAGGGGAAGAGGATATTCTAGAGACTGGATGAGTAGGAGGACAAGAGGGAAATATTATATGAGTTCTGTCTCTCTCAGCTTCTCTCTCCTGAAAGCGAGAATCTAAACTGATACAAAGTGTTAGTGACCTCATCCAGGGAGGAAGGAGCATCACAATAAGTAAGCTTGTCCTTGAGGCGCTCATGCAAACCTCTCCTAAATGCCGCCTTGAGAGCACTGCCATCCCAACTGGTCTCAAGTGCAAAGGTGCGAAACTTTATGGCGTATTGTGCCACATATCTATTGCTTTGGCGGAGATCCAAGAGAGAGTACTCTGCAGCAGAAGCATGGACGGAGGTCCCAAACACAGAAGGTAAAACGTAAATGAAGGCATCAGCATCATTCAGGAGTTGAGCAGTCTGTTCCAAAAGGGGAAAGACCCAGGCTAGGGCCTTGTCTTTCAATAAAGAAATGATAAAAGTGACCTTTTACTACTAACACTGGAAGGTGTGAGGATCATTGGGAAAGTGCAGCCTGCACTGATTGAGAAAACCCCTACAATCGGTAGTAGCCTTAATACTTCTCAGGTAATGGTATCCGGGGTATACTTCCAGAAGCAGGGGAAGAAGCTGCAGCACTAGCAGCAGGCACCGGCTGTGTAAGAACAGGAGCAGCGTTCTTCTCTGCAACCAGTGAGGAGAGCATAGTGGTTATAGCCTCTAGTTTAGAATCCAAATTCTGCAAGTGCATGGTATGGGTTCCCAGCATCTGTCCCTGATGAGAGGCTGCTCTTGCTACCTCATTTGGGTCCATGGCCCAAGTATAATGTAATGCTTATGGGATATTTCTCTTTCAGACCAAACTTGGCCAGTAGTCTTCTTATCCCAGCATCAAGTGGAATGATAGGAAATATCCCAGAGCTTAGTAAGTTAGTGAAATGAGGTAAGCAGTACTCACGGTAGACAGGGTAGTCCTTCAGGGCAATAAGAAGAAGAAAGAGAATGGTCAAGATAGGCTGAGGTCCAGAAACAGGAAGGCAATCCAGCAGTAAAGCAGACTGGTGAACCAATAGAAAAGAGCAGGAACAGGCGGGTATCAGCGACAAAGGAAATCCAGCAGAGTAACAGTTCACGGGTAAAACCAATAGAATGGTCAGACAGGCGGAGTGTGTGGTTAAGCAAGCAGAGTGGTCAGACAGGCAGAGTTCAGTAACAGTATAGCAATCCAGCAATTCAGGGGTTAAGCAAGCAGAGTGGTCAGACAGGCAAAGTTCAATATCAGTATGGCAATCCAGCAATTCAGTAACACAGCACCCAGGAGCACAAGAAGCAACACCTATACTTGGGCAGTGAAGATAGTAAGTGAGAAATTTACATAGGCGCAGGATTCACGCCACAGGAGATCCGGACCATCTTCAGAGGGGAAGAGACGTGCGGCAATGACATCATCACTGCATGCTCACAGGAACCGCTGCATCCCTGGCAACAGACAGAGCAGCAACTGCCGCATCCCGGGCAACAGCCAGAGCGGCGCAAGGGAGCGGAGTGACAGATTATGAGTGCAGCGCTATTTTATTACTCCTGCACTAACTTTGTTAGTAAGCTTTTTGCACGTGTTGGGTAGCACGTGTATTACAAGTTGAAAGTAGAAAGTTTTCACAGGAGCGCTAACCTGACCCATACACTTCAATGGAGCATTAAAAGTGAAAAGAAACATGCTTACTCACTCGCAAACTCGATCATGTTTAATCAAGTGCTCTAACATGAAATTAAATATTAATATTCAGCATTTCAATGTTCTTCACATAGCAGAATATCTGATTTTATATAGGTATAGATATATACATACAGTACATACATATATATAATTTGGCGTTAAGGGAATCTGCTGAAAAGCAGACTTGAAGTAAAAAGGTGTGTAATTATGAACCTAATTTGCATATCTTACCCAGAATCCTTTGCTGCATTGGAAACAGTGTATTCCAGAGAAAAAACAAGCCTTCTGGCCTGTCTAGATTTGTTAATGAACTACACAAAGAGTTATTTTATATACTATATATATATATATTATATATATATATATATGTATATACTGAATATCTATTTGTAAATACTACAGTGCTCCACAGCTACAGTGCTCTCGGTCAATCCAAAATGTTAACAAACCTGAATATTTAAAGGGACAGTCAACACCAGAATGTTTTGTTGTTTTAAAAAGAAAGATAATCCCTTGGACTATCCATTCCCCAGTGTTTTGCATAACCAACCTGTTATAGAAATACACTTTTTACCTCTGTGATTACCTGTATCTATACCTCTGAAAAATGCCCCCTTATTTCAGTTCTTTGACAGACTTGCATTTTTAGCCAATCAGTGTTAACTCCAGGGTAACTTCACGTGCATGAGCTCTATGTTATCTGTATGAAACACATGAACTAATGCCCTCTAGTGGTCAAAATGCATTCAGATTAGAGGCAGTATTCGAGGTCTAAGAAATTAGCATATGAACCTCCTAGTTTTAGTTTTCAACCAAGAATACCAAGAGAACAAAGAAAAATTGGTGATAAAAGTAAATTGGAAAGTTGTTTAAAATTACAATCCCTATTTAAATCACAAAAGTTTTTTTGGACTTGACTGTCCCTTAAAGTTTAATTTATTTTTATTGAGATTTTTTTTTTACATAATAGAATACAGACAATACAGACAATCAAGCTCTCTATTTCATTGGTTAAGTCCAAGTAATACTCAAATCAATTTTGTTTGACCGTGGAATAAGAGCAATATGAGTTCCTTCTGTTGTATTCCAAGTTCATCATATGTTTTTCAATATTTTGTCTTTATTTGGCGGTTTGTCAACTTTGCACATAGAGTGAGGGGGGGAACGTAGTCTCCTCTCCTTAATAGTCGAACATATGATGGAATTCAATGTTTTACGGAGTAGAGAAGTCAATGTAAACTTATAAACAACATAACAACTAATACAATAAAGCTAGTTATACAAAACAACTGTGTGTCAGAGTCAGATTTTTGTTTGTAGTTCTATTTGATAAATACAGTAATTCCCTTTTTCGTTTGGAATGTAAGACATGTATCTGAGGTATAGTTTACCTGTCACCGATGTTACTGATACTCACTTATAGATATAGCCCTCTTATCATTGTTTTGCCTTCAAGGATCCAATATAGCCAAATTTTGTGGCAGGACTCTTTTGTATCTAAATCCCAGGACAAACCTGAATATTTAAAAAAGTAAAAGTTAGGTTTTGGCTTTCTTAGGAGAATATCTATGTGTGCACAACTATTGGGCAACTATTAGTGTGCACAATTATTATGCAACTAAATAAAAAAGAAAATGTTCCCATCTCACTTTTTCATCTGTTAAAGTGAGAATAATAAACAAACAACTCAAAATTTTAAAAAAACATTTCTGACATTTCCACACAAAAAACTAATCAGTGACCAATAAAGCCACCCTTCTTTTAAATAACAGTCATAAGCCTTCCATCCATGGAGTCTATCAGTTTCTTGAACTGCTGTTGATAAACTTAGCAACCACAGCCTCCTAGACATTCTTCAGAGAGTTTACTGTTTTCCTTCACCGTAAATATCCTGTTTTAGGAGGGCCCACAAGTTCTCAATAGGGTTTAGATCAAATGAGGAAGGGGGCCATGTCATTATTCTTTCATCTTTAAGGCCTTTACTGGCTAGCCACACAGTGGAGTACTTCAATGTATGCAATGGAGCATTGCCCAGCATAAATATCATGGTCTTCTTGAAAGATGCAGACTTTTTCCTGTACCACTGCTTGAAAAAAGTGTCTTCTAAAAACTGGCAGTAGGTTTGGGAGATGATTTTGAGTCCATCGTCAACCCAAAATGGTCCAACTAGCTCATCTTTAATAAAAACAGCCCATATCAGTACCCCACCTCGACCTTGAGTCAAAGTGGAGCTCTGTGCCGTTACTGATCCAGTCATGGGCCCATCCCTCTGGTCCGTCAAGAGTCACTCTCATCTCATCAGTCCATAAAACCTTTGAAAAATCTGTCTTCAGAAATTTCTTGGCCCAGTCTATATGTGGCTTGTTCAGTGGTGGTTGGGTTTCAGCCTTCATTACCTTAGCCATATCTCTGAGCACTGAACACCTTGTACTTTTAGTTACTCCAGGTAGGTTGAAGTTCTGTAATATGGCAGCACTTGAGGATAATGGGTTCCTGGTAGCTTCTCGTTTGATTCTTCTCAAATCTTTGCACGTTTCTTGTGACCCTGTGGACTATTTGCAACAAAACATTTGATAGTTCTGTGATCACACCCCAATATCTTAGCGATTTCAAGAGTGCTGCATCCCTCTGAAAGACTTTATACAATATTTGACTTTTCAGAATCAGTGAAATCTCTTTTGTGGCCCATTTTGCCTGAGGAAAATAAGATGCCTAATTATTATGCACACCTTGATATAGGGTGTTAATCTCCTAAGGCCACACCCTCCCTCATTCACAAATACACATCACCTGATATACTTAAATCCAATAAGCATTCAAGTTTATACAGCTTGGAGATGGACAATGTGCATAAAAATTATGATTTGGTCAAAACACTCATTTGCCTAATAATTGTGCACATAGTATATATAAAACCATACTTGCACTCTCTGGTCTTTTGAAACCAACAGTGATGATTGAGCTTCAATCCTATTGGCTGATGCAATTGAGGACTTCTTGCCGCTTGGATGAAGACTTCTCACGGTCTTGTTGACGATGGAT
Source organism: Bombina bombina (assembly GCF_027579735.1). NCBI lineage: Eukaryota > Metazoa > Chordata > Amphibia > Anura > Bombinatoridae > Bombina > Bombina bombina. The sequence continues at coordinate 633,225,449 of NC_069502.1, forward strand.
GTCCGGTCTTCAAAACTGTAAGTGGATCTTCGGGGGTTATTGTTAGGTTTTTTTAAGGGTTTATTGGGTGGGTTTTATTTTTAGGTTAGGGCTTGGGCACTTGAAAAAGAGCTAAATGCCCTGGGTTTTACTGTTGGGGGGTTGTTTGTATTTTTTTTACAGGTAAAAGAGCTGATTTCTTTGGGACAATGCCCTGCAAAAGGCCCTTTTAAGGGCTATTGGTAGTTTAGTTTAGGCTAGGGTTTTTTTATTTTGGGGGGGCTTTTTTATTTTGATAGGGCTATTAGATTAGGTGTAATTAGTTTAAATATCTGATATTGTCTTTTTATTTTGTGTAATTTAGTGGGGGGGGTTGTGATTTAGGTAATTTTATTTAATTTATGTAATTTATTTAGGTGTTAGTGTAACTCAGGTTAAGTTTTATTTTACAGGTAAATTTGTATTTATTTTAGCTAGGTAGTTAATAAATAGTTAATAACTATTTAGTAACTATTCTACCTAGTTAAAATAAATACAAACTTGCCTGTAAAATACAAATAAACCCTAAGCTAGCTAGAATATAACTAATAGTTACATTGTAGCTAGCTTAGGGTTTATTTGTATTTTACAGGCAAGTTTGTATTTATTTTAACTAGGTAGAATAGTTACTAAATAGTTATTAACTATTTAATAACTACCTAGCTAAAATAAATACAAATTTACCTGTAAAATAAAACTTAACCTGAGTTACACTAACACCTAAATAAATTACATAAATTAAATAAAATTACCTAAATCACAACCCCCCCCACTAAATTACACAAAATAAAAAAGACAATATCAGATATTTAAACTAATTACACCTAATCTAATAGCCCTATCAAAATAAAAAAGCCCCCCCAAAATAAAAAAACCCTAGCCTAAACTAAACTACCAATAGCCCTTAAAAGGGCCTTTTGCAGGGCATTGTCCCAAAGAAATCAGCTCTTTTACCTGTAAAAAAAATACAAACAACCCCCCAACAGTAAAACCCAGGGCATTTAGCTCTTTTTCAAGTGCCCAAGCCCTAACCTAAAAATAAAACCCACCCAATAAACCCTTAAAAAAACCTAACAATAACCCCCGAAGATCCACTTACAGTTTTGAAGACCGGACATCCATCGTCAACAAGACCGTGAGAAGTCTTCATCCAAGCGGCAAGAAGTCCTCAATTGCATCAGCCAATAGGATTGAAGCTCAATCATCACTGTTGGTTTCAAAAGACCAGAGAGTGCAAGTATGGTTTTATATATACTATGTGCACAATTATTAGGCAAATGAGTGTTTTGACCAAATCATAATTTTTATGCACATTGTCCATCTCCAAGCTGTATAAACTTGAATGCTTATTGGATTTAAGTATATCAGGTGATGTGTATTTGTGAAATGAGGGAGGGTGTGGCCTTAGGAGATTAACACCCTATATCAAGGTGTGCATAATAATTAGGCATCTTATTTTCCTCAGGCAAAATGGGCCACAAAAGAGATTTCACTGATTCTGAAAAGTCAAATATTGTATAAAGTCTTTCAGAGGGATGCAGCACTCTTGAAATCGCTAAGATATTGGGGTGTGATCACAGAACTATCAAATGTTTTGTTGCAAATAGTCCACAGGGTCACAAGAAACGTGCAAAGATTTGAGAAGAATCAAACGAGAAGCTACCAGGAACCCATTATCCTCAAGTGCTGCCATATTACAGAACTTCAACCTACCTGGAGTAACTAAAAGTACAAGGGTGTTCAGTGCTCAGAGATATGGCTAAGGTAATGAAGGCTGAAACCCAACCACCACTGAACAAGCCACATATAGACTGGGCCAAGAAATTTCTGAAGACAGATTTTTCAAAGGTTTTATGGACTGATGAGATGAGAGTGACTCTTGACGGACCAGAGGGATGGGCCCATGACTGGATCAGTAACGGCACAGAGCTCCACTTTGACTCAAGGTCGAGGTGGGGTACTGATATGGGCTGTTTTTATTAAAGATGAGCTAGTTGGACCATTTTGGGTTGACGATGGACTCAAAATCATCTCCCAAACCTACTGCCAGTTTTTAGAAGACACTTTTTTCAAGCAGTGGTACAGGAAAAAGTCTGCATCTTTCAAGAAGACCATGATATTTATGCTGGGCAATGCTCCATTGCATACATTGAAGTACTCCACTGTGTGGCTAGCCAGTAAAGGCCTTAAAGATGAAAGAATAATGACATGGCCCCCTTCCTCATTTGATCTAAACCCTATTGAGAACTTGTGGGCCCTCCTAAAACAGGATATTTACGGTGAAGGAAAACAGTAAACTCTCTGAAGAATGTCTAGGAGGCTGTGGTTGCTAAGTTTATCAACAGCAGTTCAAGAAACTGATAGACTCCATGGATGGAAGGCTTATGACTGTTATTTAAAAGAAGGGTGGCTTTATTGGTCACTGATTAGTTTTTTGTGTGGATATGTCAGAAATGTTTTTTTAAAATTTTGAGTTGTTTGTTTATTATTCTCACTTTAACAGATGAAAAAGTGAGATGGGAACATTTTCTTTTTTATTTAGTTGCATAATAATTGTGCACACTAATAGTTGCCCAATAGTTGTGCACACATAGATATTCTCCTAAGAAAGCCAAAACCTAACTTTTACTTTTTTAAATATTCAGGTTTGTCCTGGGATTTAGATACAAAAGAGTCCTGCCACAAAATTTGGCTATATTGGATCCTTGAAGGCAAAACAATGATAAGAGGGCTATATCTATAAGTGAGTATCAGTAACATCGGTGACAGGTAAACTATACCTCAGATACATGTCTTACATTCCAAACGAAAAAGGGAATTACTGTATTTATCAAATAGAACTACAAACAAAAATCTGACTCTGACACACAGTTGTTTTGTATAACTAGCTTTATTGTATTAGTTGTTATGTTGTTTATAAGTTTACATTGACTTCTCTACTCCGTAAAACATTGAATTCCATCATATGTTCGACTATTAAGGAGAGGAGACTACGTTCCCCCCTCACTCTATGTGCAAAGTTGACAAACCGCCAAATAAAGACAAAATATTGAAAAACATATGATGAACTTGGAATACAACAGAAGGAACTCATATTGCTCTTATTCCACGGTCAAACAAAATTGATTTGAGTATTACTTGGACTTAACCAATGAAATAGAGAGCTTGATTGTCTGTATTGTCTGTATTCTATTATGTAAAAAAAAAATCTCAATAAAAATAAATTAAACTTTAAGGGACAGTCAAGTCCAAAAAAACTTTTGTGATTTAAATAGGGATTGTAATTTTAAACAACTTTCCAATTTACTTTTATCACCAATTTTTCTTTGTTCTCTTGGTATTCTTGGTTGAAAACTAAAACTAGGAGGTTCATATGCTAATTTCTTAGACCTCGAATACTGCCTCTAATCTGAATGCATTTTGACCACTAGAGGGCATTAGTTCATGTGTTTCATACAGATAACATTGAGCTCATGCACGTGAAGTTACCCTGGAGTTAACACTGATTGGCTAAAATGCAAGTCTGTCAAAAGAACTGAAATAAGGGGGGCATTTTTCAGAGGTATAGATACAAGGTAATCACAGAGGTAAAAAGTGTATTTCTATAACAGTGTTGGTTATGCAAAACTGGGGAATGGATAGTCAAGGGATTATCTTTCTTTTTAAACAACAAACATTCTGGTGTTGACTGTCCCTTTAAATATTCAGGTTTGTTAACATTTTGGATTGACCGAGAGCACTGTAGCTGTGGAGCACTGTAGTATTTACAAATAGATATTCAGATATACATATATATATATATATATATATATATATATATATATAAAATAACTCATTGTGTAGTTCATTAACAAATCTAGACAGGCCAGAAGGCTTGTTTTTTCTCTGGAATACACTGTTTCCAATGCAGCAAAGGATTCTGGGTAAGATATGCAAATTAGGTTCATAATTACACACCTTTTTACTTCAAGTCTGCTTTTCAGCAGATTCCCTTAACGCCAAATATATATATATGTATGTACTGTATGTATATATCTATACCTATATAAAATCAGATATTCTGCTATGTGAAGAACATTGAAATGCTGAATATTAATATTTAATTTCATGTTAGAGCACTTGATTAAACATGATCGAGTTTGCGAGTGAGTAAGCATGTTTCTTTTCACTTTTAATGCTCCATTGAAGTGTATGGGTCAGGTTAGCGCTCCTGTGAAAACTTTCTACTTTCAACTTGTAATACACGTGCTACCCAACACGTGCAAAAAGCTTACTAACAAAGTTAGTGCAGGAGTAATAAATAGCGCTGCACTCATAATCTGTCACTCCGCTCCCTTGCGCCGCTCTGGCTGTTGCCCGGGATGCGGCAGTTGCTGCTCTGTCTGTTGCCAGGGATGCAGCGGTTCCTGTGAGCATGCAGTGATGATGTCATTGCCGCACGTCTCTTCCCCTCTGAAGATGGTCCGGATCTCCTGTGGCGTGAATCCTGCGCCTATGTAAATTTCTCACTTACTATCTTCACTGCCCAAGTATAGGTGTTGCTTCTTGTGCTCCTGGGTGCTGTGTTACTGAATTGCTGGATTGCCATACTGATATTGAACTTTGCCTGTCTGACCACTCTGCTTGCTTAACCCCTGAATTGCTGGATTGCTATACTGTTACTGAACTCTGCCTGTCTGACCACTCTGCTTGCTTAACCACACACTCCGCCTGTCTGACCATTCTATTGGTTTACCCGTGAACTGTTACTCTGCTGGATTTCCTTTGTCGCTGATACCCGCCTGTTCCTGCTCTTTCTATTGGTTCACCAGTCTGCTTTACTGCTGGATTGCCTTCCTGTTTCTGGACTCAGCCTATCTTGACCATTCTCTTTCTTCTTCTTATTGCCCTGAAGGACTACCCTGTCTACCGTGAGTACTGCTTACCTCATTTCACTAACTTACTAAGCTCTGGGATATTTCCTATCATTCCACTTGATGCTGGGATAAGAAGACTACTGGCCAAGTTTGGTCTGAAAGAGAAATATCCCATAAGCATTACATTATACTTGGGCCATGGACCCAAATGAGGTAGCAAGAGCAGCCTCTCATCAGGGACAGATGCTGGGAACCCATACCATGCACTTGCAGAATTTGGATTCTAAACTAGAGGCTATAACCACTATGCTCTCCTCACTGGTTGCAGAGAAGAACGCTGCTCCTGTTCTTACACAGCCGGTGCCTGCTGCTAGTGCTGCAGCTTCTTCCCCTGCTTCTGGAAGTATACCCCGGATACCATTACCTGAGAAGTATTAAGGCTACTACCGATTGTAGGGGTTTTCTCAATCAGTGCAGGCTGCACTTTCCCAATGATCCTCACACCTTCCAGTGTTAGTAGTAAAAGGTCACTTTTATCATTTCTTTATTGAAAGACAAGGCCCTAGCCTGGGTCTTTCCCCTTTTGGAACAGACTGCTCAACTCCTGAATGATGCTGATGCCTTCATTTACGTTTTACCTTCTGTGTTTGGGACCTCCGTCCATGCTTCTGCTGCAGAGTACTCTCTCTTGGATCTCCGCCAAAGCAATAGATATGTGGCACAATACGCCATAAAGTTTCGCACCTTTGCACTTGAGACCAGTTGGGATGGCAGTGCTCTCAAGGCGGCATTTAGGAGAGGTTTGCATGAGCGCATCAAGGACAAGCTTACTTATTGTGATGCTCCTTCCTCCCTGGATGAGGTCATAACACTTTGTATCAGTTTAGATTCTCGCTTTCAGGAGAGAGAAGCTGAGAGAGACAGAACTCATATAATATTTCCCTCTTGTCCTCCTACTCATCCAGTCTCTAGAATATCCTCTTCCCCTTCAGCACCTCCATTTACCTCTGTAGAGGAACCCATGGTTCTGTCCTCCCTCAAGCCCACAGAATCTGAAAGACAGAGAAGAAGGAGATTAAGACTGTGTTTTTACTGTGGTTCTAACTCACACCAACTAAAGAACTGTGATATTCTGCTGAGAAAAGCCAATGCTTAGAGGATAAAGCTGGGGTACCTCTAAGCGTGGTTTCTACTAAATCCCCTCACTCCTCTCAGATCCTGGTACCTGTTACCCTTTACTTGCTTCAGAATTCTGTCCACACTCATGCCTTCATTGATTCAGGGGCAGCTGGAAATTTTCTTGATCACCATTTTATGATTCAGACAGGGTTGCCTCTTCTGCAGAAAAAACAATGTCTCAAAATAACTACTCTGGATGGCACTCCCCTTGGATCAGGGGTAATCCATTTCGATTCAGCACCCCTAAGCCTGACTGCGGGAGTCCTTCATATCGAACAGTTGCAGTTTGATGTCATTCATTCTCCAGCACAACCTGTCATCCTTGGTCTTCCTTGGCTTCGTATACACAACCTGCAATTCGACTGGACTGAGGGACAGTTGGTCTCCTGTGGTACATCCTGCTTCCACTCCTGCCTGGCTAAGGTTACTCCTCTGCACCACATCCCAATAGCCAGTCTACTGACCCCATCAAGTCTTTCCTCAGTATACACAGATGTTACAGATGTGTTTGAAAAGAAAGCAGATGATGTGCTGCCACCCCACCATCTTTACGACTACAAAATGTATCTCTTTCCTGGAGCCCCACTTCCTAAAGGGAGGACTTATCCTCTCTCCAAAGCTGAAACCAAGGCCATGGAGGATTATATACAAGAGAACTTAGCTAAAGGTTTTATTTCTCTTCTCCAGCCGGGGCTGGCTTCTTTTTCGTCAGTAAGAAGGATGGTGGACTCAGACCCTGTATCGACTACAGAGCCCTAAACAACATTACTGTCAAGAATCACTAGCCTCCTGAAGCCTCCTGAAGCCCCTGCGGCTCACAATATATTCTTTGTACCTCTGAACCTACGCACCCCTGTGCTATCCTGGGCTCATGACAGTTAACTTTCAGGACATCCTGGTTTGAAAGAACTTTTAAGCTTCTTTCCCAACATGTATGGTGGCCTACCATGAAGTCTGATGATCAGGATTATGTGAAAGCCTGCATGACTTGTGCTGCCAATAAGACTCCCTGATCCTTGCTCCTGGCTTACTTTAACCCTTGTCCATTCCCAAACAACCTTGGACACACATAACAATGGATTTCATTGTGGACCTCCCACCTTCATAGTGGACCATCATAGAGTTATCTGGGTTGTAGTGGATCGATTTTCCAGACTGGCTCATTTTGTACCCTTAAAGAAACTACCATCTGCCCAATAATTATCGTTTATTTTTCTGTTACATGTGGTACGACTTCATGGCATTCCCATGAATATTGTTTCCAACAGAGGTCTACAATTCATCTCTACTTTTTGGAAAGCCTTTTCCAAATTGATTTGAACCACTGTTTCCTTGTCTTCTGGCTACCATCCTCAGAATAATGGGCTGACAGAGAGAGTGAATCAAGATCTCGAAGCCTATCTCAGAACTTTTGCTAATTCTCTCCATATCAACTGGTCTGATTTGTTGCCCCTAGCTGAGCTGGCAAAGAACACTTATTGGCACTCTTCTCTATGATGTTCTCCATTTCAAGCTGCAGCAGGATACCAACCTTGTGTCTTTCCTCTTTTTGCTCAGTCCACAGGGGTTCCTGCGGCAGACCGACACGTTACTAACCTCACTACTCATTGGCAACGTATTCTCTCTCAGTTACATTCAGCTGTCTCTAGATACAAGAGGTTTGCTGATCATCATAGAGCTTCTGCTCGTGACTTTTTGGTAGGGTGAACGTGTCTGGGTCTCTACTCGACATATTCATCTACGTCAACCCAATCAACCTAGGTTTATCGGCCCTTACAAAGTCTTTAAAAGACTGTCTCCTGTTGCCTACAAAGTTTCCTTGCCCAGAACCCTGCACATACGCTCAGTCTTTCACATCTCACTACTCAAGCCCTACATCAAGAACAGATTGTCAGGGAGCAGGGCTACCCTTAGTGCGAGAGAGGAATCCTATAGCAAGAAGCACACAATCAAAAGGCAAGGTACAGACAAGGAAGATCCAAAAGCCGTAGTCAGGATAATATAAGTCGGTCAAGGCAGCAAGTATTGCAAGTGAAAGTCAGGCCAGGGGTCAAAAAAAGGAAATCCAAGATCAAAGTAAGGGAATAGGAATAGAGAAAATACAAAGCTTAGTTATGCAGATAAAATGTTAAAATAACTCAGCAACAAGCTAGGGCTCAGACCAGAGTTTAAACCTAACAGGGCCCAGGAACGCCCCCCGTATCCAAGACAATGATAGCATCATATACTTAGTACCCAATGAGAAGGCAGATAGAGGCATGTCACAAAGATTCCCCTAGCAGATGCAAATCACCTGTGACGCCGTTCACACACATGCGCACCCATGAACGCGCACGCCAAGGCACACCCGTACGCATACCTGCGAGCACATGAGCCTTACCCACCTGCGAACAGGTAAGAAGAAATCCCTGGTACCCCTGGTTCCATGACACAGATACACTCAGCTCTGACCTCCTCCACTCCTGATCCATAGTGACCCAGAGTATGAGGTTGCTATGATCCTGGACTCCAAATACAGGTGCAGGCAACAACATTACCTTGTGCATTGGAAGGGTTACTCTGTGGGCAGATTATTCTTGGGTTCCTGCCCATGATGTACATGCTCCATCTTTGGTCTCCAGATTCCATGCTGCTCATCTTTTGAAAACGACTCTGGTTCCCGGAGGGAACCCTTGAAAGGAGGGCTATGTCACACCACTCCCTTGTACTGCTTTGGCTGTTGATAGAGACATGGCGGTTGCTGCTCTGGCTGTTGCCAGGTATGCGGTGGTTCCTGTGAGAGTGCGTTGATAACGTCATCGCTGCACGTCTCTTCCCCTCCGAAGCTGGTCAGGAGCTCCTGTGGCACGAACCCTGCGACTATGTAAGTTTCTAACTTACTATCTACACTGCCCAAGTATAGGTGTTGCTTCTTGTGCTCCTGGGTGCTGTGTTATTGAATTGCTGGATTGCCATACTGATATTGAACTCTGCCTATCTGACCACTCTGCTTGCTAACCCCTGAACCACTGAATTGCCATATTGTTGCCGAACTCTGCCTGTCTGATCATTCTATTGGTTTAGCCCTGAACTATTACTCTGCTGTATTTCCTTTGTTGCTGATACCCGCATATTCCTACTCTTTCTATTTGTTCACCCATGAACTGCTTTACTGCTGGATTGCCTTCCTGTTGCCGGACTCAGCCTGTTCTTGACCATTCTCTGTCTTCTTCTTGCCCTGAAGGACTACCCTGTCTACCGTGAGTACTGCTTACCTCATTTCACTAACTTACTCTGACCTGGGATATTTCCTATCATTCTACTTGATGCTGGGATAAGAAGACTACTGGCCAAGTTTGGTCTGATAGAGAAATATCCCATGAGCATTACATAATCTAGCTTTAAGTGTCCCGTTAAACCATCAGTTTTTACCCCATCCTGGGCACTGTGTCTCTCGGTGCTTGACTAAACTCCACCCCATGTTGTCAACCAGTTGCACAAGAGTAATGCTTGCCAATCATCCTGATCGATCCTAACTAGGATGATTTAATGGGACAATGCACTGTTTTCCCCTTAATGTTATCCAAATGATTTAATATACTAGCTGCAGAGTATAAAATGTCATCAGAAAATGGGAATTATCTCCTCACAGCTCACCAGGGTGATGCGTAATAACTCAGAACCAGAAATCCTCCAACAACAACTGGATATGATGTATGATAAATTATATGCTAGAGGATATTCGATTGCTGATGTGGATATGGCAATATCCAAACAAGCAGACCAGACCCAAATGTCCCTATTGACAAGGAATAAGAGACAAACAAACCATGAATACTTCCAACCTGAATTTTGTTACGACATATACGCCAATTCATAAACACATACATGAAGCCATCCGTGACAGATGGGACATCTTACAGACAGATAAGAATCTGACACAGTGGAAGAAGAGACCACCTCGGATGGTATACCGGAGAGCTAGAAATATCCATGACATCTTGGTTAAAACAGATCCCATTGAATCCTATCAGAAGGAAATATGGCTTAAATCCACACAACTGGGATGCTTCAAATATGGAGACTGCATTACCTGTAATAGGATGCTAATAGAGAAAACGTTCTAACATCCCCATACCACAGAAGATACAAAATCCAACACAGATTGTCGTGCCACAGTTATGTGGTATATATGCTCATCTGTCCTTGCTCCCTGTTTTACATGGGGGAAAACAATAACAACTTTCAGTGAGGGAATGGCTAATCATTGCCATGCCATCAGGGAAGCCATCAAACATGGATCCCCTGATCAGCCGGTGGCCTGACATTTTGCCCATCATAAACACAGCATCTCTAGCCTCAAAACCATGATCATCGATCATATCTCCCCTATGACAAGAGGGGGATGACCGGGGGGAGGGGCGTCTGTTACATACCATGGACACAGTGGAACCAAGAGGGCTTATCTATTCTTCAGCAGTTTTCCTTATCTTCAGCAGCGCCAACAAGCTTATACACCTTCAATCCACTATATGGACATGTGCAGTCTGCCTCATGCAAATTAGCCATGTGTGTGTGCTATACACCTATGATGGGTGTGTTCATGGGACTCTTTTTAATACCTTTGCAATAAAAGTTAATTTTTACAAAATCCAGTGAGTGCTGTCGTTTAACTGGACTGTGTATATATATATATATATATATATATATATATATATATATATATGTATTCCAATGTGGGCTCAGCAATATTTGTGGTGCATTATGCCCTCCGTATATAAGAAAGCACTCTCCGGTATTTAAATCTACCTTTTAATTGTGTTAACATTTTTGGGGTCATGGCCATTCTCAGACACATCAAAAACAAGTGTAACTTACCACCCTTATGTACATGACTCCCACACCTGTGTTACAGATTTGCCCCTTTGCATCCTTTGCACACTTGCATCCTACTCGTGGAACTGCGCATGTGCAAACTGTGTCACGGAGGTCCATTTAGGCCAAGTGTAAAAAAGCAAAACATAAAAATATACTTGAAAATCAACAGCTACTATCTAATCATATACTGATTTAGAGGATCAAACGTAATGGTATACATCACTTGTTATTATATCAGGCTCTCTGCCACATATCCATCTGCATTGTTGTATTCATAACAAAAGTATTATAACTATTACTTCACACACATTATACCTTCAGTAGCTACTTATAGGAAACACTGCAGATCTAAATGGGTATTTAGATCTTTAGGGGCTATGGTATATAAGAGATACATCCACTTGCAAAAGTCTCTATCCTCTATCATCACCTCTATTTAGTGGAGGTATGGTCAATAATTGTATACCTAAGATCAGAAAATGTATGCTTGTGTTGTAAAAAAATGTCTAGCCACCGGGTTGCTCCATACTCCCAGAATTCAGAGCAGACCAGTAGTTAGCCATCCTAGTCTGTAGGTCATCCTGAGTTTTACCTATATATAATTTCCCACACAGACAGTGTAGCATGTATACAAAGTACTTAGTGGTACAGGTCTCCCTAAACCTAATCTCATATTTTTTGTTTTCCATGGATGCACAAAACAATTTCTCTGTATTAATCTCCTACAGCTTGTACACCCACTGCACCAGTAACAGCCATTCCTATTAGAACCCAGCCATGTTTTTTTTTACATAACAGGGTCTATAGTCGGGTCTTAATAGCATGTCTTTTATTGATAGACCCCTTCTATAGCCAATTAGTGGGGCCTCCAATTTTTAAATGGAAGAGTATTGTCCGTTTCTAATATTTCCCAATGTTCTTTAAGAATTCTTGGGAATTCCACCTTGTCCTGAGTGAATTCCATGGAGAAGATCAACCACTACAATTTCTTAGTTTTCTTACTTTCATCAGTGCTTGTTCCTGTTTCATCTCTTGGAAGTTTTCAAAAGCTTCTTGTAAGTAGGATTTCCCATATCCACGTTCCCCAAACCTTAAAAACATATCATCCAATTGTGCTTGTTTATTCTGTGAGTCCATGTTGTTTCCTACTACTCATTTAAATTGTGATTTTGGAGCACTATTTACAAATCTCAGGCACACCTATGGGGTCAAATATAGCTCATTGTATGCCAATTTATATATGACATTGTTTGATGGAAAATGGAACTCAAATGCTTGCAGACCCCAGAGTGAAGTTATTAAGGAGATATATTGATGACCTCTTTATTGTTTGGGGAGGTACAGCAGAGGAGCTGGAAAACTGGTTTTGCAGTCTTGAATACTGAGAATACAAACCTTAAATCTAACATATAGTGATAAATCAATGACTTTCTGGATCTAAGAATCTTTAAGTGTGGAGCAGGACTACAGACAACTTTGTACCAAATAAATGATGATCAAAACTCAATCCTTGAATGTGACTAGTTGTCACTCTCTGTGTCTCAAAAAAGTGCTACGAAAATCACAATGTAAAGGAGTAGTAAGAAACAAGACAGACTCGCAGAATAAACAAGCTTAAATGGATGATATGTATTCAAGGTTTGAGGAATGTGGATATGGGAAATCCTACTTACAAGAAGCTTTTGAAAACTGCCAAGAGATGACACAAGAACAAGCACTGATGAAAAGTGAGAAAACTAAGAAATTGTAGCGGTTGATGCTCTCTATGGAATTCACTAAGGACAACGTGGAATTCCCAAGAATTCTTACAGAACATTGGAAATATTAGAAATGGACAATACTCTTCATTTAAAAAATTGGAGGCCCACTAATTGGCTATAGAAGTGGTCGATCAATAAAAGACATGCTGTTAAGGCCTGACTATAGACCCTGTTATGTGCAAGAAACATGGCTAGGTTCTAATAGGAATGGTTGTTACCTGTGCAATGGGTTAAGGGGGTGGTTAGTGGGGTGGTGGATTAACATAGAGAAATTGTTTTGTACATCAAAGGAAAACAAAAAAATATGAGATTAGGTTTGGGTTGACCTGTACCACTAAGTACATTGTGTACATGCTACACTGTCTGTGTGGGAAATGTTATATAGGTAAAACCCAGGATGACCTACAGACTAGGATGGCTAACCACCGGATCTGCTATACGTAATGCTCTGAAATCTGGCAGTATGGAGCAACCGGTGCCTAGACATTTTCTACAACACAGATCTAAGGTATATAATCATTGACCACATACCTCCGCTAAATAAGAAGTGGTGATAGGGAAAAAGAGACTTTTGCAAAGGGAAAGTAAGTGAATATATCTCTTAGATACCGTAGCCCAAAAAGTCTAAATACCCAATCTGCAGTGTTTCCTATAAGTAGCTACTGAAGGTAGCAGATCATTAAGTTTGATCCTCTAAATCAGTATAGTGATACATAGTAGCTGTTGTTTTTCAAGTATATTTTTATGTTTTGCTTTTTTACAGTTGGCCTAAACGGACCTCCATGACACCGCTCGCGCATGCGCAGTTGCACAATTAGGACGCCGCAGAGTAGTTCGACATGGGGCAGATCTGTGAACACAGGTGTGGGGAGTCATGTACATAAGGGTGGTAAGTTACACTTGCTTTTGATGTGTCTAAGGATGGGAGTGACCCCAAAAGGCTAACACAATTAAAAGATAGATTCAAATACTGGAGAGTGCTTTCTTGAATACAGAGGGGTATACATTTATATATATGTGAGACAGGAGAAGAGGAGTATGTTGGGGGACTTCTAGTCTCTTAAAAGGGAGAGCAATAGAGAAACACACCACACACACCAGGATTGGCGCTGTGTGTGAAGTAAGCTAATATGATGGTGGGGAATCCTATATATGCAGCTATGTATCTCAGAAATTGGAAAGATGTCTCACCTGAGAAAGGTGAGAGTATCTCAACAAAAGAAATAGGAGGAAGAGGATGAAAAAGCTCTATGCAAGGATCAGGTTCCAGGATTCACTGTTATTGGATAATTTAGTATAAATGTGTTATGATATGTATTATTCAACAAAGACTGTGGTAGGGGATTAGTGTTTCAACCACATAAAATAATCACTCCTTAAACAAAATCATGTGAAGCGAAATTAAAAAAGGTTTTTTGTTAAAAGAAACCAATATTAAGAAAGGTTCATTCAAAATATATATAAAAGATAATAATAATTAGGTTTATCACACTTTGATATCCGGTAGGTATTACACTTATTAGATCAAACCTCAATCATAATGAGGTAAGTTGCCGCCTCTGTAAGTGGGAAACTTCCGAAGATCTGCAGTGGCCAAGTGTACTTGGCTTGTCTTTTGTTCTTCTCCTCTCAGAGTATGGAGTTGAGATCCAGATTGAAGACTGGTGGTGAATTTTCTCCAAGGGAATCCAGCAGATTTATGCAGAATAAGAAGCAGAAGAAAAAGAATACATAGTGTAACACGAAGAAAAAGAATACATAGTGTAACACTGTTTATTTAAATAAAAATATATATTAAAACAGGACAAGTGGCCACTCACATTAAGAATCCTCAAACATATGAGGTATGTAAAATACACTTAGCAGTAGCCTGTGATTGATGAGCTGTGTCTATGGCAAACCAGTGGTGCTGTGTCTCAGACAAAAGAGAAATATTCCTCCCATATGTAGATGATCGTTCCGTAATTAAAGCACAAACCCAAATGAGTGTTTCAAGTGTGCATATGCTATACACAGTCCGAAAAGTATAATAATATAAAAGCACTCCAAATGGAGCAATAAATAGTCCCTTACACGTTCATCAAAGGTGTATTTCTCCTTCTTCTTCAGAGGGTATTCAACGATGATGAATACCCTCTGAAGAAGAACGAGAAATACACCTTTGAAACGCGTAAGGGACTATTTATTGCTCCATTTGGAATGCTTTTATATTGTTTATACTTTTCGGACTGTGTATAGCATATGCACACTTGAAACACTCATTTGGATTTGTGCTTAATTACGGAACGATCATCTACATATGGGAGGAACTGTTCTCTTTTGTCTGAGACACAGCACCACTGGTTTCCCATAGACACAGCTCGTCAATCACAGGCTACTGCTAAGTGTATTTTACATACCTCATATGTTTGAGGATTCTTAATGTGAGTGGCCACTTGTCTGTTTTAATATATCTTTTTTATTTAAATAAACAGTGTTACACTCTTTTTCTTCTGCTTCTTATTCTGCATAAATCTGCTGGATTCTTGGAGAAAATTCACCACCAGTCTTCAATCTGGATCTCAACTCCATACTCTGAGAAGAGAAGAACAAAAGACAAAGCCAAGTACACTTGGCCACTGCAGATCTTCGGAAGTTTCCCACATACAGAGGTGGCAACTTACCTCATATGATTGAGGTTTGTTCTAGTAAGTGTAATACCTACCGGATATCAAAGTGTGATAAACCTAATTATTATTATCTTTTATATATATTTTGAATGAACTTTCTTAACCCCTTAAGGACCAGCGACGTACCCTGTATGTCGCTGGCCTTTTTTTGGGACGTGATTGTTTTATAGCGCGGTCTTGCCATTAGCGTTGAGACGGCTCTATTCCACAAAGCCTGCTGGAGGGAAGGCATTAATAGCGTTTTCTTGCTAGACTTGTGCTATTATGTCCTGAAAAAACACTTAACGACCAGTGACATACAGGGTACATTGTGGTCATTAAGGGGTTAATATTGGTTTCTTTTAACAAAAAACCTTTTTTAATTTCACTTCACATGATTTTGTTTAAGGAGTGATTATTTTATGTGGTTGAAACACTAATCCCTACCACAGTCTTTGTTGAATAATACATATCATAACACATTTATACTAAATTATCCAATAACAGTGAATCCTGGGACATGATCCTTGCATAGCGCTTTTCTCATGCTCTTCCTCCTATATAAATATATATAAAAGCACTCCAAATGGAGCAATAAATAGTCCCTTACACGTTTCAAAGGTGTATTTCTCCTTCTTCTTCAGAGGGTATTCAACGATGATGAATACCCTCTGAAGAAGAAGGAGAAATACACCTTTGAAACGCGTAAGGGACTATTTATTGCTCCATTTGGAATGCTTTTATATTATTTATACTTTTCGGACTGTGTATAGCATATGCACACTTGAAACACTCATTTGGATTTGTGCTTAATTACGGAACGATCATCTACATATGGGAGGAACTGTTCTCTTTTGTCTGAGACACAGCACCACTGGTTTCCCATAGACACAGCTCGTCAATCACAGGCTACTGCTAAGTGTATTTTACATACCTCATATGTTTGAGGATTCTTAATGTGAGTGGCCACTTGTCTGTTTTAATATATCTTTTTATTTAAATAAACAGTGTTACACTCTTTTTCTTCTGCTTCTTATTCTGCATAAATCTGCTGGATTCTTGGAGAAAATTCACCACCAGTCTTCAATCTGGATCTCAACTCAATACTCTGAGAGGAGAAGAACAAAAGACAAAGCCAAGTACACTTGGCCACTGCAGATCTTCGGAAGTTTCCCACTTACAGAGGCGGCAACTTACCTCATATGATTGAGGTTTGTTCTAGTAAGTGTAATACCTACCGGATATCAAAGTGTGATAAACCTAATTATTATTATCTTTTATATATATTTTGAATGAACTTTCTTAATATTGGTTTCTTTTAACAAAAAACCTTTTTTAATTTCGCTTCACATGATTTTGTTTAAGGAGTGATTATTTTATGTGGTTGAAACACTAATCCCTACCACAGTCTTTGTTGAATAATACATATCATAACACATTTATACTAAATTATCCAATAACAGTGAATCCTGGAACCTGATCCTTGCATAGCGCTTTTCTCATGCTCTTCCTCCTATATATATATATATATATATATATATATATATATATATATATATATATATATATATATATATATATATATATATATGTGTGTATTTTTTTTTTTTTTATTTTTCGTGCTTATTCATTTTTATTAAAAAGTACATAGAAAGTGACATGTTTGAGACACAGTAATTAAAGCTACAGTAGGAGCGAACTGGTAAAGTCTTTAAAGCAATTTAAATAAGCTAAAATGGAACGAGACACAAATGTCTCCATAAGAATTTTTTGCTTTCAAGTTGTGGCTGCGTATTAGATAAATAAGGAAAAACTTACTAGAAAAGTGGAAAAGGTAGGTGGCAGAGGAGGAAATGTGTAGGGAGAGGAAGAGTAAGAAACAAGGTGAAATAACCCATGCTAGACCCTCCAGAGAGAGTCCTCTTATTGTCATACAATACTCATTAGTTATTAGTTCCCGCATTTGGATGTAGAGTTAAAGTAGATTCCAATAGCTTTCTGCTGGATTCCCAGTGGAATTTGATATCATAAAATAAATCTAGATTAGTTTTCTTGTAGTAACCATATTCCTCAAGTGCTTGAGTGTCCTCTATTTGTTCTATCCAAATACTAATTGTAGGGGTGTGTGTGTGTATATATTTATATGTGTATATATGTTAATACATACATACACATATATACATACACACATACAAATTTACACATTTGAACCGTTCCTAATCAAAAACTTGACATATCATTTTAAAAGACTTTTTCTACAATTATTTCAATAATAAACCTATATTTTACATGTAATATGTAAGACATGTGCACAGGCAAAAAATTAGATTTGTTCAAAAGATGGATTTGGTTCAGACAGTTCAGACAAATATTGAATTCAAATTTGTTACTGTTATTTCCAAAGCGAACAGCTAAAAGACAATTAATATTTTCAAGATTCTTACATTATAGGATTTCAGCAATTAAAATAACCTATTTTTTAATGTGAAGTGAACATACATCACCTGTATGACTAAAATCATCATTAGTAATACAATAAAATGATTGGACAACATGAGACAATGAACAAATGAATTGTATGACCTCCTGTAGATCATTACAAACAAAAGAGCTTATTAACCAAACAGTATAACTCATTTCCCCTGTTCCAGCACCAAGGAATGACCAAATCGATTTTGTCAAGCAATCATTTGTTTTTCATTTGTTTCATCCAATAATGTATTTGGCTGTTTGTTTATCAAACGATTAGATGAATCAGCATGCAGAATGCACATCTCTAATATATATAAATGTGTAACAATTTATTTTTAATACATAGAATTTGATGTTAGCTAAGAACCAAAAAGGTCCATCAAGTCTACTCATATTATATGTTATTAGGATTGCCTTATGCATTTTTTTATTATTTTACTGTCTTTGGGGACGATTTACTAAGCAGTGCTTTTTCCACGCGAGCCTTCAGGCATGCCGGAAATAGGAGTTAAGAAGCAGCAGTTTTAAGACCACTGCTCCTTAACTTGTCCTCCACCTCTGAGGTGCAGACTGCAATCATCCGATCAGATATGATCGGAATGATTGACACCCCCTGCTAGCAGGTGATTGGCCGCAAGGGGCAAGAAATGCTTGTGCAATGATAAATGCAGACAGCGTAGCGAATCATGTCTGCCCGACATTTGATAAATCTGCCCCTTTGTGTTCACAACCTCAATTGGAAGTTTATTCCATGAATCCACCACCCTTTCTGTAAAAAAATGCTTGCTCACATTTCTCCTGAAACATTTTACATTACTTTTATTCTAGCCCTAACAATTTACTTAAGGTTTTAAGTCACTCTAAATTATTTTAGCTCTATTATGTGTTGTACTAGTTCGCAACACAGAACTCACAACTTATAATATTAGTGATGTTTAGTGAGACCACGCTATACATTGAAAGAGTTGTCAGTCGCACTAAACTTTATTTGGTAATTATTCTTTACCATGGACTTGTAATACCAGATTGCACACTATTCTCGACCCAAGCTATCAATAGCTCTCCACTTGGTTTTTAGGACACTTTCGGTTAGATTTAGAGTTTTTGTCGGTAATGGTGTGCGGTGCTAACGCTCCTTTTTTTCTCACCGCTTACTTAAGACAACGCTGGTATTACGAGTTTTCTGCAAGCCGGTGTTAACCTCAGAAAAGTGAGCGTTGAGCAAAATTTAGCTCCACATCTCACTGTAATACCAGTGTTGCTTACGGTAGTGGTGAGCTGGCTAAACGTGCTCGTGCACGATTTCCCCATAGGAAACAATGGGGCTGAACTGCCTGAAAAAAAACCTAACAGTTGTAAAAAAGCAGCGTTCAGCTCCTAACGCAGCCCCATTGTTTCCTATGGGGAAATAAAAGTTATGTCTACACCTAACACCCTAACATGAACCCCGAGTCTAAACACCCCTAATCTTACACTTATTAACCCCTAATCTGCCGTCCCGACATTGTCGCCACCTGCATAATATTATTAACCCCTAATCTGCCGCTCCGGACACCGCCGCCACCTACATTATACTAATGAACCCCTAATCTACTGCCCCAAACATCACCGAACCCTACATTATATTAATTAACCCCTAATCTGTCCCCCAATGTTGCTGCAACTATATTAAATGTATTAACCCCTAATCTGCCGCCACCATCGTCACCGCCACTATAATACATTTATTAACCCCTAAACCTAAGTCTAACCCTAACCCCCCCTAACTTAAATATAATTTAAATACATCTAAATAAATTATTCCTATTTAAAACTAAATACTTACCTGTAAAATAAACCCTAAGATAGCTACAATATAACTAATAATTACATTGTAGCTATCTCAGGATTTATTTTTATTTTACAGGCAACTTTGTATTTATTTTAACTAGGTACAATAGTTATTAAATAGTTATAAACTATTTAATAACTAACTAGCTAAAATAAGTACAAATTTAACTGAAAAATAAACCCTAACCTAAGTTACAATTACACCTAACACTACACTATCATTAAATTAATTACATAAAATACCTACAAGTAATTACAATTAAATTAAATAAACTAAATTACGAAAAACAACAAACACTAAATTACAGAAAATAAAAAAGAAATTACAGATTTTTTAAACTAATTACACCTAATCTAATCCCCCTCACAAAATAAAAAAGCACCCCCAAAATAAAAAAAATCCCTACCCTATACTAAATTACAAATAGCCCTTAAAAGGGCCTTTTGTGGGGCATTGCCCCAAAGTAATCAGCTCTTTTACCTGTAAAAAAATACAATACCCCCCAACATTAAAACCAACCACCTACACACCCAACCCTACTCTAAAACCCACTCAATCCCCCCTTAATAAAACCTAACACTAACCCCCTGAAGATCACCCTACCTTGAGCCATCTTCACCCAGCCAGGCACAAGTGGACCTCCAGAGGGGCAGAAGTCTTCATCCGATCCGGCCAGAAAAGGACATCCAGACCGGCAGAAGTCTTCATCCAGGCGGCATCTTCTATCTTCTTCCATCTGGAGCGGAGCGGGTCCATCTTGAAGACATCCGACGCGGAGCATCCTCTTCCATCCGACGGCGACTGACGAATGAAGGTTCCTTTAAGTGACTTCATCCAAGATGGCGTCCCTTTAATCCCGATTGGCTGATAGAATCCTATCAGCCAATCGAAATTAAGGTAGGAAAAATCCTATTGGCTGATGCAATCAGCCAATAGAATTGAAGTTCAATCCTATTGGCTGATCCAATCAGCCAATAGTATTGAGCTCGCATTCTATTGGCTGTTCCAATCAGCCAATAGAATGCAAGCTCAATTCTATTGGCAGATTGCATTAGCCAATAGGATTTTTCCTACCTTAAGTCCGATTGGCTGATAGGATTCTATCAGCCAATCGGAATTGAAGGGACGCCATCTTGGTTGACGTCACTTAAAGGAACCTTCATTCTTCAGTTGCCATCGGATGGAAGAGGGATGCTCCGCATTGGATGTCTTCAAGAAGGACCCGCTTCGCTCCGGATGGAAGATGCCACCTGGATGAAGACTTCTGCCGGTCTGGATGTCCTCTTCTGGCCGGATCGGATGAAGACTTCTGCCAGTCTGGAGGTCCACTTGTGCCCAGCTGGATGAAGACGGCTCAAGGTAGGGTGATCTTCAGGGGGTTAGTGTTAGGTTTTATTAAGGGGGGATTGGGTGGGTTTTAGAGTAGGGTTGGGTGTGTGGGTGGTGGGTTTTAATGGTGGGGGGGTATTGTATTTTTTTTTTTACAGGTAAAAGAGCTGATTACTTTGGGGAAATGCCCAGCAAAAGGCCCTTTTAAGGGTTAAGGGCTATTTGTAATTTAGTATAGGGTAGGGATTTTTTTTTATTTTGGGGTGCTTTTTTATTTTATTAGGGGGATTAGATTAGGTGTAATTAGTTTTAAAAATTGTAATTTCTTTTTTATTTTCTGTAATTTAGTGTTTGTTGTTTTTCATAATTTAGTTTATTTAATTTAATTGTAATTAATTGTAGGTATTTTATGTAATTAATTTAATGATAGTGTAGTGTTAGGTGTAATTGTAACTTAGGTTAGGGTTTATTTTACAGGTAAATTTGCACTTATTTTAGCTAGGTCGGTATTAAATAGTTAATAACTATTTAATAACTATTGTACCTAGTTAAAATAAATACAAACTTGCCTGTAAAATAAAAATAAACCCTAAGATAGCTACAATGTAACTATTAGTTATATTGTAGCTATCTTAGGGTTTATTTTATAGGTAAATATTTAGTATTAAATAGGATTAATTTATTTAGATGTATTTAAATTATATTTAAGTTAGGGGGGGTTAGGGTTAGGTTTAGACTTAGGTTTAGGGGTTAATACATTTAATATAGTAGCGGCGACATTGGGGGCGGCAGATTAGGGGTTAATAAATGTAGTTAGGTGTCGGCGATGTTAGGGACGGCAGATTAGGGGTTAATAAAATTTAACTAGTGTTTGCGAGGCGGGAGTGCGGCGGTTTAGGGGTTAATACATTTATTACAGTGGCTGCGATGTCCGGTCGGCAGATTAGGGGTTAAATAATTTTATTATAGTGTTTGCGATATGGGGGGGCCTCGGTTTAGGGGTTAATAGGTAGTATATGGGTGTTAGCGTACTTTATAGCACTTTAGTTAAGAGTTTTATGCTACGGGCGTTAGCCCATAAAACTCTTAACTACTGACTTTTAAATGCGGTAGGAGTCTTGGAGGTAGAGGGTGTACCGCTCACTTTTTAAAGCGATCGTAATACCGGCGTTAGGAAAATCCCATTAAAAAGATAGGATATGCAATTGACGTAAGGGGATTTGCGGTATGCTAAAATCGTGGATAAAAAGTGAGCGGTACACCTGTACCTGCCTGACTCCTAATACCAGCGGGCGTTAAAAAGCAGCGTTGGGACCTCTCAACGCTGCTTTTTAAGGCTAATGCAAGACTCGTAATCTAGGCGTTTGTTTTTAAAAGTCTTAATTTTTTTCAGAGATGTGCTAGTTAAAAATTAGATTAATTACTTTCAATTTTAGATACCAGGTAAACATTTTTATATTCAAAATATTAATTTATAAAGAATATTATTTTGGGAAGTAAATATTTCAAAAGTATATTTAAAGGGATACTGAACCCATTTTTTTTTTCTTTCATGATTCAGATAGAGCATGGAATTTTAAGCAACTTTCTAATTTACTCCTTTTATCAAATTTTCTTAGTTCTCTTGCTAGCTTTATTTTAAAAGCATGAATGTAAATCTAAGCAGCCAGCCCATTTTACGTTCAGCACCATGAATAGCGCTTGTTTATTGGAGGCTTACATTTACCCACCAATAAGCAAGCATAACCCAAGTTCTCAACCAAAAATGGGCCGGCTCCTATGCATCACATTCCTGCTTTTTTTAATAAAGATAGCAAGAGAACAAAGAAAAATTGATAAAAGGAGTAAATTACAAAGTTGCTTAACATTGCATGCTCTATCTGAATCATGAAATAATTTTTTTTTGTTTTGTGTCCCTTTAAACCACATTGTGTCTGTTCTCAGACTGAGAAATACTTTTGTTGGTTGCAATGCACGAAATATATATCATATTAAATAAAATTTAGAATGTAAAATAGACTATGTGGTCCATTTGATTTTTTTTTATTGAGGTAGACTATTAAAATACACAATTAATGAAAATTGAATGGAGAGCATAGTTTTATTTAGAAAGAGGAAAAAAGTATGAATCCGTTATTAGTTATTTTGTTACTGTGATATTAAATGAACATTTTTAATTAAAAGTTTGTATTATACAATTTTTAAAATATATTTATTAATCTCTGAAGCACCAGCTGAATATTAAATATGAATAGACCCTATTTGCCCACTATCTATAACATTTAAGAGGTAACATACTGTATTTTGCTGAAAATTTGAAATAACATTTTTTTTAGTAAATTTTGAAATCAATTCTTACTTAGAAGATTCTTAGTGTAATATTAATAATTATTTACAATTATTATACATACTGTAAAAAATATAGATACATTCTATGCATTATATAGAATATTTTACAGTATATATATATATATATATATATATATATATATATATATATATATATATATTACAATTTATAGCAAATATGGGCAGACTTGATGGGTCTAATATTTCTAATAGCCCTGAAAATCTATGTTTATATGGCCAAGATGCAATAAATCCCATAAAATATTGTTGAAAAAAACTTGTAGCAACATCACAACTTGAAAATTCAATTCAAAGGGATTTGTAACTGCCCATCTTCATAGCTGAGAGCTGTAACTTTAGCTCCTTCAGTTAAAGTAGCTAAAAAAAAAAAAAAGAAATAAAAGGTAAAATCCTTTTAAAATGATGAATAATACATATTGTAATGATTTCTATTACATATATCCCACTGCTTAGTGTTTTTATTTAATACAACTATGAAACAGACTATTTTATATCCCTTCAATCAATGGAGCTGCATGTATCTCATATCTATTAGTTTCTCACTGTATAAAACAAGTTCCACTGTCAAGGAGAGCAACGTTAAAAAAAAGGCTTTCAAAACAAATGAATGTAAATGAAAAAAAACAACACCTTCTGTAAAACAGGTCACTCTAACATATGCACAAAGGCAATTTTGAAAATTTTCAAGAGAAATAAGACAAGGATAAAAAAAAGAGACAACTTCACCAGCTTTGTAATAGCAAACTTGACAGTGAGATGATACACTTCACAAGGGCACTTTACATGGGCAATAGAGTCTTTATTAATCCTGTTAATTATTGCTTTTATGCACGGCTTGAGGTTCTCATATGCAAGATATAATGTATTTGGGCCCATAACACAACTATATTTGTCAATAGCAGGAACGTCCACTAATGAAAAGCTAGGAAAGACATGATCTTGCTTTAAAGGGACATTCAACAATATATTTTTTATTGTTTAAAAGATAATCCCATTATTATCGATTTCCCAGTTTTGCATAATCAACACAGTTATATTATTATACTTTTTACCTCTGTGATTACCTTGTATCTAAGCATCGTCTTACAGCCCCCTGATCACATGACTTTTATTTATTATCTATTGACTTGCATTTTAGCCAATTAGCACTGTGTTGTGCTGACTTTAAAATAACTCTACGGCGTGAGCACAATGTTATCTATATGGCCCACATGATCTAGCAGTTTCCTGTTGTGAAAAGCTAATAAAAAAACATGTGATAAGAGGCTGTTTGTAGTGGCTTAGAAACAGTCAGAAATTTAGAGGTTTAAATGTTCTAAAGTATATTAATATAACAATGCTGGTTGTCCTAAGCTGGGCAATGGGTAGTAAAGGCATTATCTATCTTTTTATACAATAAAATATTTAGTGTTGACTGCCTCCCAAGCATCCATGAATCTATCCCTATACCTTTATTAAATACTTCAATATTGACTTGTTTTGAGCTCTTTCTGCTATTTTGTATTTGAGGTATGAAATATATATACATTTTGTAAGAGTTACAAGAATTGCTGAAATCAGTAAAAAAATAGTAACTGGGTATTTATGTTTATCATGGCATGCTAGTTAATTTAAAATATTTCTGGTCTGTACTTAAGTAGATACAAATAAATACGTTTTCATTTTTTTGTGGTATACATTAGGATTTTTATGCATTAAGCATATATTTTTGAAAGCAAAAATAATCGTTTGTGTCATTCGTCCATTTTTTACCACTGTTTGTCATAAATAAATATAACGTTTGTTAGCTTTAAAGTCAGAACAGCCAGTTTAAAGTACAAAATGCAAGAACAGATTACTACATTTTAAAGGACTATTATATTCCATACAATTGCACAATCAGCAGATGCAAAATAAAAAGACAATGCAATTCAATTGCATTTCAGATGACAAATTCCAAATTGTGTTTTGATTTCCTTCTATATTGCATCATATGACAGGTATCAGCCAATAACAGACTCATATATTTATATACTGTCAAGTCTTGCACATGCTAGTAGTTGCTGATGATTCAAAAAGTGTGCACATACTGGCCATTATCTGATAATTGAAGTAACTTGGAATCTTCTTTTTTTTCCTTTTTTTTTTTAAATGTTAGGCTCTAGTTGTACCATGAAAGTTTAATTTTGACTTAAAAGTTTATTAAATGTTTCTTACATTTGTCACAAAATATCTTCTGCATAAGACATTTAAGGCATATAGTAACAGGACAATTACTAAAAAAAACAAACATTCATTTTATAAATAAAATGCTTAGACATGAAAATGATCAAAAAAAGTAAATGTGTATAAGACTATGTTGACATATTTACTCACAATTCATACTTAATAGTATATATAATCAATAGATATTAACAATTGTATGTAGAATGCTAAATATGAATATGATAAATCTATAATTATTTTGTAGGGCCATTATGCAGTATTTTCTCAAACAAAGAATTAATTAATGGCAAATTCAGTCTACCAAATATAAAATGTGAACCATAATGTTTAGAAATCCAACTATCATAGAGGCATATGTAAACGACTGACTGAATATACAGACTCTAAAGGACCAAAAGACACCGAAAAGATGGTAATCCATAAAAAATATGTTACTTCTAACTGCTAAAATAAATACCGCTGCAAAATCTTAAAAGAAATGTATAAAAATTCACATTAATCCAAACTCAACAGACATTCTGTGTTTTATTCTTTGACTTTGCTTACAAAAATAATTAGAGAATATATGTAAATTACATAAATATAAGTTCAAGTTAAGTATGATTTCTTGTAAGGGGAATCAAAGATGAGTTGCTCTAAAACCTTAAAAAGTTATACATATAGGAGCCGAATTATCAAGCTTTGAATTGAGACTGCTGCTTCATAACTTGTCCATCTGCTCTGAGGCGGCGAACAGAAATCAACCCGATTGAATACGATTGGGTTGATTGACACCCCCTGCTAGATTGGCCGCGAATCTGCAGGGGCGGTATTGCACAAGCAGTTATGGTTAACTGCTTGTGCAATGATAAATGCAGACAGCGTATGCTATCAGCATTTATCGATGTGCAGTGGACATGATACGCTATATCATATCATGTCCACTCGCACTTTGATAAATATGCCCCATAGTATAAATATAATAGTCAGCAACCTAGATACACAAACATAGACTAAAAACATAACAGTGAAGTGTTTGTTACTGCGTTTGGTCAAATGGAGATAAACAGAGGAACAACTCCATGGTCTCTTCTTACCTGGATCCTAACTTACACAGCCAACCATGCTGGCTATCAACCAAACACACTGAGAACACACAAGGTTGCCACAACTATTTGTAATCTCTCCTACACACATACAAAATCTGGAAATGGTTTACACTCTCAAGCCAGAATGGGTACACAAGCCAAGCAAATCTGGAGAAGCGGAAATGTGTTCTCTTGATTATCTGGCAGTCTGATGGATGGGTGTGGCAAATGTTAAGTGTACATTTTGGTGGAAGAGGGATAATGTTCTGGGGTTGTTTCAGGTTTAGGGCTAGGCTCCTTAGTTCCATTGAAAAGTCATCTTAATTCTACAGGCTAAAAAGACAATTGGGTGCTTCTAACTTTGTAGAAACAACATGGGGTAGGTCCATTTCTATTCTGGCATGCCTGTGCCCCTGTGCACAAAGCGAGGCCCACGAAGACACAGTTCTGACCTCTTCCCCATTGAACATCTTTTCTGATGAATTGTAAAGCCGATTACAAGCCAAAACTTCTTGTTCAACATCAGTGTATGACCTCACAAATGCTCTTTTGGCTAAAGTGTACAAATTCCCACAGACACACTCCAAAATTGGAGAGTTGCAGCTGTTATAGCTGCAAAGAAGGGATCAACTCTATATTAACTCCATGGTTTTGAAAGGGGTTGTCCAACAAGCTCATATATGTGTGATGGTCATGGGTCCACATACTTTTGACCATATAGTGTAAAGCGTAGTTCCTTAAAACATATCCTCTTCTACTTCACTTGGGAAATGTGTAACAGAAACACGAAAAACATAATATGAAAATAGAATTAAAACCCAAAATGGAAACGTATACTTTCATTTGTTCTTAGTGTTATACTAGCTGATACTAGCTAAGCCAATATTAATATTAACCAGCTAACTGATTGATCTGCTAAATAAAGAGAACACAAATACACTAGATTCAGAATCAAATCCATTTTTAAAACCAAATGCTGCAACGCATTTCTCAGGTCAAGAAGGCTGTTTCATCCGGCAATAAGGAAAATATTTCAAGATATGATATAACTAAAAAATAAATATTTAAAAATATATTTAAACATACAATAAAAAGTAGAGTGTTGATTTTCTCTGACTTACAAATGATTCCTGTAATACATCTAGTCTCCATGCTACACAAGATAAGCAGAAAAAACACAATGCACATTGAACTAATTAGTGTTACTTTTATATTTTGGCAGTGAAGATGTTAAATACATGTACCTGTAATATATCATTTTGTGTGGGTTCCTATAAAGTTTTTAAGGGACAGTCTACTCCAGAATTTTTAATGTTTAAAAAGATAGATAATGCCTTTATTACCCATTCCACAGTTTTGCATAATGAACACAATTATATTAATATACATTTTACCTCTGTGATTACCTTGTATCTAACCATACCATAATGAGGAAGCAAAAGCGGACGGCTGAAATTCAGTGAAATAAAAGTCCTTTATTTGAAGAAATCTTTAAAAACAAGTGGTCAAAAAGCAGAAAGTGCATGTTCAGAGCGCACACATAAGCACCAAGGGATAGGCTTGCTTACGCGTTTCGGCTGTAAGCCGTAATCATAGCATAGGTGAGCCTACTCCAGGTGCAATTTATACACATATTAATTACAGTGACGTCAGTAAAACCAGAGGGAGTTTAAAACAAAGTCACTCCTCTTAAAGTGCTAACTAGATTTAGAAGTGCTTGTTACTGGCCACAGTCCTGTACAAGATATATACTACTACATGTCAATAATATAAATCAGGTTTAAAGAATAGTACAAGGGCAGACCATAGCAAATAGGGGTATATACAAATACATAGTACATACATGATGATAAAGAATCGTGAGCCGCTAAGTTATACTACTACATGTGTTCCCATGGATACCTAAATCTCCTACATGTATTCCAATGGATCAAACATCATGATACCTTAATAACGAAAAGTGTATGCTCATATGTAAAACACCAAATGTAGTTAGTAATGTAGTATTATAGTTAAATGGAATATCAATGTACATGTATGTATGCTCATACATACAACACCAAATGTTGTTAGTAATGTGGTATTATAGTTAAATGGAATATCAATGTACATGTATGTATGAGCATATTACAGTATAAACACAGACATCATGGCACATGTTAATATTCGTGGTAATATCAATCTTATGTTGTGATTTTAGGGTTTAAGGTGCTGTGGGTCCCCTCATCTTGGACAGTGTAAACCCTACTCCCAATAATTGATAAGATCAAATTCGGAGTTAAGTCCATAGGGGACTCTAGTCCCTAATTTGAAGATCCACAGCATCTCCCTTTTCCCCAACATCACATCCCTATCTCCTCCTCTCTTGGGGTATGGGATCATGTCAATGGGTTGCCAGGAGAAGCAGGTAAGGTCTTGATTGTGTACTACTGCAAAATGGTTCACCAAAGGGGTGGTAGCCTTGCCAACACGTATAGTGGAAAGATGTTCCCTCATTCGTGATCTAACATCCCTGGTTGTGAGTCCTACATATTGCTTACCGCATCGAGTACAAGTGATGCAGTACACAATATATGTAGATGTACAATTGAGACAGAAATTGATGTCATATACCTTCCCTGTAACAGAGGACCTAAAGGTATCCGATATAGTCAAATAGTCACATGCACCACATCTGGAGCTGCCACATCTGTAGGAGCCTTTGCTTGTGAGCCATGAGCTAGCCTGGGATGGTGATTTCTTAAGGACTGTGGGTGACAATATATTGCCTAATGTGCGGTTCCTCCGATAGGAGCATCTCACACCTTCCTGTACACATCCTAATAATCTCTCATCTGCTATAAGCATTTTAAAATTATGTTTCACAATTTTACATACATCTGCATACTGTGAACTGTAATCAGTTACAAAAGTGACACCTTTGTGTGTCTCTACAGTTTTGGATCTATTTTGTAATAGGTCTGATCTATGTATTTTGGAAACATCATTAAAGGCCCTGTTCACAGTTTTACGTTGGTAACCTCTCTGCAAGAGGCGCTTGTGAACTTCCTTCATTTGAGCTCGGCCCTCCATATCATAAGTGCAGTTTCTTTTTTTTTTGAAAATAATTTTTTTATTGAAGTTAAAGCATATATCATCACAACAAGAACTCGCCCTGAGGCCAAAGTTACAACAAAGAAAATAGAACATTGTCTATACAGAGGTATTATTAAGTAAGCAATATGCATATACATTTCAAATCCGGATATGAAGATAGACAGTATCTTAGGCGAGATGAAATAGAACTTCATTTTATTTTATCAGCGTATGAGCTCCACATTCCAATAGTATTTTACCTAGGATCAAGATATTAGTCTGTGGAGATTTAACATGGGTATCAGCCACTCTTGGGCCGAGCTATATAGGGGGGAGGGGGATATTCAGCGGGTAAGCACCGCTATGCGTATAGGGGAAAGAAATAGGGGGGACGGAGCCATGTTTAAACTTAGTAAGGGATAAACTGTGCGCTAGCATAAACAGTGATAAAAGTAGTTGTAGTATTATATGAGCATGTGCAAATGAACTAATATTTCTACACACTGCAAACAGTAACAGCTGGATACATAATATATGCCATATAGAGAGCTAATCAAAGATATAGATATATGTGAAGCATAGCTAATACTAGGAACTAGAGATTATTACAATATCAGGGCAATCCAGGAACTACTAGTAATAGTCAACCTATCATTAATTATTCATATAATAATAGTCTAATGAGAGCTAGATATTCACATCATTATACATGTATTAATAATAGTTGCCTTACTTGCATGGCATAGTTTATACAGTCATCAATAGGTAGCTGCTGATGGTATTTCCAGAAACCTGACTAAAGTTCAAAAGTGTGTTTTATAGAGAAACACCTTGCGCTGAAGCATAGAAAAAAACAAAACAATATGTAGAGATATATAAACTTAAGGAGACTTTCAAATATTTGCGGTAGTTTCAAGGCTTCCATATTAGCCATATAAAATGCCCTGAGTATATCCTGTAGCGTGGGAGGAATATAAAGAGAAACTGACATGCAATATATAACAATGCTTAACTATAGCATATTAAATTTAACTACTTTTAAGCTAGATTGAGGTACCTAAGTATAGATTAGTAATGGTAGATTATCAAGATCAGGTTAAATGCATGACTAGTAGTTCACCCCTTAAGTAAAAACAATTCTAGGAGATATAGCATTTCCCCCTACTATAATAAGCACGGTAAAGGGGTTAATATGGACCACTAAGCACTAAACTTAGAGCATAAACAGGTAACTTATTGTTTAATGGGCACAATCTCATATATTTTAAAGATCATTAACGTTAGGGTGAGAGTCAATCGCCTATGGAGACCTAAAACAGTCTTGTGGATATCAGAGTTCTTCCTTACAGGCAAGCGTGTCATACACAATATTAATCAAGTGTCCCAAGAGGAATATATATGGAACCAAACGTTCAAGGTAGTACAAGGTTTACCACAGCAGGATAATGTTCAGGCGTATTTCAGAATGCAGGCAATCAAAGAAAAAAGAAGAAGTCATAAAACAGGTAAAACTAGATTAATAGCTGCAACATTGGGCTCACATAGGTATCCAAAAGTCACAGAAGGAAAGAAGCCTGAAGTCATAGTAGATGATTAAGGCTTCAGCTGCGCATCTTCTACATTCATCCCACTCCTGCCTTTATAGAATGCCTTAAGGATAGTTCAGAATCCAGCTGCCGTGGGGATCTAGATGGTGCGTAGGTGCCGGTATGAACTTTGGCTTTACGGAACAGGATTAGCGCCCTTGCTAACTCCTCCATTTGAAAGCTGAGCCGCCGTTTCTCTGAAACTGCATCCCACCTCAACTTGCCCTGCAATCCTCCGTCTCCTGTGTATTGAAGGTCAGACTCACCTGACCAGATGACCGCCTCTTCCTGAAAAGCAAAAGTGTCCGGCATGTAGATAAGTTGCGAGCGGGTGGTATTGTCTGTTGTAGCTAGGAATCGTCCCTCATGACGTTCCGGAGCTTCAGGCACGTCTATCAAATGTTTGTCTGTGGCTTGATCTCGGAGTCTTCGATACTCTGCTGAGGCTTCAGGCCTATTCTTAGCAAAGCACAGTTCTTCGCCGCCATGTTGCGTGTCGTGTGAGGGGGATATCTGTTTGAGAAGTTGCGCTAATAGCAGGTTCAATCCTGTGTAGTGGGATTGCAGCGCTTCACAAACCTCATCCTCAAATTTGTTTAATGCTGCCTCCATATCTATGTATTAGATAGTAGGGGAGTGAAAAGGGGAATTGTATCCACGATATCCCATTAGATGGTGCAGGCCTCTGATCGCAACGCCGCCAAAGCAGCTCCAAAGTCCACAGCTTAACCTTCTTTTTCCCTTTTTTTTCCGCCTCTAAAAGGGCCAGATAGTGTAGTTGCTCTAAATCTCTGAGAGCGTTAAAGGATTAAACCCTTGAAAATTAGATAATTGCTTAGTTTAGTCAGGTAGAGCTGAGGAGCTCTAAACACACACGTCTGCTCTTAATGCTGGCAAGCTCCGACCCCCATCAGTGCAGTTTCTTTTTGCCCTGATGAGCTGACCTTTGGCAATAGCGTATGGAACATGTTTGGGGTGGCAACTACTTGCATGTAACAAGGAGTTGCCGGAGATTGGTTTCCTATACAGGCTAGAATAGATTCTACCTTCCCTGCTACCCCTTAGGGTTATGTCCAGGAAATTAATCTTGATCTTTTGGATCTCATACGTGAATTTTAGGCCTATCGTGTTGGAGTTAATGTTTAGTATAAAATCTGTCATAGCAGTCTCACTTCCACTCCAGATAAAAATCAAATCGTCGATAAAGCGACGAAAGAATATAATCTGGGACTTGTGGACATTTCTATCTCCAAAGACGTGGGACAGCTCCCACCAATCCATAAACAGGTTGGCATAGGAGGGGGCAAACTTAGCCCCCATAGCTGTCCCACGCCTCTGGAGATAGA